>NC_051327.1:24764219-25064219 GCF_015220235.1 Choloepus didactylus | reverse complement strand
TGGGATGGGAGGTGAGCAGGGCAGCCAAGGGGTAGGGTGGGTGGGGAGAGGACCCCGCCGAAGCCCTTGTGTGGGTGCCGAGGTGTTTGGGTTATTACTTTTTTGAACTGTGCACATGTTTTTATACTCTCCTCTGTATTCACACAGGAAATGGGAAATAGTCATGTATTTCACAATTTAAAAAGAGCAGGAGAGAGAAAAAAACACACAGCAAACAAAGCTTTGAGGGCGTGAACAAACAAACAACCCCTGTGGGCAGGCAGCTCCCCAAAGCAGTGTTTCAGAATGTGGGCAGCCCTTGCTCAAGAGGATAGTCCGCCTCTTTCCCAGAGTCCTGCGATCGGCCGCTGAGCGTTTAAAAAGGGAGCTGCTCCCTGCCTGCTGCCACGCAGTCTCCTGAAAACAGGGCTGCCTGGGCTAAAAGCCATCAGTGGCTTCATCATGTGGCTACCGACGCATAAAAATGACACGGGCACTAAAATTTTGAGGTACTTGACATGAACAGAAATAACACCTGGTACAGCAAGGCAGCGGACCCTAGAGTCCAAAGGATCGAAGAGCTCTGTTAGCAATACAGAAGTGAAGGACGAGGCAGATGAGGGTCCTCCGTGATCCGGCACGTGCTGTCTGACAGTTGGGCTGCTCTGTTCCCTCCCGTTACCTATGTCCTTGCTTTGGGAAAGAAACAGGAAATGTTGAGAGATGACGAAAAGTAGATGATGAAGGTGCAGGATTTCGGAGTAGGACAAAGAACACTTCTACCGGAACCAATGATTCTGGCTCACCTGTGGGTGGGGCTGCCTTTTGCAAGTCCACAGACCGTCCTGTTTCCTACCTATTCCAATCCAAGCATTTTCTCAGCACCGCAGTGGAACACGAAGCCAGGCGTCTGAGCAAGCTTATCACTAATTACCAGGTAGAGCAGAGCGATGCTCTTGGTTCTTTCCATGACTCGATGTGAAGCACATGGGAGTAGAGAAGGCGCTTTCCACCATCAAGCTGACACCGACGCCATGGTTTTTTATTCACTCCTGGGCACAGCTGATCCCCCCCCCCCACAGACGTGTCCATGACGTGATGTCAGATCTGTCAAGTCCAGCACTGACACGCCAGAGCCTGCGGCGGACACACCCAAACACATAAACAAGCGTTCCTCGCTGGTTATGAGAACAAAACCTTTAGGATCTGCCACTGTCCCTTCAAGTCTAAGCCCCCTGCCCCCACACCCATCTTCACTTCCTTCTGCAGGCAGCCATCCAGGGAGCTAAGGTAGCTCCGGCCATTTCAAACCTTCCCTCCAGGGGCATGGGCGAGCTCTCCGCCCCGGGGCCGGCTCAGCCTGGCACACACAAGTCACCGTGCACTGGTGTCCCTGGGGGAGCCACGCACCACGACGAAGCACAGGCGCGCAGCCCTGGCAGTCAGTTCACTGCTTCACAGCAGCTGTTATTTTAAGCGGGGAGCACTCTGCTGACCGAACCTTCTTCTCTCTGTATTCCTGTATGGTCTGGTACCAGGCTTCACAGTTCATGGATGTTTTAGACCCAAAGCTACAACTGAGTCACAAATGCAGCACTTACCTCACAAAGCCAAGCTGCCGCCTGCATCACCAAGCTCTCAACTGTGGGAATCGTTTCAAAGTCATGCTTACTGAAGGAAATTATCACCTCACTGAAGTCAGCACGAGCCGCGATCAGCACGCAGGTTCGCAGCAAGTTCAAATCCCAGGGAGACACCTGCCCGCTGGGGATGGCAATCCCCGTGTCCCAAATCAGAACAAGGCCCCTCACCCACACCGTTGCCCTCGGGTCGGGAGAGGTGGTTCCAGGTGGGCGGCCTGGAGCACTCAGGATTGTAAGAACCGCTGACTAGTGAAATTAAGGAAGAAAAGCAAAGTGAAGAAGAAAACCCAGTGAAGTTTTTTTTCCCACCTGATGGCATTCAGGTCAGATGGAAAGAGTAAATTTAAAGAAACTTGTCCTTCTCCATAGCTAACTTACTGTAGCCTCCAGGATGATTACTCTCCCATATATTTAATTTCTAAGAATAGGAATAATTCCCACTTAACATGCCTCTAAAACCAGTCTCTCAATCAACAATTCAAACAGAAGTTTATTTGCTTTACGGTTTGGAATCTATTAGTTTTCCCTTTGAGTACACTTGGATTTGCTTAAAAAAGAAAAACAACAACACACAAATAGTTGCCAAATGGGGGCTACTGGAAAACAAAAGACCATCAGAGCTTTGTAATAAATAAGCCAACAGGTAGCAACTAAAAATACCGCATCAACACTTCTGGTGGTAGTTTATGCCAATCATCTCTTTAAATCAATACTTAAAATTCAATTCCCAACCAGTCCGTGTTTTTCTACCTGTCACATTAACAAAAAGCCAGGACTGAAGAGAGCAGGGGAGCCGTCCAGCTGCCCGAGCTGCCCGCCAGCCTGGCCAGCACAGGGCCCGAACGTCACGTGCTGTCCTTGTGAGCAGGCACACGTCCTCACTGCTGCTGCGGGTGCAGCCTCACTCTTCACAGTTACCATCACTACCTCCGGGTCCCTAGTAAGAAATCCAAAACGCAGAAGAAACCTATGAACTCAAACACATCAAAAATTATTGACTCAAAACATCAAAAAGCTCTGACTCCCAGACTGAGAGGGTGAACACGAGCTCCAGGCCTGGGGACTCCCGAAGGTTCCGGCAGAATTCCCCACCGATCAGCGCCCGACGATGAGCTCACTCATGGAAGACCACAAGGGGGGCCCGAGGCTGGAGCAGCACCCCGGCCCCGCCGCTCCACAGCCGGGCAACCCCAGCTACGCGGCCGGGCACCGGGTGAGCCTCTTGACAACCATTATCTCAGTTAGTCCAGACACGGCTGAAACTATCCCTGTTTTCCTCGCTGAAGAAACCAAAGTTTAGAAATCACGTTACTGCTGAAGGTCAAAACAGCTGGCTTATTGCAAGGTCCAACCTCTCCCCTACGACTGCCGTGCAGGGGCGGAAGGGCAGCCCATCTGCTGACGACCCGAGACCGCGTAGAGCTTTAGTCAGGAGGCAAGGCCAAACGCACTTCCTAAAAGTTCAGTTAAAAAATCTGAGCAAGACGGTGATCTCTTTCCAGATATGACCTAAATGACAAGGAAACGGAGCCCAGTTGTAAGACAATGAGAAAACAAATCCCGCGGACCGGGCAGAGTCTGAAAGAAAGCCCCCGCCTTCGGCGGCTAGGCGGCCAAGGACGGCTCACGGTGTCGCCAGCTGGCCGCTGACCAGGCCGGACCCTCCCCCCGGCTGAACAAAGGGGAAGAACAGTGCTCAAAGCAGCTTTCCGTCGGCCTAACCGGGGCCATCGGCCGGGCTGCGCGGCTCGGCCCTCAGCAGCAAGGCAGGCAAGCGCCGCTCCGGAGCCGCCCCGTGCTCGTGGCCCGCCGGAGAAGGGGAAGCCCGGCCCCCAGGAGGCCCAGGGCTCCGCATGAAGGCCTGTGTTGTCCTCCAGGAGAAGCAACCAGTGTTTCCGTGCCGTGAGACTCCCCCAGCACGCGCACACACACACACACACACACACACACACTCTCTGAACTTGTGCTGGGAGAGCCCGCCAGGCAGCCTCCAATCCTCCCCTCTCCTCCCACAGTCACTTCTCTGACTTCCTGCTGACAAGCGGTGACCGCTCCCAGCACACGGAGGGGGGTACAGACACGTCCCCACGACTCCGGAGAAGAGCTGAGATTCAGACAGAGACCGACGGTCACCACGCACGGGCCAGGGCGCTCCCCGCACAGCGTCTGCTTCGTCTGGCGGAGGAAGCACAGTTCCACACCGGCAGCCCGCGAAGGACACCTTCCTCCGGCCTTGCCAAGGGTCTGAGTCGATCTCTTGCTTGAAAAAGCTGCCAGGGCTCCCTCAACCCAGCTCCAGGGCTGTTCTGTCCGGTGGGAACAAAACCCTGGCACGTGTGCGTTAACTAGTGTTTCAGCTCTGAACGGTCCTCTGCTCAAAGCTAGCTCAAAACAGAAAGGAGGTATTTCAAGGCTAAAACTCCCGGCTTGCTACCACAGGAAACAACTTCACTACAAGAATAGTCCGTCAAAAGTCAATGTTTTGACCAAAAGGGGGAAAGGAAATGTAACAAAATAAGGTTTCAGTGGCTAAGAGATTTCAAATAGAGTTGAGAGGTCATTCTGGAGGTTACTCTTATGCAAGCTTCAGCCCGATATTACAAATTGCCACGGTATGCCAAGCCCCAACCAACAGGATTCCTGAAACCCTAAAGAAAACCCAGGGCTCTATCCAAGACTCTATAAAAGTTCTACTTATTAAGTTTATTTGCCAGAATCTTAAAGCCTCCAGGTCGTTCCCATGTCAGATAAGCCCTGAAACCCAGAGGCACCCATCTCTCCAGCACATCAACCAGCTGCATCCCCTTCCCCATGAAACTGACACCACTATTCAGGATGAAGACACAGACTGAGAAATGGTCAACGAGAGGAAGGGGCAGTAACAGAGTAACAAATAATTATGACTACGGAATCATTATATAGATATTTCCTTTTAGCTTCTAGCGTATTTTAACAGCCAGCAGGGAATACCTGAAACTGTGGAACAGTGACCCACACTAAACTCTGAAATTGCTTTATAACTACCGGTTAAACTGTATTTTGAAATTCATCACTTTTCTGTATATATGTTACATTTCACAACAAAAAGTGTTTTAAAAAAAAGAGAGAGAACAGTGTCTCAAAATAATCTACAAAAGCAATGTGTAGTTCGAGGCAGAAAACGGAAGTCTAGCAATATATAGACCAAACTCCACCAGCAACTAAGCGTCCTAATCAGATTTCCTTTCTTTTTTCTCTGAATTAGACAATGGGAAGTGACGGAAAGGTCCCATCAGCTTTCTTCCTTCAAGAACATGTGCCAACTGCAGGGGAACCTCGATCCTCACGGAGCAGAGCCCCTGGTTCAGGCCGCTTTGAGGGCACCTGCTCAGGATGGCACGTGGGCTCTGCTCAGCAGCAGGGGCGAGCGAGACACCTGCCACCTCCAGAGCGAGCGGCTGCAAAGCGCCAACAAAGGAGACATCTGGCAGGTGTCAATTAATGTTTTTCAAAGCAGCATGTTTCCACCCTCTCAAACAGAGAATTTTGCTGGATATTTCTGATTTTTTTTATGCTAAATAGATAAAAGAGTGAACTGTAGGGTTGTTTCACAAAATTTTGCTCCTTAAAGCTCAGTTATTAGCTGGTCAGGGAAGATATATATATATATAAAATCACAATCAACACCAAACTAGTAGATGAAGTTGCTTTTTAAAAGAGAATATTCAGTGAGAAGCCAAAGTCGAGATGAAAACAAAACAAGTCCAAACCCGAAAAGCAGTTCCGGGTGCTGAGCCCCGGCCGAGGGAAGCGGGCAGCACTGAGAGAGCAGGTCAGCCAGGCCACCTGGGAGACGGCACCGACTTCGCAGGGAGAGACAGACTCATTCCTCTCAGGAAATTTATTTTTATTAAAACATTATTAAACTCACCATTGTCACAAGATTCTGATTCTTATCTAATGTTGGATAAGAAGACGAAGAAAATAAAAATCACCCAAAAAAGAGCAACTTTAGCTCTGTCATAAGCACTATCAATATATTTATCATTCCCTTAAAAGTCACGTAAGAATTTTTACAGCAGCATTATTCTTAACAGCCAAAAAGTGGGAACCACCCAAATGCTCATCAACTGGTGTATGGATAAAACAAAATGTGGCTTACCAACACAATGAAATACTATTCAACAATAAAATTAAAGAAATATGAATACATGCATGCTACAATATGGATGAACTTAAAAAACTTATGCCAAGTGAAAGAAGCCAGACACCAAACATTACCTACGGTGTGATTCCATTTCTAAGAGACAACCCGATGGAGTAGCAGCAGGTTTGGGGGAGCAGGGCCGCCTGCTCTGGGGGCTGAACTGAAGGAACCGGGTAAGCGGGCCTGAGCGGCCCGCAGCAGGGCTGGACGTGTCTGAAACTGGTTTACGGTGATGGTGCCCCACGGTGAATTCACTAAAATTACTGAACTGTACACTTCTAAACAGTTGCATCAAAAGAAAAAAGCTTCCATAGAATAAAATTATTTGCTCAAGAATGCTCCTGTTTTGCTCACACTGAAAATTAATCATCATCTCTGGTAGCTCAACATTATTTCAGAGGTTGAAAATTTTCAGGGCAGGCAAAGCGCCACTTAAGAAGTCTGTTACCGGGCTGTTATCATTTTTATCAAGCCACAGTTATTTAACAGAACAGCATCCCGGCTGTCGACAACAAGGAGACCGAGTTACCATCCATCAATGGAACTGCGTGCTTCCGCAGGTTCTCAAAGGCCCATGACTCTGCTTCCACAATAAACGCAAAGCTGGAACAGCATCTGTTAAAAGAGCCCTGGGGCACTGAGGCCAGGGCTGACCTTCTTCCTGTGCTGACAGTTCCAGCCTCCTAGAACCCCCAGGAGAAGGGGCAGAAGCGAACTGGCGACTTGGCGTGCCTTCCGGGCCGGGGATCCCCAGGGAGTTGTCCTCCGGTGACGCGGCCTTGAGAGAAGGGTCTGGGTGGGGAGCAGGTGGCACCACTTTCTCGCAGAGGCAATGCCATGCTGCAAGCATGGAGAAATGCTGCCTGCAGAAGCCTGCTCAGTTTTGCTTTACCCATTTTTCTCAAATTTATTCACCATCAAAATCCTTCTTCACAAAATACTAAAATTGCTCAATTCTTTCTTAAAAATTAGGAAAAACCCTCTTTTCAAGGTGCCCTTAAAAGGGGGGAGGGGAGGACCACTGTCTTTTTAATTTATTAAAACATTTTGGCGCCTGATTGGATGTGAATCAGGATGTCCAGGTCTTACAACTTAGAGGTGTAGGGAAGGCAAAGATTAACAGAAAACATCATTCACAAAAAAAAAATTAAGGCTTGCGAGAGAGAGAGAGAGAGAGAGAGAGAGAGAGAGAGAGATTGAGATTGAGAGAGAGAGAGAGAAGTGAGGGGAAAAGAGAGAGAGAGGAGGGAGAGAGAAAGAGGAGGGGAGAGAGAGAGAGAGGGAGGGAGGGAGGGAGGGAGAAAAGGACGGGGGGCGGGGCAGGGTAAGAGGCATCCCTGGAGCCCTAGAACTATTCTTGAAACTTTTCTACAAGTTTGAAATGACCTAAAAAAAAAAAAAGCAAAAAAAAAATTTTAAATTATAATCTCAGACATTTTGTGCTTGTGAAAATGAGCATTAATGCCATCCGCGGAAGGTAAGTAACAATATTTTAAAAAGTCAGCCAATTAAATGCTTAGTGAGAGTCTGTTTTCAAAAAATTATCCTTTGCTAGATAAACAATGATAATGCCAGGAATTTCTGAATGATCATGAATATCCAAGGAAACCAAAGTTTCTCCTAAAAGTGATTTTCCTACAAGTCTTTCTCTCCGTCTCGGACTGTCCCCTCGGAGGACATGAAGCCCCTGGCCGGCTCGGCTGCCCCTCGGACTCGAAGACTTGGCCTGCGGGCCGGGAGCTGAGCTCCCATATAAAGGCATTCTAGGAGAGGAGCACAGAGCCTCCCCTGGAAGGGATCCTGGCAAGCGTTTTCTAGAAGCCTTCCAAGGGTGCCACACCTTGGGGTGTCTCTGTCTGGTTCATTTTCCTGAGAAGTGAATCTTACGTTTCCAGGATTTTCATGACCATGATATACTTGAGATTCCATTTGAAGTTTATTTGTTAAATCGCTTGAACCCTCCAAACCATTCCACTTACAGTTTTCACAAACACCATCCTGGAGCTCAGCTTCTACTTCATAATGCAGACTTGTCGCTGTTGGCACTGGACAGCAGGCCTCGCCTTGTTGCTAACACATAAATGAAGTGTTTTCTCTACCCAGTTTAGGAAGCCAAAGTCATCCTTTTTTCTTTTTTTATTTGACTTAGTGCTAAGCATTTCCTCTCACTCAAATATATGCTGCTAAAATTGTATAAATTTGTAAAAATTTTTAAGACTTCAATTCTAATATTCTTATTTGAGGAAAAAAACAAAACAAAACCATTTCTAATCCAGTGCCCATCAGCTAGTTTAATAAAAACCGAGGTCCACCCTCTGAGCTGATGTGAGTTCTGTTCCTCTGAAACAGGAGGGAGCTGCGGGTGGCACCCCTAGACTGGCCTCAGGGGGCACTGGTTGAGACTCTGAAGCCCCCCACGTTTCTTGCGGCGTGTGCCAACGAGTCCTGAAGGGAATGCCAAGATTAATTGCAGCTGGACTTGCTCTGGCCAAATCCTCTTAGCGAATGAAATCCTTGGAGACCTGGGAGCAGTGACTGTTTAAAATGCTTCTGCTAAAGCTGAGAGCAGTCCACTGTGTTTTGTAGGGTAAAAAAACGAGCTTTTCTTGTTCCCAGTATCAAGAAGATGAGGAGAACCTTTCCTTTACAAGAGACTCCTGGATCTCAGGAACCTAATTCCTTTTTCAGAATTGTAAACCCTGAAATTTATAATCACTTGCATTACAATTTAAGGGAAACATAACTGATCAGTTCTGCCAGGCTGATGGCAAAGGACAATACAGTGAAAAGATTTTGCCAAGCAAATGAATGGGCAGGAAATAATGGATGCTCTTTAAATTGAGAACTCCAAGTATTCAATTAAAGGTGAAGAAAGCCAGCAGTGATAAATGGGGAGTTCTGTGCCCTGTTCTTATCACAGTCCAGCCTGTGTGTTCTGGGTCCCTCCGCTGAGCCCAGCCCTCCACTGAGTGGACGTGGCGACACTCACCTGGCTGCAGCCACGGAGTGTGCTCTGCTGTTCTGAGTGATGACGACATGAGTACCTGTCACAGAAGCCGCTCACAGACCTGACAGCACATACCTCCGGTCTGTTTAGGGGTTAAAATCAACTCTTGCTTGGTTTGTTTCAAATTTTAAAAGTTTTTACTTCTTCATTTGTATTGCAATCTCTTACCCTGGGAACTAAGTGTACTTTGGAAATCAGACATTTTCAGATTTTGGAACGGTACTGCCATACCTATACTATACATTACAAAATATCATCAGTGGGGTTTGGGGTAGCACCTTATAATCAAGTATACTAATATTTCTGCAATGACATATACGACTATTTGAAGTAACGGTGCGGGGGACACTGTAACTACCCAAAGGCCAGGTTTTGCCACCAAACCAAAAGTTCAGGTCAGGTCAGATCAGGTTTTGCTGCCAAATATGTTATCAAAAATGTTTCAGTTTTCAAAGTATACATTTACTAAATTTAATAGCTAAGGAACTGCTAATTCAAACATATCTTTCAGCTTTAAAGTAATTTCATTTAATTCAGCAAAGGAGAGTAAACTTCCTTTTTAAGCACTGCCTTTGCAGGCTAGGGTTTTCCCAATATTTCTTGGCTGCAGGGAATTCAGATAAAATAATATCCTATAGTATCTGAGATCTGCCCTTAAAAAGCACAGCTATAAGATACAGAGGGAAAAAAGATCAGAATAAACCAAAATGCTAATAGTGATTATTTCTTTTCTCTTCCAAAACTGTTATAATGCAGTTATGTACATTTAAAACATTTAATTTAATATATTAAGTACATTAAAATATATTATTTGGAATTCTTTTTTAAGGAAGATGTGTCCTCCCCACCATCAATTCAACTTATTTATTCACTCATTTGTTTATATCACTATGGACTCATGCATACTTATTTCATATGTTTCGTTATAATCCAATACCACATTAATTTATTTTGTCGCTTAAATATTTTCAAGTTGCCTCTCCTCTGCCCCTCTGACTTGCCCATCCTTTTATTTTTTCAGTACTTCTGAACTTCCTGGCACTTTAAGATGACCCAGGTTCTTGTATTTTCCCCGTTCCAGTTCCATCAGTTTTTGCTCCATGTATTTTGAAGCTCTGTTATTAGGGGCATAAATGTTTAGAATTGTTATGCTTCTTGATTTATCGACCCATTTTTCATTATGAAATAATTCTTTTTATCACTGTAAATATTCTTTGCTCTGAAATTTACTTTGTTTGATAGTCATTTCAGCTTTCTTTTGAGTAGCGTTGGCATGTGTTTTAGATTCCTAGGCTGCTCAAGAGCATAGCATCAAACGGTTTGGCTTAAACTTTGGGAATTTATTTGCCCATGGTTGAGTCCGGGAAACTGTCCAAATCAAGGTGATGCTCTCTCCCCGGGGCTGGCTGTCCGTGATGTGTGTTTCCTCTGTTGTGTGGCCCGGCACATGGTGACGTCTCCTGGTCTCTCCCTTCTCTTCCGGGCCTGCAAGATTCTTGCTTACGGTGGCTCTCTGTGTCTGAATTTCATTCTGCTTACACAGGACTCCAGTGCAGGATTAAGCCCCGTCCTGACTGAGCGGGCCACATCTTAACTGAAGTAGCCTCATCAAAAGGTCCCACTGACAGAGCTCACACCCACAGGAATGGATTAAATTTAAGAACATGTTTTTCTGGGGTGCATGCAGCTTCAAACCATCACAACATGGTAAATCTTTTTCTATCCTTTTACTTTTAACCTATCTGTCTTTATACTTAAAGTGCATTTCTCACGGGCAGCACACAGTTGGTTCTGGCTTATGTATTCAGAATGAGAATCTTTGCTTTTTAATTGGGGTATTAACACTACACACATCAAAACTGTTCTGATATGATGTGTGTTTTAAGCCTATCCTCTTGTGATTTGCTTTTTTAAAAAATTTGTCCCATCTGTTCTTTGTGGCCCCTTTCCTCTTTTTCTGCCTTGTTCTAAATGAACTGGGTATTTCTTTATGATTCCATTTTATCTCCTCTGTTAGCAGATTAGCTATACTTCTTTGCTTTCTTATTTTAAAAGTTGCTTTAGGGTTTATATTATACCTCTTTAACTTATCACAGTACATCTTTGAATGACATTATACTACTTCATGAATAGTTTAAGACCTTTACAATAGTATATTTCTATTTTTCCCCTCCCAGTACTGCTGTCATA
Source organism: Choloepus didactylus (assembly GCF_015220235.1). Classification (NCBI taxonomy): domain Eukaryota; kingdom Metazoa; phylum Chordata; class Mammalia; order Pilosa; family Megalonychidae; genus Choloepus; species Choloepus didactylus. The sequence continues at coordinate 25,053,214 of NC_051327.1, read as the reverse complement.
CATTTTACTTACACATATGATATAAGCCCCATACTATATTATTATTTTTGTTTTAATAGTCAGTTATCTTTCAAGATATTTAAATGATAAGGATCGGTATCTTCCGGCTGGCTGGCAATCTATGGGGTTCCTTGGCTTTTCTGTCACTTGGCGATGCAAGCGGTGGCCTCTTCTCCTTTCTCTTCTAGCTTCTGTTCGCTTCCGGCTGCTGGCTGCTCCCGGTGACTTCTCTTTCTGTGTCCCATTTCCTTTGCTTATGAGGCCTTCAGTCGTGTTGGATTAGGACCACCCTCGTTTGGTTTGGGCAATCTTAGCTAATAACATCTTCAAAGGTCCCATTTACAAATGGGTTCACATCCACAGGATCAAGGGTTGGGACCTGACCCTGCCTTTTGAGGGGCCACGATTAGACCCCCAATCAATTTGATTCTTATGTGCCTTTGTGTGGTTTGCTTCATGTTTCTTGTGCTTGGGGATTGCTGAGCTTCTTGGATCTGGGGTTGATAGTTGACATGGCATGTGGACCAATGTTGGCCCTAACTGGTCACCTACTTCTCCTGCCTGCCCCCTGCTCCCTCCGGGGACTCCACGTATATGCATTTTAGGCATTACTCCCAGCCCCGTGTGCCCTGGGCACTCTTCCCGCTAATCCCTTCAGGTTGGCTAGAGGTCGTGTCTCACATGAAAACGACGATCGGTATTCCACTGAGCAACTGCAGAGGGTGTCTGCAGATCTCTGGAGTTCTCTATGTGCAGCAATCTCTCCTCTAATACTCCGTCCCACAAATTCTAGCGGCCTTGGTCTCCATGGGCTCTGCGCTCCATCTCCTCGGCTTAGGGAGTCTGCTGGGCTCCACGTGGGCTCCCCCATCCGTGTCAGAGTAAGCTGGGGCAATCACAGGGGTTACTTCGTTTGTTCCCTCTCTCTCAGGAATCACTGTCCTTTACTGCCCGAGGTTTGATGTGTTAAAAGCCATTGTTTCATATTGTTTGCTCAGTTTTTTGGTTGCTTTATGCAGGAGAGGGAAAACTACTCCCTGTTACTTCATCTTTTGAGTACAGGCAAAGGTAGAAAAATGCCGTTGGCTAGCTCTATCTCTAACTTCACTTCTCATCAGTTGGCAATATCTAAGGTGATGACTGAACGATTCTGCAATAGTGATGGTTATACAGCTTTGTAATGTTACTATAAACCATTGAACTGTACACTTTAAAAAAGGGAATTTCATGGTATGTGCATGACACCTCGATAGTGCTGTTAAAATTAAAAAGGCAATCTAGAGTAGGAGAAGATATTCACAATCTGATGAAAGACTCATACCAAGAATACCAACAAGTCAATAAGAAAAAGACAACCTAATAGAAAAAGGGCAAAAGACTCAAACATGTTACCAAAGAGGATATTCCATTGTCCAATAAATGTATAAAAAGGTGCTGAACTTATTTAGTCAACAAAGCACTTATTTAGAAATGCAAAGTAAAACACCAGTGTGATGCACTTCAGAATACTTAAGAGTTAAAAAGACTAACAATTGGCAATGCCTAATACTGGTGAGAACACGGAACAACTCTCACACAACGCTGCAGAGAGTACAGACTGGTACAGCTACTCTGGAGTAATATTTGGCAGCACCTCCCTACAATCAAGCACGTCCATTCCTAGGTATACCCCCAAGAGAAATGAGAGTATATGTCCATTAAGAGACAAGTATAAGAAATGTCCAAAGCTAGAAACAACAAAAATACACAGGAGCACAAATAAAGAAATTGTGTTCTAGTTATTTAATGGAATACTATACAGAAATAAAAAAGAATGAACTACACATGTAACAACACAGACGAATATTAGAGTCATTGTGAGCAAAGAAGCCAGATGTAAGAGTACATACTAAATTAGTTCACTTAAATGGACTTCAGAAGCAGGAAAACCACTAATTTATGGTGATAGCCAGAGCAGCGGGGACCTCTGGGCGGAGCGACATCACGTGGTTGGAAGAAGCAAGAGGGACGTTCTGAGGTAGATGTCCTTGTACGGGGCCGTGTGAGTGCACACACAGGAAACAATTCATCAACCTGTATACACTTAAGAGTTTGCATCTTATCTTTTATAAATTATACTTCAATATACAAAACCCAAAATGAGATCCTCCAGACACTCATCAGAGTGGCTACGTGAAAAAGAGAGACTGTCACACTCGGGCTGAGGAGATGGAGGAGCTGGGACACTGCACACTGCTGGTGGAGTGTACACCAATACAACTTGAAAAGTTGACTGAAACTTCAGGTACGCACGGCCTGTGTCCCAGCAATTCCACCCGAGACACTCCCAGGTAGCGCAGGGATGGAGAAGGATAAACAAGTTGGGGCCCCCTCCCCCCACCTCCCCCTGTCCCCCCCAGCCCCACTCCACACCTGGGCGAGGCCACCAGCCTCCCCTTTCTCTGGCCAGAGTGTCCTTCTACCATTCCGTATTTGCCATGGCACCGGAAAAAGGAAGGAATGCATATCCACGGACTTAGAGTGGGTAGAGAAGGGTCTCCTATAAGAGAAGCTAAAGGGTAAACTATTCTGCATATGAGAATTATGAAAAGGAGACAGATGAAAGGAAAGAAGGCCAATGATCAGCAAGTTCTGACAAGAGAGCTTGATAAAACATCAATACTCAATACTTGTACTGGCAAGCAAAAGAGGAGTGAAGCCAGAATTCTGAGGACAGTCACATTTGCCTTAAAAACTCTTGTCTATGACATATCCAGCCCTGTTCCATTATGCTGCTTGAGAAAGTCAAACTAAGAAGCAGGCTCGGCAGAATTTGCTAAAATGCCCCCCGAATGAGGCAAAACTCCCACTGCCAATGGACCACAGCCAAATCGAGTTCCTTTGATATCGAACATAGCTTAAGGGATGAGATCAAAACCTTCTGAAAACAAGTTGTGACCAGACCTGAGTGCCTATTCAAGCGTAACACGCCCACGACACCAAAGCCTTTCATTCCCACCATACTGTGGTTGTCAAGAATTTTACAACTCAACCGGGTCGTGGAAAGAGTGTACGTAAAATTATGTTTAAAAATTAACGTACGTTCCAAAGAATAAAGTGCATTTACTAACTAGTGTCTTCCATAACAAATCCTGCTAACCTTACAGCAGAGTTGGAATGCAGAGGAGGAAGCCAAAAAGCAAAGCGAGTGACCATCCTTGGCTCGTCACGACTACACCGGAGCACTGCCTCGCTCCTTCTCCCTCAGCGTCTCACCTTCCTGGGTTCAATTCGTTGGGCAGACCCAGTTTGGTCCCTACCTTTCTCTTGCTGAACTCTGCTTTTCTCAAAACTTATGGGGTGGCCTTTTATTTTTTTTTAATTTATTTAATTAAGATAAAATATACATAACATGAAAATCATTTTAACCATTTTAAGTGGACAATTATTTGACATTAAGTACACTGACAAAACTGTGCAACGTTTACACTATTTCCAGGCAATTTCCATCACCCTAAACCAAAGCACACTAATTCAGCACTGCCCCTTCCCGCCACCCCTGCTAACCACTATTCTGCTTTCTGTCCCTCTGAATGTTCTTATTCTACGTATTTCAGGTAAGAGAAATTCTACAATATTTGTCCTTTTATAGCTGGCTTCTTTCACTCAACAAGATGTCTTCAAGGGTCAGCCATGTTGTCGCATATATCAGCAAATCACCTCTTTTTATGGACAAATAACATTCCATTGTATGGATGGACCACATTTTCTTTATCGATTCATCTGTTGATGGACACTTGGGTGGCTTCCACCTTTTGGGAATTGTGAATAATATATACAAGCATTTGTCTGAGTTCTTGCTTTCAGGAGTGGAACTGCCAGGTCATATGGTAATTCTGTGCTTAACTTTCTGAGGATTCCCCAAACTGTTTTTCACAGTGGCCGCCCCATTGTACATTCCCACCAACAATGTGTGAGTGTTCCTATTTCTCCACATCCTTGCCAACACTTGCTATTTTCAGTTTCTTAAATATCCATCCTAGTGGGGGTGAAGTGGTATCTCACTGCAGTTTTAACCTGCATTTCTCTAATGGCTAGTGATATTGAGCACCTTTTCATACACTTATTGGCCATTTGAATATCATCTTTGGAGAAATGTCTATTCAAGCCCTTTGTCTATTTTTAAAATTGAGTTGTTTGTCTTTGTTTTGTTGAGCTGTAGTTCTTATATATATTCCTGAATATTAAACCTTCATCAGATACATGTTTCCAAATATTTTCCCCCATTCTGTAAGTTGTCTTTTCACTTTCTTGCTAATGTTCTTTGATACACAAAGTTTTAAATTTTGATGAAGTCCTATTTTTCTATTTTCTTTTTCACTGCTTGTGCTTTTGGTATAAAATCTAAAATTCCATTGCCCACTACAAGGTCCCTATGTTTTCTCATAAATGTTTAATAGTGTTAGCTCTTACAAGTCTTTGATCCATTTTTTAAAAAATCAGTTTTACTGAGATATATTCATATACCATACAATCCATCCAAAGTATACAATCAATAGCTTTTAGGATTATTACAGAATTGTGCATTCACAATCAATTTTAGAACATTTTCATTACTCCAGAAAGAAAAACCCCCATACCCATTAGCAGTTACTTCTCAATCCTTCTATTCTTTCCTAGGCCGACATAACCACTAATCTAGTTCTATCTCTATAGGTTTATTTACATTTACTATACATGGAATCATACAATATGTAGCATTTTGTGTCTGATTTCTTTCACAGCATAATGGTTTTTTTTTAATTATTATTTTTTTAATTAGAAAAGTTGTGGGTCTACAGAAAAGAAATGTAAAAAATACAATGTCCTCATATACCTCCCTATTGATGACACTTTGCATTAGTGTGGTAACTTTGTTACAATTGATGAAAGAATATTAAAATATTACTGCTAACTACAGTCCATAGTTTACATTACGAATATTTTCCCCATATACCACCCTATTATTAACACATTGTAATAGTGTCATACATTTGTTATAATTCATGAAACAACATTCTTATGTTTGTACTATTAATCACAGTCCATCACCCACAAACAGTTCACTGTGTTGTACAGCCCCATGTTTTATCTTCTAACTTTCTTTTTAGTAACACATGTGACCCCAACTTCCCCTTTCAACCACATTCACAAACATAATTCAAAGCTGTTAATTACTCACGATAATGATCTACTATCACCACTATCCATTTCTCAACATTTACAATCAACCTAAACAGAAATTCTGTACAAATTAAGCATCAGCTCCCCATTCTGTACCCCCACTGTACACCCTGTAACCTATATTCTAGATTCTGACTCTATATGTTTGCTTATAATTAGTTCATATCAGTGAGATCATACAATATTTGTCCTTTTGTGTCTTACTTCACTGAACATAATGTTCTCAAGATTCTTCTATGTGGTCACATGCATCAGGACTTCAGTTCTTCTTACAGCTGAATAATATTCCATCATAAACATATATATATATATGTATCACATTTGGTTTATGCATTCATCGGTTGATGGATAGTTGGGTTGCCTCCATCTTTTGGCAACTAGGAATAATGCCACTATGAACATCGGTGTGCAGATGTCTGTTCATGTCCCTGATTTCAGTTCTTCTGGGTATATACCTCATAGCAGGATTGCTGGGTCATATGGTAATTCTACACTTAGCTTCCCGAGGAACCTCCAAACTGTCTTCCACAGCAGCGCTACCATTTTACATCCCCACCAGCAGTGAATGAGTGTTCCTACTTGATTCATTTTAATTAATTTTGTAGAATTAATTTAAATTTTTGCATATGGTGAGACGAAAGGGTTTACATTCATTCTTCTGCATGTGGATTTCCAGTTGTTCCAGCGCAAATTGTTGAAAAAACAATTCTTTCCCCCATTGAGTGGACTTGGCACCCTTGCTGAAAATCAACTGGCCATAGACGTGTGGATTTAACGCTAGACTCTCAATTCTATTCCACTGGTCTATATATCTATTCTTTTGTTAGTACCACACCATTTTAATTACTGTAGCTTTGTAGTATGTTCTGAAATCAGGAAGTGTGAGTCCTCCAACTTTGTTCTGATTTTTCAAGATTGTTTTGGCTATTCGGGGTCCCTTGCAATTCCATATGAATTCGAGGATCAGCTTTTCCATTTCTGCAAAAAAGGTTGTTGGAATTTTGATAGGGATTGCATTGAATTTGTAGATCACATTAGGCAGAACTGACATCTTTACAATATTAAGTCTTTCAATCCATGAACATGGGAGGCCTCTCTATTTATCTAGGACTTCTTTAATTTCTCACGCAATGTTCCTAGGCCTACAAGTCTTTCACCTTCTTAGTTAAATTTATTCCTAGATAGTTTATTCTTTTAGATGTTATTGTAAATGGAATTGTTTTCTTGATTTGCTTTTCAGATTGTTCATTACTGGTGTATAGGAACTCAACTGACTTCTGCTTGTTTATCTTGTATCCTGCAACTTTGCTGAATTTGTTTATTAGTTCTAGCAGATTTCTTGTGAATTCTTTGGGATATTCTACATATAGGATCATGTAATCCACAAATAAGGATAATTTGATTTCCTTTTGAATTTGGATGTCTTTTATGTCTTTTTCTTGCCTGACTGCCCCAGGTAGAACTTTCAGTACAGTGTTGTATGACGGTGGTGACAACGGGCATCCTTGTCTTGTTCCTGAACTGAGAGGAAAGTTTCAGTTCTTCACCACTGAGTATGATATTTTCTGTGGGATTTTCATAAATGCCCTTTATCATGTTGAGAAAGTTACCTTCTACTCTTGGTTTTCTGAGTGTTTTTTTTTTTTTTTTAAATCACGAAAGGATGTTGGATTTTGTCAAAGGACTTTTCTATATCGAGATAATCATGATTTTCTTCCTTCATTTTATTAATGTGGTGTATTACAGTGACTGGTTTTCGTACATTAAACATCTTTGCATTCCTGGAATAAATCCCACTTGTTTGGTTTGCCAGGATTTTTTTTTTTTTTTTTTTGAGGATTTTTGCATCTACATTTATAAAGGTTATTGGTCTGTAATTTTCTTTTCTTGTGTTGCCTTTATCTGGCTTTGGTATCAGGGTAATGAGGGCCTCATAGACTTGAGTTACGAAGTAGTCCCTCTTCTATTTTTTGGAAGAGTTTGAGAAGGATTAGTTTTAGTTTTTCTTCACATGTTTGGCAGAATTCACAGTGGAGTCATTCTGGACTTTTTTTGTTGGGAGACTTTTGATTACTGATTCAATATCTTTACTTTTCATTGTGCTGCTGAAATTTTCTATTTCTTCTTGTGTCTCAGATTAGATAATTTGTATGCTTCTAGGAATGTGTCCATTTCATCTAGGTTTTCTAATTTGTTGGCATACAATTGCTCACAGTACCCTCTTATTATTATTAATTTTAATCCCTTTTATTTCTATGAGATCAGTAGTAATGTCCCCACTTTTATTCCTGATTTTAGTTATCTGAGTCCTTTCTCTTTTTTTCTTTGTCAATCTGGCTAAAAGTTTGCTTTATTGATCTTTTCAAAAAACCAAATTTGGTTTCGTGGATTTTCTCTATTGTTTTATTATTCTGTATTTCATTTATCTCCACTCTAATCTTTACTGTTTTCTTCCTTCTTATAACTTTGGGTTTAGGATGCACTTCTTTTTCCAGTTTCTTTAGCAGTGAAGTTAGGTTACTGATTTGTGATTTTTCTTCTTTTTTAGCATAGGCAGTTAGAGCCATAAATTTCCCTCTGAGCACTGCTTTCACTGCATCCCATAAATTTTCATTCATCTCAAAATAATACCCAATTTCCCTTGTGATTTCTTCTTTGACCCAGTGGTCATTTAATAGTGCATTCTTTAATTTTCACATGTTTGCAAAGTTTCCGGTTCTCCTTCTATTGATTTCTAGTTTTATTCCATTGTGGTCAAAGAGGATACTATGTACAATTTCAATATTTTAAAATTTATTAAGATTTGATTTGTGGTCTAACATATGGTCTGTCCTGGAAAATGTTCAAAGTGCACTTGAGAAGAATGACTATTCTACTGTAGTTGGGTAGTGTTCTACACATGTCTATTAGGTCTAGTTGGTTAATGGTGATGTTCAAGCCCTCTATTTCCTTATTGACCTTCTGCTTAGATGTTCCATTGAAAGTGGTGCATTGACGTCTCCAACTATTATTGTAGAACTATGTATTTCTCCCTTCAATTCTGTTGATCTTTGCTCCATATATTTTGGGGCTCTGTTATGAGGTGCATATATTTTTATAATTGTTATATCTTCTTGCTGGTTTGAACCTTTTATCAATATATAATATCCTTCTGTGTCTCATTATCTTTTTTGACTTAAAGTCTATTTTGTCTGATAATAATATAGTGACTCTGGCTCCCTTTTGATACTGTTTGTATGGAATATCTTTTTTCCACCCTTTTATTTTCAACCCCTATGTGTCTCTGTACCTAAAGTGAGTGTCTTGTAGACAGCATATGGACAGATCATGCTTTTTCATCCAATCTGCCAATCTCTGCCTTTGAACAGGGGAGTTTAATCCACTGACATTTAAGGTAATAACTCAGAAGGATCGACCACTGCCATTTAGCTGTTTGTTTTCTGTATGTCTTGTATGTTTTTTCTTCCTCAATTACTCTCTTACTCTTTATTTGTATTTAGTTGCCATTTTGTAGTGTATCCTTTTGATTCCTTTCTTTTCTTTTCTCTATATTTTTTAGTTATTGTCTTAGTGGTTACCTTTGTAAATACAACAAACATCGTAAACTAATAATAACCTAGTTCAACTACTACCAGCCTTAACTTCAGCGGTATACAAATTCTTTACTCCTGCACATCTTCATCCCCCCCATTATATTGTTATTGTCTTAGATTAAATCTTTATACCCTGTCTGTCATTTAACATAAATTTACAATATTATTTTACACATTTGCCTGAGGGAAAAAGCAGTTACAAACCAGAAGCAGGACAACACAGAATTTTCTATTTACCTACGTAGTCACCTTTACCAGTGTTCTTTATTTCTTCTTATGGCTTTGAGTGATTGTCTATTTTTCTTTTATTTCAGCTTGAAGGACTCCCTTTAGTATTTCTTGTAGGGCAGATCTTCTGGTAATAAACTCTCTTAGCTTTTATCTGTAAATGTCTTAATTTCTCCTTCATTTTTGAAAGATAATTGGGCTGGACATAGAATTTCTGGTTGACAGTTTTTTTTCCCTCTCTAAGGACTTACACAAATATACCTCTCACTGTCTCCTATCCTCCATGGTTTCTGATTAGAAAATCACTGTTAATATTCTTGGCGATCCTGTGTATGTGACAAATTGCTTCTCTCCTGCTGTTTTCAAAATCCTCTCTTTGTTTTTGGATGCTGTCAATTTTGCTATAGTGTGTCTTGGTCTAAATCTTGCAGAGCCTATCCTACTTGGGGCTTGCTGAGCCTCCTGTTGTGTACATTCATGTCTTTCATAAGATTTGGGAAGTTTTCAGCCATTACTTTGTCAAACACTTTCTCTGCCCCTTTTTCTATCTTTTGCCCTTTTGGAACTCCAGTGATGTGTATGTTGGTACATTTGATGGTGTCCCACAGGTCCTTCAGGCTCTGTTACTTTTTTTTCACTAATTTTTCTTTCTTCTCCTCACACTGGATAATTTCTATGGTCTTATCTTCAAGTTTGTTGATCCTTTCTTCTGCCTTGTTCAAATCTGCTATTGAATCTGTCTAATGAGTGTTTCATTTCAATTACTGTACTTTGCAGCTGCAAAATGTTTGGTTCCCTTTTACAATTTCCATCTCTTTATTTTGTTCGTTTTCCTAGTTTTCTTTAGTTCTTTACATGTGGATTTCTTTAGTTCACTGAACATATTTAAAATGGTTGATTTAAAGTCTTTGTCTAATATTCCCAATGCATAAGCTTCCTCAGGGGTGGCTTCTGGAAAATTCTTTTTTTCCTGTGAATGGGCTTTTGTAAATTTTTTTGTTGGCAACTGGACATTCTGAGTTATTATATTGTTGAAACTCTAGAAATCTAGTTCTTCCACTTCTCTGGGACTGCAGGGGTGTTTTTGTTGGTGATATTGAGGGCTGGAGCCATCAATTTGTGACTCCTCCAAATTATTTTTGCTCCAAATGGGAAATGGAAAGTGCCCAGAGGAGAGGGGAAGGAAGGATGGCCTCTTTAAGACTCCTCTGCCACTCCTCCTGGAGTGGGGCTGGAATAATGGCCACCTTTAGGGTTGGCCCACCAAAGATGTGACGGAGCCGATCCAGGGCAGTGAGGAGCAGTCAGACCACGCCCCCCCGGATTTCGGAGGATGAGGTCCTTCTAGCCCACCTTGGCACTGGCAAGCTGCACCAGGGGCTGGCTGCAGAACCCACGGCCACCTGCCATGCAGCCAGGGGATGGGGGGTGGCAGCTGCCGCAGAGGGTGAAATTCACCAGCATTTACTGCAATTTACCAATCTCTTCCTCCAGCTCTTCTCTGGATGCTGCACAGTGTTCCAAAATAGTTGAATCAGACAGTCCCTGACAGTTCCACAGCTGTTTCGGGACAGGGGCTGATTCCAGGAGCTACCTTATCTGCCATCTTCCCGCAATCCTATGCGGTTTCTTTTAAAACAAAGCATTTTAGTGCAATCTAATATTCTGAATTCAAGACTCTTTGGGGATAGGATGGGAGGAGAGAACTCCTATTTTAAGTGTAAAGAAACTCTTATTCTAATATCTGAAAATAATGACACAGATCTGGCAATGTAGCCAAAAATATAATGAAACTTCTGTCCTCTCCTTGTAGAAATAAAGAAACACAAAGGACTGGAGTGAGCTGCAGGGAAAAAGAGGCTGGCTAATCACCTCTGGGAAAGGTGGTGGGAGCCAGGGAAGGACACGGAGGAAAACACCACTGCTGTGGAAGCTGACCACGTGGCTCATAAAGGCTTATCAGTAACAATGAGGATTTATTTCTATACCTGGAATTTTTCAAGCAAGGAAAGAGAAAATGCTGATAAAAACTTTAGAGGCATTCCTGGTAATCCCAGCAAAGATGTTCTCCAACTTCAGAAAATAAATCTCCTGATTTATTAAATGGTAAACTACACCTTCATTCACACTCACGAAGAGCCAGTCGGAAAAGGAATGCCACACCCCAGCCAAGCCGCATCACCTGGGCCTGAACTGTGACAAAGATTCACCGGGATACACTCACTCAACTGTTAGCACTGGTCTGTTAGAAAGTTCAATGATAAGGGGTTATTTTTTTTTAAAAAAAAAGAAAGAAAGAAAAAAAGAAAAAAGGTCAGAAAAAGTTAATAAATAAACCTAAGAAAAGCTTTCCTAAGAGCAGCCAGAACAGGGAAGTCCTTGTTTTTTCTAGATGCCTCTTTCATTAGCTTCAACTCAATTTTTCAGAATCAGATTTTCTCTTATGGATTTTATCAACCCATCAAGGCCCTCCTCCCTCCCCATTTCCTTTGAGCATTTCTTCTTTCACCAGAAACCCACCTAAGTGAGAAACCCAAATTCTTCCCTGACAGTCTGACCAACAGCTCCCCACTTAGGCAGGGTTCGAGCTGCCTGCTGATCCCTTAGCCACAGGCGGTGTAATCCCTAATCCACGTCAGGCATTAAAAGGCTGGCTGTGAGTGAGACGACAGGAAGAGGGTGACTCCTTCTAAAGCTCATAGCCAAGTGCTGAGCACAAAAGACACTCTAAACTCGGAAACTGGTTTCTTAAGCTAATGCTACTTGCCAAGCATGGCGCTAGATATTTCACACCTCTCATTATTCCACCTAAAAGGAGGCACTGCTGTTTTCTTTCACAGCCCAAGCGCCAGTAACATGTAGCGAGAGTGGCCAGGCGAGCCCAGGGTCCTCCCGCTCGCTGGGGTGCACACGATGCCCACTGAAGTTGACTGACCCTCCGCATCTCCGGCTTTGGAGATCTTAAATTTCCGTCTTTCTGCCAAAGCCCCGGAAAGTCTGCCAAAAACCACAGCTCGGCTTCACAGTTCAGTCACCAAACGTCTTAGGAACAGGCAGCTGCGAGGGCCGGCTCCCTCTCAGGCTTCTCTCTCTCTTTGGGGTTGGCCTGGTGATTCTATGTAACTTCGTCAGCTCTCAAATGCTTTTGTCAAGTTGTTTTTAACATTTTATCTAGCATTTTAAATTATCTTCAGCAACAGTCATTGCCTGAATAACCAGTCCACTACAGCTAGGCTCCAGAATCGTACAATTATTACTTTAGGATAAATTCCATGGAAGATCAATTACTGCCAGAGGATAAAACCCCACGTTTGGGCACAAACCAAGGAACCGCTTCCCTCCCTGCTCCCACTTGTCTCCGACAGGACCGAGTCCCCAGGCCCTGAGAGCCGTGGGCTCCCTTCTTCATAGCCACCATCCAAGTGGCAAAAAGTTGTCTCCTTAATGCTTTGACTAGTTTTCCATAATTACGCGTGAAGTCGGGGGTCTCATTTCTCCTTTACTCAGTTGCCTACTGGGGTAGTAGTTTCCTCATTTATGGACTCACAAGAGTACTCTCGTGCAGGCTGCAGCTGTTTTACACACTCACAGAAGCATCTTTTCAAAAGCTGATGCAATTTTTTCCTAATTTATCATTTGCCTTTTAACTTTCTTTATGCTGTCTTCTGCCACACAAAAGTTTAAAATGTTTAAGTAGTTAGATCTATTATTCTTTTTCTTTGAGGGTTTCTGGCCTTGTTATCATGCTAAATATTTCATTATTAATTCTACTATATCCGACACCACATTTCTACCTGAGTCATCAGACCACCAGCTTACAAATCACCCTGAGGGACAGCTTCATAGGAACATTTTCCAGGAGGATCTATGTTAAAATGTAGAACACGTCACTGCCTTTTTCGTAAGAGGTAGCTTTTCAGAGGTTGTATGTATATAATACTCCTCAGGATTAAAGAAATGGGGGGGAAAGGCCAGGCCACAGAAGTTTCCCACCCACGCACAATCCAAGAACAGCAAATGCAACCCCCTGCTTCTGGGGCTTCAAGCAAGAGCCACTCTGGTGGAAAAACTAGGGGTCCCCCTCCCCTCCAGAGCTGGGATCAGGGCCCATACCAGCCTCCACCGGGGGAGCCCTTTGCATTCTAACCTTGGCGAGGCCATTCATTAGCCTTCTCACCATGGCAAGTTTCTTGAACTTCCAGGCTTCAAACTCTCTCAATATCAACAGGAAGATTTAATTAGAGGATTTCTCAAGTTTGTCTGACTAACGTAAGTTTTAAGAAGGCTGAGATTTTCCACCATGAATCACATCATGGTTTAATAGTGTTTGAAAGGTCAAACACATACACACAAAATACAAAACTAAGACTAAGAAAAGTATTTAGACTCTTGTAGTGCCTAAATATAACTCTATTTTCTCTATATGATTCACTAATTTTGGACATTTCTAACCTATTCTACAAGATAAAAAATCATGTATTCTTCTTTTACACACACACACACACACACATATATATACACACATATATGGGGGGGGTTATAAACACACACTGTGGCCCATCTGAACCATGGATGACACTCGATATTCAGCATTAAAAAGGCGACTGATCCTCAAAACAACCTGGATGGCTCTCAACGGCATTGTAATGAGTGCACAAAAGTCAATCTCTAAATGTCATATACTGTATGGTTCCATTAATATAAAATTCTGTAATGACAACACTGTAGAGATGGAGAGCAGATCAGCGGTTGCCAGGGCCTGGGGGTGTTGCAGGGAGAGGGTGGGTGTGAATGAAGGGGTAGCAGACAGCTACACCCCAGCGATTTCCTGGCTGTCACATTACGCAGCCACTGGGGGAAACTGGGGAAGGGTATAAGGGACCTCTCTGTGCTGTCTCTGCAACTTCCTGTGAATCTATAATCATTGCAAAATAAAAAAACCTAACAGGCAGCTGATGAGACACTGGTCCAAAGCAACAAAAGAGAAACCTGGTCCAACAGAAAGAAACAAGCAAAGGATGTCAACATCCAAGTCACAAAAGAATAAACATAAATGACCAACAAACATGTGAAAAGAACTCTACCTCACTAATAATCATGGGAATTTTCACTTACACTAGCAAAAACTAAAGACGATTATAAAACTAGTATGGCTGAAGGTACAGGGAAACTCTGTATGAGAGAATGCACCTGGGAGGGGTATAGATTGCTCCTACTGGCTGACTTCAACTTTTACTAACTATTAAACATGAAATACAAATCAAACACTTGAGACCTCGACCAGTCCCCAGGCGGTGCAGATCGGGGCTGCTGCTCAGCTGGGGGAATCTCCAGGCTGCTACGTAGCCTTCCCCTCCCCTGCTCAAGCCCTTTTCCCTCAGGATTCCTAATCCAACACACGAATCTTAAGACTTGAAGGAAATGAAAAGTAACCAGTCCTCACAGGAGACGGGGGGCCTTGGTCTCTGCTCCTGGCAGAAAACAAGGACCCAGGGAAGTCAACCCTGATGCGATGATACCGGGAGCACATACCCTATGCTCCAGGGCAGCTTCCGGGCACACAGGGGCAGCCTGGAAGGTGCTCACAGGGAAAAACAGAGGGATCCCCATCAAGGGTTCTAGATTTAAAAAGAAAGAAAGAAAGAAAGAAAACACCAGGGTTGGGGCTAAATATCAGCTATCGGGGCCGAGGCAGAGGGATCCTTATACTGGACGGGAAGTTGGACAAAAGGCCCTTGGAATTCCTTTCCAGCTCCAACACAACCCAGAATCTGACCACCTCTCATCACCCTGACTCTGCCCTGATCTGAGCCCCGGCGCCTGTCACCTGGATCGTCACCACAATAGCCTTGGGGAGCTGTTGGAACGTGAATCAGCTCAGAGACGACTGTCCAAGTCAAGTCCTCACCGTGGCCCACCACAGGCCTTGGCACCACGTGGCCCACCCTGGGCCTTAGCCCCCAACGTCCTCTGCTACCGCCCACGTCACAGTCTCTTCCCTGCCTCTGCGTGTGCTCTGCAGCACCGAAGCACACTCCCACCCCGGGATCCTGGAGTTTGTGCCCCTCCCCTCTCTGGCTGGAACACTCTTGCCTCCTGCCTGGCACCCCGCTTCGATACACCAGCCTAATCAATACGGGCTGGCTGGTGCCCCCCCCCCCCGACTCGGCCTGTCGCTCTGGCTTGTGGTTTCACCCAGTGGAGGGGGGGCACCTTAAGAGCAAGGCCAGAGCTCAGCCCACACTGCACCCAGCCACAAGCGAGAGCACAAACGCAGTCTTTGGCTCCGTGGCCATGTTCACAGAGAAAACACCATGACAGGAAAGAAGGGACAACACATGCGGGGCGACCCAGTCTGCTGAGGGGACCTTCCCTGACTGCCTCATTCAACCCCAGGCCCCCTCTCCCCACGTTCTCCCTCCCAGTTCCCCGTCTTATTTTCCTCTACTCCACGTAACACACACAGCACTGATTTACTGCCCAGCTCCTCTTATCAGAGGGCAAGGCCTTGTGTCAGTTCCTCTCACTGCTATTTCCCCAGCACTGAGAATAGTGCTTGGCACATGGTGGAGATGCCCAATGTCTGCTGAATGAACGAACGAACTCCATAAACGAAACAGATGCACAAGACTGAACACCCAGCTGGGATCTGTCTCCATTAACCCACAGAGTATTTCACAGAATGTTGTATTATTCGCTATTACCTTTCCCCTCATTCAGCTGGGGGGAGCTCAGACTAACTTAACAAAACCCTTTCAACTTTGCCCTCCCTGGCTTGGCGTCAACAGCTAGGAACTGACTTGCCCGATCACCTCCCAAGAGGCAAGAGAGGCCCCGCGGTCTAAGGGCCGTCTGCTGACCCACCTAGGGGCGTCCCTGCCCTGATCAAACGCCACATTTGCACCCTGATGAGCAGCTCTCTGGGGACAGGATCCGTTTCCGGTCTCACCCCTGCACCCCCAGCAGCAGGCACAGTGTCCGCACACAGCAGGTGCTCCGTAGGAGCTTCACCAATGAACGGACAAGGAATCCAGGGAGGAAAAGGCACACTAGCCTTTCGGGCCCGCTTCCCAAGCGATTAACAGGAAGATGCGGCCTTGGGCAGGCCACATAACCTCTCTGGGCTTATTTCCATATCTGTAAAAATAAGAGTGCCCGACCAAACCCCAGAACACGGATTCTGATGGAGTAAGGCACATGACAAAAGTCTGACAAAACCATCCATGCCATATCCTGGGCAGAATACTCAGCACACATCAGTTGTAAAAAACTGGCTCTGGATGTTCTTATTTCCTTCTTTGGTTAATTCTCAACTGACAATAGCAATTTCCATTCAAGCTTGGAATGGACTAAAACCTTCATTACCAGACCATGTGAGTTTTTGGGGGGACGGGGCTCAACCCCAATTCTATACCTGGGTATTAGTTTTCCCTGACTGTTTCTTATATCCCTGCCCTTTAGGAGATGAAAATTTCTTTTTATAACTCTCACATCTTCTACTTCTTTTAACTCTTTTACCTTAATTTTTTAAAGTAAACTTGAGAAAGAATGTGAAAATGAAAAATGGTTAATAAAAATGTCATCCCAAGTCCCACCAATGCATATTAAATACAGCGGGTGAAAGCTTGAGGAGAAACAGGATATTTGCATAGTTTCAAAGTATCTCCCCCAAGATATTTATTCATAACATAGAGAAAAACAGTAACTTTGCAGTGGAGAAACCTCAAAAACACCACGTTCACCAAGCGATAAAGGTTAGCATTCTCGGAGATCAGACATAATACCACGTGCCCTCTGAGAAAACACTCTGAGCAGGGAACAATGCCACTTTTGTGGTTTTCTTGCCAAAATGCATCACCTCAACCTAATCATAAGAAAGCATCAGATAAACCCAAACTCAGGGGCATCCTACAAAATAACAGACCAGTACCCTTTACAAGTGTGGAAGTCACAAAGCCAACGAGGGACAGAGAACCTGTCATCACAGATGGACAACTCCAGGCAGCGTGGAACCCGGACTGGCTCCTGGAATGGAAAGGAGAGCTGGACCTTAATTACTGGCATGGCACCAACGTTAACCTCCTGGCTTTGAGGCCTGCATTGTGCTGGCACACGAGGCTAACAGGGGAAACTGAGGGAAGGGCATCGGGAACCGACTGAAGGGTTACTGGGCAAACTGCACATACAGCTCCTCTAATGAACGAGAAGCCACCCATAACTCAGCAGAAAGCAATGGGCAAAGGCGAGATGGGCACCTCCCAGAAGAGGAAACACACACGGCTAACATCACCAGGGAAACTGCAGTTAAGACCTAATGAGATACCATGACACACCTCTCAAGCCTGAGAATATTAAATATCAGCAAGGATGGGGAGGCAACAGGAGCTCCGTTCTACCAGCAGATGCATAATTGGCAGAGCCACTTTGGAAACAATCGGGCAAAATCCTGTACATCTGGAGATGTTTACACCCCCACGCCCCACAATCCTACTCCAAGAGAAGCTACTGACCAAGTGCATCTGGAGACACACAGGAAAGACCAAGCAGTTCTGTTTGTAATAGCAAAATATGGGCGACCATTCAAAGGCACACCAGCGAGGGAAGAGATGAGTCAGAGAACATCCACACAGTGGAATACTGTGCATCAGTGAAAACGAAAGAACCACTGCCACAAACAGTGCTTGAATAAATCTCACAATGTGACTGGAAAAGCAAGTCACAGAAACACACACAGAGTATGATACCATTAATATGAAATTTAAAAAGGCAAACTCAAGACTGCATTGTTTAAAAATAAATCCATATTACAGCAAAAGTCAAAAGAAGGCTGGGGTTCCTGGTTACTCGGGGGCAAACACATGCGAGTCTGTGGCATCTCCACACACCTGGGTGGGCTTTAACACAAGTTCTGCATGTCTATTCTAGCAACAGGAGGAATCTGACACTTTTCATTGTATTTAGTTAATATTGAAGATAATTAAAAACAAAAAAAGCAAAGAGGCAGAACACTCCAAATTTTCTGCTTTTAAACTTACATCCTATGATGATAGCCTTTTTGAAACTTTCAGACCTTAAAATAAAAGGAAAAAAGCTAAAGGGAATAACTTGGAATGGTTCAGGTAAACTGATGATCAAGGCATTGATCCGAAAACGTTAATGAGTTCTTAGCATCCATACATCACAAGCTGGAAAGCTGTTTTAAGGGACAGTAATTAATTTCCTACCATGAAAAAGATCTTCTAAAGAATTTAATTTCCTTGAGTTGCACCAATCTTCAATATTTTAAGAATCCATTTTATTTCTTGAACAAATACATTTATCTAGCTGGAGTGAATTAATTTTGCTCCCTCTTGAACTGTTTAGACAGTTTAATTTGCCTCCATCACGTGTTTTTGTTGTCGATCATCAGGGTTTACAGCAACTTACAGCTTGCTTGTAAATTTGCATAGTTTTAAAGGAAATTTTACTAGAGGCCAAACGAGTCACGTAAGCAGGTAGGCCAGAAAGAGGGCTCACTCACCAGCTGGAACTCACTCCTCCGGCTGAAGGCCTCCCTGATGCCAGAATCCCGCCAGAGAGCACTGAGTGCAGGGACATACAGCTGGAAGGTGGCCGGCTCCACGGGCAGCCCCGCTTTGTTCTCAAAGGCCATTAAGAACATCCCGTGCTTTTCATTTTCAGAATACTGCCAAGGAATACCAAGCTTGTCTCGTGCATCGACAAGAACTCTGGAGCCCTAGGAAATAAAAGAAATACAAAACCATTTAATTGTGCTCCAAACACTAGAGAATCTCAATAGCGAACCGACTGTCAAAAAGCATAAAACTCAGGCTATCAACCAGTTATCTGTCTGTTGGTTTGTTTTGTCAGTAGCACGAATGTCTTAGCCCCTGGGAACACAACCTTATCAATATAAATGTACATACTGATATGTATGTGTGTATATACACAGCACAAAAACAGTTTCGCCTTTTGCTCTCACTAATTCGAAAAGACACTGCAGGGAAACAAGTGGATGGGAGGAAGCCGTGCAAACACTGGACACGAACCCCATGTCTGCGAGACAGACAACGTCTGAACAGCAACCTCTGCTTGAAGTGTTCTGCCTGTCATTAACAAGGACATCTGGGAGGGTAACTACCAGAAGGATCCAACGGCATGTTCCAATCTAAAATGGATGGGAGAACAGGCAAACACACAAAAGCAGCAGCCTGTGAGACAAGAAGGGACTCAAACAGGATCCAAGTCGAGTGGCCTGCCCACTGAAACAGGAGCCAGGGGATCATGTTCCAGATTTATGCCACAGTCATTTGTGATGGTGGGAAACTAGTTTTCATTCTTTTGCTCTTTTCCTCGCTGTTAAAAATAAAGTTAGTATTTTTTGCTCTCTCTCTCTCTTTTACCTCACAGTCAGGGTCAAGGGGAAGGAGAAAGGGCCTAAGCTAAAATAGCATCAGGGAAAGCATCCAGGCAGTGGAAAAAACACTCCAGACTACGGGAAATCCTCTATCTCCGTGATAACTGCCTTGCCGGGCATAAGGAGGTCTGTCTGCTCACTCTCAGGTGCTTCAAAACCTGCTATATGGAGTCTAAAAGCTTCTGGGCTTGGAGGATACCCTGAACACGCTCCTGCCACCATCAAGACGGGGGTGAGGGAGAGCAGAAGGCCTCCTGGAGGCAGCTGGGTGCACGCAGTGCTCCATCTGGAAAAGCCTCCCCTGCCTCAGAGCCGCCTGCTGGGGTCCGCAGGAGACCGAGCCCCTGCCCACCATCACAGAGACGACCGGGACCAGCCCTGCCCACCTGGCACTTAACGTCTCCAAAAGAGTAACAGCTTTCCTGCAATTTAACTCACATGCCACACAACCCACCCATTTGAAAATATACAGATCAGTGGCACTTATCATAAGAAGTTTCATTTCCAACATCGGGCAAGTAGGTGAGTCAGTGCTGCCTGCTTCCGGTCTCTGCCATGGCCTCAGTTTCCGCCTGGGACCTCTGAGCTGCAGGGTGACGGTGGCCACAAAGGGCAGCTGTGATCTCTCCCCCAGACGCGTCTGAGCAGGAATGTCTGGGCAGAGATCATGGGTTCTCTCCTAAGGGCTGCCCTCACCTGCCCTTAGTGACCAAGCTCTGGTTCTATCAACCCACAAAAAAGTGTTCAACACTTATTCTGCTCAAAGCAGGGAGCCAGGCACTGTGGGGAAAACAAAATGTCCAGGATGCAGCAGCATCTGATGTCTGGAAACTTAAAATCTGGCTATGGAGACAGACATTTGCATTAAAAATTAATAGCCATCCATGATAAAAACTCTAAGAAAATAAGAAAAAGAGAACTTCCTCAACTGGATAAAGGATACCTACAAAAACCCTACAGCTAGCATCATAATTAATGGCGAAAGACTCAATGTTTTCTCTCTAAGATCAGGAACGAGGCAAGGATGTTTGCTCTTACCACTGCTATTCAACATAGCACTGGAAGTTCTAGCTCATGTGATAAGGCAAGAAAAAGAAATAAAGGGCAAACAGATAGGAAAGAGAGACAGAAAAAACCTACTTGCAGAGGACATGATAATCTACATAGAAGTCTTTAGGAATCTACTCCCCAAACTCCTAGAACAAATGAGTGAATTCAGCAAGGTTGCAGGATATAAAATCAATATGCAAAAATCAATGTATTTCTATACACTAACAATGAATTACAATACCATTAACAATCACTAAAAAACAAACAAACAAACAAAAAACAAAAGAGACTCTTAGATGTAAAATTAACAAAACAGTATAGGACTTGTATCCTGAAAACTACAAAATGCTGATGAAAGAAATAAAAGAAAATCTAAACAAATGGAGAGACTACTGTGTTCATGTATTGGAAATGTCAACACAATTCTCCCCAAATTGATATATCTTTTAACACAAGTCCTATCAAAATCCCAGCAAGATCTTTTGTAGATATAGATATGATTATTCTAAAACTTATATGGAAAGACACCAAAATAGCTAAAACAGTTTGAAATAAAAAAGAATTAAGTGAGAGGAATCACTCTACCCAATTTTAATACTTAGATAGTGCAGTAATTGAGACTGCGTGGTACTGACAAAGTGACAGACACACAGGCCAGTGGAATACCACAGAGAACCCAGATAGCCCTACACCTCTAAAACCAAGTACTGCCAACTGCTCTTTTAAAGATGCAAAAGCAATTAAATGGAAGAAGGACATCTCTTCAACAAATGGACAGCCATAGATTAAATAAAAAAAAAGGAACCTTGCCCTAAACTTTATATAAAAACTAACCCCAAAATGTAAAACTGTAACATAGGAGAAAATCTTTGAGATCTAGGGCTTGGTGAAGAATTCTTAGACATGAAACCAAATTCCTAAAAGAAAAATATCAATACACTGGACTTTATCAAAATTCAAAACTTTTGCTCTGCAGAAGACCCTCTTAAGAGGATGAAAAGACAAGTTACAGACTGATAGAAAATATCTGCAAGCCAAGCCATGAATCTGACAAAGGGCTCATACCTAGAAAAATTAAGAACTCAAAGTAAAAAATGAGCCAAGTAGAAAATGGACAAATGACGTACAATATTTCACCAAAGAGGCCAGAGAGACGGTGGATGAGCACATAGAAAGATGCTGGACATCACTAGCCACTGAGACCCCAATGAAAAATCACGAAACTCCTAGTAGAACAGCTAAAATTAAAAAAAAAAAAAAAAAAAAAAAAAAAAAATAGTGACAAAAACAACACTAGCAAGGATGTAGAGAAACTCCATCTCTCATACACTGCTGGCAGGAATGTAAAAATGATACAGCCACTCTGAAAGTAGTTTGACAGTTTCTTTAAAAAAAAACACACACAAAAAAAACTAAACATATACTTACTTGTAATTCTCTTAGGCATTTATTTCAGAGAAATGAAAACTTACGTTCACACAGAAACTTGTACACAACTGTTCACAGCAGCTTTATTTGTAATAGCCAGAATCTGGAAACATACCAGATGCCTTCACTGAGGGGGGTGGGGGGTGGTGGTTAAAAGGACTGCTAGAGCCACACCATGAAAAAGGGAATGAACTGGGGGTGCATGCCACAAGTGGAGTGGATCCCAGGAACATGGCACCAGGTGAAAAGAGCCAGTCTCAAAGGGTCCCGTACTGTGTATAACATTCTGGAAATGGTAAAATCACAGAGATGGGAAACAAATGAGTGGCTGCCAGGGGTTAGGAGCTGGAAGAAGGGGATAGTGTGATGAGTCAAGGGAAGCACAGGCAGAGCTCTGTGGGGGCCGACAGCGCTGCGTCTGGATGGCAGGGGGGGCTGCCCGAGTCCACACAGGTGAACTCCACACGTGCATCGTAGCAATGTCTGTTTCCTGGTTTTTATATTGTACTAAAGTTATGTAAAATGTAACCATCAGGAATAACTGGCTGATAATCTCTCTGTAATAGCTTTGTCACTTTCTATGACTCTATAATAATTTCAAAATAAAAAATTAAAACGTTAACCATCAAATTGATTGGAGTGACGAATGCACAACTATACGATGGTACTGTGAACAGCTGATTGTGCACAGTGGGTGACTGTATGGTATGTGAATATATCTCAATAAAACTGAATTAAAAAAAATAGTGAACCATCATGGCAATATGTGTGCTGACTCGGTGGCATGCAAATGGAAGGTTACCAAAGGAAAAGGACGTGATAGGGCAAGCCTTGGTAGGGTCTCTTAACAGGAGATGGGTCTCGAGCTGAGATTTTTGAAGTACGGGTTAATTTAAACAAGAGGCGACAATGGATTAGAACCTATTCAGAGGGAAAATATTCTCTGAATAAACCCTCAACCCCGTTTTCCCCTATTCTCCATCCCCACGTCCCTGCCTCAGTGTCCCCATCCCACTTTCTCTGACGGCACCAGGCCAGACTCCAACCTTCCCCAAAGGATAAAAATCTAGAGTCCAAGAACGCAAGGAAATGAACAGGTGCCATATCCTCCAATTATGTACATCAGAACAGTCTGCACTCACAGGAGGATTTCTACGGTGAGATTCCCGGACGCCGCTTTTCTGGCAAAGGCCGTGGCACCAGAGCGAGTGAGGAAAGACTCCCTTTTGGCCAGGCGGACGTGGCCCGAGCCCGGGGATGGTGCCCGGCAGGGCCTCGGCTCCCAGCTGCCCTCGCATCATCTGGGATGGCCCTGCTTGTACAATCAAACCCAACAGACCTGATCTCACCCACAGGAGAGCTTGCAGGTGAGACTGTCACACCTGGAGCAGCTGAGCTTCACGGGGAGCAGGCCTCAACCACATGTTAAACCGAGCTGCAATCCCTCGGGAGTTTCACCGTCACCCATCAGAGACAAGGCCGGGGACCACGTGGACTTAAGAGGCCTGAATGATCATTAACCAAGACTCGTCCTCGACGCAGCAAACCAGAGCTTCCCCTTCCACGGGGGTGACCACAGGTTTGGCTTTAAAAAGGAAAAGCTGGCCTTCCCGAGCAGCGTCCCCACTGCATGCTGCCCCCACGCAAGCTGGAACTGGTCCAAATTAACTTCACCCAAACACGAAGAACAGACTTCTTATTTCTCTTTTTCAATTCAAGGAAGCTGGCATGACCACTGATGAACCCTGAATTATAATTGTTTCTATTTCTTCTTCATTTCATTTAGAGTGAACAAGGTATAAGGAAAAAAAGGCTCCCTTTCTCCCTTTAAATTATCCTATTCCAAAACTCCTCTCTGCCAACTATCCAAAACTGAGTCCTAGAAAATGTTCTACTTTGGGACATCTGCTTAAAATCTGAGTCGGCCTTTTTTTTTTTAAGAGCTGTAAACTCTGGGGAGCTCAAGATCTTCGGCAATATTGTGTTTACTGTTGTCTGTGCAGAACTGCGAGCTACACATTTCACCATCACCACACAGACCTAATGTCTTAATAGCAAAATACCTGTATTGATACAGTGGGCAGAGTACAACAGTAGCACCCCTATCCTTTTCCAAAAAAAGCTAATTTCCTAACAACACAAGAAAATCCTAAAACCCAAATACACTCAAAAGAGAAAGAAAAAAAATTGCAGCAGAAGACAATTTACATAAGTCTCTTTAATGACTGTAATGAAAGTTCCTTTAGCAACAGTGTAACTGAAATGTTAACTTTTTTTCAATAATCATAGATTTCACTCAATCACCCAAACATAAACAGTTAATGTCTCAAGGAGTTTGATTACTTCATCTCAAAACAATGTAACACTTCAAACTGTTTAAAGAGCACATTTTTATGACAATTTATAAATCCAGCAATTTAAACTTCTCATCAAAGAATATATTCCCGGTCTGCTGGGGCTGTAGATTTGGTTGTTTTTTTTTTTTCCTCCCCAATTTTACTGGACAAAGGCCAAGAAATGCAAATCTTTTTATCTCATTTCAAAATATATGTTGTTAGTTGAGCCCGTAATCAAACCAAATCTTTCTGGATTAGTCATTCCTTGCTAAAATCTTCCTGCAATAAATACTAAAGCTAAGAAAGACATAAAATTCTAGTAGATAAAATTAGCTTTTCCTATAGAATGAAAAGCTACGTTTTAAAAAATGGTAAGGTTCTTGAAAGTTGTGCCCAAGCATGCAGAGCCTGCGTACTCAGAAAGCTGTTTTTGTAAACCCACCAGGCTGAGCCGTTCCCTCTGGCCAACATCCAAGTAAAAGAAAGGGAGCCGGCAATGTAAACAGGATACATTTCTGTAAATTAATGAATCCAGTGAGCAAAGACAAACAGCTCCTCTTAGTTTCTAAAACTGAAGTACAGGACAGCTCCTAATTTAAAGGTCAGAGAAAAAGTGGAAGAGGGAAGCAGCAAACAGACAAGCCCAACAGTCAAAGCCCCCACTACCTCCATCCTCTAAAACTGGATGGCCTCCGAGCGTGGCCGCCCTGCCCTCCTGTAGCTTGTCGCGTGGGGCTGGTGGACAGAGGCCCGGCTGGCTAGTCCACACCCAGCGGACAGGCTAGTCCACACCCTGCCTTTCTCTGGGAAGCCACCTGCACGGGGCAACCAGCAACTACCCTGAACGCTCGCCTCACGCAGAGACCACCACCAGGCAACGGGCAGAACCCCAGCGAGTGGTTGGCAAAGCCCCTGCTCTGGTCACAGGCGGAGGACGTCCCTGAGAAGCTACGTGAGAAGAGGCACCCATCAGAGGTTTGGGAAGGAAGCATGACAAGGTCCGCGCTCTACGTCTAGATGCAGTGTGGGTGAGATGGCCGGCAGGGGCTGAGCGACTCAAGTCTGAAGAGCAGTCAGGGGACTCCTCCGGAGGCGGGGAGACGACGGGAGAGGAGGCTGAGCTGAGTCCACAGAAGTGCCACATGTGGGCAGGGGGTGCCGGTGGGTACCAGCCTGCCCAGTCTCAGCTGGGCCAGGGGCGGCTTCAAGGGCGTGGCAGCTGGGCACGTTTTCAACAAATACAACTTAATGGGAAATGGGAAAGCCAAGGTCAAATTTTCAGGAAATGGATGGAATTGTAAGAACTCTAGATTTAGGAAGTACATGGAAAAAAGCACAAAGTATCCTCATTAGCTTTCCTCAGCTGCCTAGAAAAGGTATTCCTGAAACTACCTACCTATGTAACTAAATATAAAAGGAATTCAGCATCAGTTCAGATTTCCTCAGATCTCCTAAACTGGAACGTGAAAACTCAAGCTACATTTCAGAACTCGAGGCCTGGATGGAGACTCTGAAACCACCTCCAGAAGCCATAAACAGGCCAACTTTTTTCTCTTCTGTTCTTCCAAGTGTTAGCCTATGAGCCTTGGAAACGTCTTTGACTAAATATTTAACTAAATAGTATAAAGAAAAACACTGGTACTAGGGAAAATGAAGCTTTCCTGTTAAGTACAGAGAACATTAAAGAAGTCTGAAAACGGACACTAAGCAGTGTTCCAAGGGGGAAGAGTCTGCACATACTACAAACAAGTAACAAGTTTCACCGTCCTCGGTTGTGCCTCTACATAGCCGTCAGGAACCATGTGGTGAAATTAGTTTAGTGAGATTTTTCTTTTTTTAATGAAACAGAATATGATGGCAAACATCTGAGTACACAGTAAACAGTAAAGACAAGTAGTATTTCAAAGAATTTTTGTGTGGTTAAAATCTGTATCTCTATATACGGAAATACATGTATATATACAAACACACATGTATGTGTATGTGCATCTAAACACAACGGTCCCAATGGTAAATGTATCTTTTACTACGGGCTGTAGTTAAAAAAAAAAAAAAAGCAACAACAAAAAACAGTCTGCAAGCCACTGGGCCAGACCCTTTTCAAGAGCCTGCTAAAGAATGGCCCTTCTGCTCCCATCACTTCAAATTAACAGAATAGGTTGCGTGTCAGAAGAGCAAAGGAGCTGGGTTTTGTGAAGAACTGACAGAGGGGAATGAAGCCATGTGAGGGGGTGTGAGAAAATGGTGACATCTCTGCTTTGGGGGTAGCGTCACGGGACTGGGTTAGACGGAACAAAATTGCTGACTCCCAATTCGTCAAGGTCCTCTTAGGCTGGGGGTGAGGTCTGGAAACCACAGAGCCATCACACGATGTTTTCAACTACTAAAGACATCTATGAGGAAAAGCATTCACGTTCACTTAATAAAAGTCTGCCTTTTGACTTAACCAAAGATCAAATGTGTGGTTTGTGGTGGTGGTTTTATGCTCATGAAGTGTTCATTAGAAACTTATTTCTGCATAACTGTCATTGCTTCCAATCGGGGGCTGTGGCATCTCGCAGAAATAAAGGTTCAGAGAGCTCACAAAAATACTATTTTCCCGCAAAGCCTTTACATTCTGATCAAGGTGTCAAATGAATGAGCAGATGCAGACGTATAAAATTCACGCTATCCTAACAAGCAAGAGGCTGTTTCAGAGATGCTATAACAACATGAATCACTTATCATTTGAGAACTCACCATGTCAGCACAACTAGGCAAAATGCTTAACACTGATTAGCTCGCTCAATCTTTACAACTCCGTGTGGTGAACACTGTTATGCCAACTTTACACATGCAAACACTGAAGCGCAAAGTCACAGCTCTCAAGTGCGACTCAGTAACTCGAGAGCCAGTGCTTTAAACCATCTTCTAAACCGCCGTGGGTCTGTCTGGGAGGTGGAGGCAGGAGATGGACGGTCTCCCGTCTGCCTGCCTGCTTTCCTTTTTTCCCCATCTGTCCTTCCACTCCCAGCCCCTGAACTGAGAGCCTCCTGTATGCTGGGTGCTGTGCAGCACACTGGGGGTGTGACAAGGAGTGAGTGTCCTCAAGGACCTTTCAGCGTAGCAGGGATCTCCCCAGGGAGATGAAGCCAGGCACCCAGGCCACAGCATCGATGAAGGAAGGGTGGGCCAACGGCTCACTGAAGGGCCAGAAGGGAGAGGCCGTGAGAGGGTGAAGGAGGAAAGAAATGGCCAAGATGGCATGAGAGACTCTCATCCTGGAGCACGAAGGATCAACACCAAATCCAGAGGGCAGGGGTCAATGGCAACGGCAGCCGAGAGTGACACAACTTGGATATCTGTTGCGGGTGAGCCGGGGGCCGAGGGGGGTCTGAGGCCAGCCTTCGCACAGGTGAGCCTGCTGCCTCCCGGGCTGCGGAGGGTGTCCATCCTCCGTGCGTGCTTGGTGGGAGCCGCCCGCTGGCACTGGCTCTTCTCTGTGCCTGGGGGCAGGTCCTCCAGACTATCGGAGACCTGTCCATCCAAAGGCAAGGGGCATTGCAACCTGCTAGGCAACAGACATGGCAACAAAGTCTGGTTTCTGCTAAGAGAATAAATAAAACAGTGACTCCATGAAGGAGCGACCAGTGAGATGTTCAGGCTGTGACAACTGAACAAGACCTGAGTGAGGCTGGGCAAGGGCAGGGGCAGGCAGCATTGTGAGCCCTAGTGGGCTTGGCGCCCCTACACGCGCCACCATGGCCAGCACTCCCTGAACGCTCACGGAGCCTCAGGCGCGGGATGACTGAGGTGCTTACTCAACACGTACATGCTCTCACCATGAGCTGGTCACTGTTCTAGGTGCGTCACAAATTCTAACCCTTTGAATTACTCATAGTAACCCTATGAGGAAACCAGAGTTCAAGGAGTCACGTCCAAGATCGCGGTCCAGCCTATAAGGGGCAGAGGCAGAAGAGGAACCCAAGTGCTCTGGCCGCTGGGCCTGGGATCCAGGTAGTGGGGCATTTACTCGCTTAATATATAGGAATGGACTCACGTGGGCCAAAATTGTATACCAATCCAAGGATATCCAAGGTCAAAAAATTAAGGCACTCAAAGTTCCAGAATATTTCAAGGTACGGCTTCTTGCCACTGTTTTCTTTTTCTTTCTTTCTTTCTGCCCCTACACCTAACTCCAGTGCTTCCAAAAGGTAACTGTGATCATCAGGTACCATCGGTCTGAGGAAACATTTGCCAAGGACAATTGTGGTACTGGGAGAGCAGGGTGCTGCTACCACAAACACCAGGAACGTGGAAACACCTCTGGAGTTGAGTCACGGGTAGAACTGTGAGGTGTTTGATAAAAAGGCCCAGAATGCTCTGAAGAGATTCTTGGTAGGAATACGGATGCTGAAGGGACTTGCTTCAGACAGAAATGACCTCAGACAGAAATGACGGCTGTGTTGTTGGAAACTGGAGGGAGGGCGACCCCTTGCTTCAAAGTGGCAGAGAACTTGGCGAAATGGTGTTCTGATGTCGCACGGAGGGCAAAACTTGAGAGCGCTGGACTTGGCTGTTCAGCTGAGGAGATTTCCAAGCTAAGTGTGGAATGTACAGCCTGATATCTCCTTGCAGCTTATAGAGAAATGCTAGAGGAAAGGGATAAGTTGACAGATGAACTCTTAAGCAGAAAGAAACCAGAAACTGACAGTTTGGAAACTTCTGAGCTTATCCAGACAGTGTTCTCTGAGACTAGGGCCAGAAGCAGCTCTATCAGGGACCTCCTGAGCTTCTGGACAGACAGTCCCGGAGAACAGGGCTCCACGTGAGGGTCTAACTGAGCATGGAATCAGGCACCATCTCGGGGGAAGTCAGGACTGGAAATGCAGTTGATGCCAGGAGGCTCTGTGGAAAGCTCTACCTTCTGATGGTTTGGCCCCTGTGAACTACAGACGAAGCTGACGAGTTTTTTGTGAAACCTGCCAGCCTGGACAGAAAGGTACAGAGAGAGGACAACTGAAAGAAGAATGACTTCCAGGGCAGCACCTCGGAAGTGAGGTCTGGACGGTATCTCCTCGGGCCAGGAGAGTGGGCCCCCCATGTGTGAGGAGAGAGAGGGTCTGCCCTGCGCTTGGAGGGGTGGGCCTTGCGCCTTGTCGTTCAGTCAAGTGCTGCCACCCCAATGCTCCAAAGCGGGGCGGCCTGTGTCCCGGGGTGTGAGGAGGGCCTGGCCGCCATCTTGATGCTTGGAGGGAGTGGAGTCTTCACCCCAGCGTTGGGGGAGACACGGCCACTGCGCAGCACTTGGAAGGGGTGTGGGTGCCGCTCCATCAGGCCCAGAGGACAAAACCCGGATCCAGAGATGACCCTCAGACCTTGAAATCTAATGGGGCTGGCCATGCTGGGTTTAGGAACTGTTTGGGACCTGTGACCCCTTTTCCTTCCAATTTCTCCCTTCTGGAATGTGACGTCTGTCCTATGCCTGTTCCACCACCGTGTACTGGAAGCAGGGAACTTGTTCTCCAGGTTTCACAGGTCCTCAGACAGAGGCGCACTGGGCCTCAGGACAGAACACACCTGTAAGTGATTTTGATGAGACCCTGTACTTAGCATTGTTTATGAAATGACTTAAGGCTCTTGGATGTTGTGACTGAAGGAATGTATTTTGCATATGGAAAGAACACGTCTTTTTGGGGTCCAGAGGGTGGAGTGAGATGGTTTGAAGCTATATGTACCCCAGAAAAACATGTTCCTAAACTTACCCCATTCCTATGGGTGTGAACCCATTCTAAGTAGGACCTTTTGATGAGGTGACTTCTGTTAAGGTGTGGCCCAACTCAATCAGCACGGGTCTTAATTCTATATTGGAGTCCCTTATAAGAATGAAATTCCGACAGAGAGAAAGCCACAGGAAGCAAGGGCTGAAGGTCAACAGAGCCTGGAAGAGAAGGGACAGACCAAGAGAGGCCGCCATGTGCACTGCCATGTGACAGAGGAGCCTGCACCAAGGATCACCAGCAGCCAGCCCCAGAAGGCCAATCCTCAGGAAGAAAGCATCGCCTTGTGACGCCTTGCTTTGGACTTTTTCCAGCCTCAAAACTGTGAGCTAACAAATTCCCACTGTTTAAGCCGATCTATTGCATGGTATTTGCTTGAACAGCCAAGGAAACTAAAGCATTGGCCTTAACAACGACCGCCCCTAAGCTGGCATCCCCCAAAGTTGCTGTGGTGTCGTCTCTGGCTACACAAGCCAAAGAACTAGGGAACAAACAGGCTTTGGAAATTGGGGATTTTTACTGGACCTTAACCTTGACTAGAAATTAGACAAAATGCCCTCAATATGCACTTAATCCATACTAACTCAATAAGAAGAAGTACATAAACACACACACATAATCGTAATTTAATTCTTTCCAAAGGTAACACTGCTGAAGTTTGAGAGCTCATCTCCTTGCCTCTTTACAGGACTAGCCATGCTTGGACCAATTCTATCCAAGCCAGTTTTTTAATCAAGCAAGAGTCATATTACCCAATAAAACTCCACCTGTGAGTGCAAGGGACTGAGTGGTACAATTTCAGGGGGCCTAAGGAAGATGGCCGAGGGAGGTGTGGGTGATGGGGAAAGGGCTCGGGAAGGCTGTGACTTCTGGTAAATACTTCCTTGGTCTCTCAATGATTTCTACTTTTAAATTTGCTTCTGAAAATTTCTGTGATTTCTCACAGTCTTCTGAAACTGTATACTATTTCTCGGAGTGAAAAAACGGAGACATTTCATGTTTCCCTTTAAGTTTTCTGCCTAGCTAAAAGAAAGACATAGTGAACTAGATAATTTGTAAAGCCTTTTTCCCAAAGCTAACACTACCTTGCTATTTCAAGAGTATCCTCTCATTTCCAGATTAAAGATTAGCATTAGGGAATACCAGTTTTTACAAAGAGTTTCTACAATTTTCCAGTCAGTAAAGTGACAGAAAAGACCAAATCACTGTCTGTGACCCAGTAAACTCTCGAGGTACTCTCCACACCTGTGCCTCGGCAACCTTTCCCACAGGGGCCTCTGCCTTCCACATAGAAGATCTCCTAAAAACATGAAAACAGAACAGGGCAGAAACTGTGAGCGTTACTTGACAATAAGAATGTTTAACTTTGGGAACTTCAAATCCGAAGCCCAAGTGCCATCAGTTTACCATCACCACGTACAGGTGCCTAGTCCAACCCCAGCCGTCCACAGCCAAGAGAGGCTGAGCGACTCTCCCCAGGTCACCCAGCTCCTCGTGGGAGAGGGGAAAGCAGCCCTCACGGAGCTGACAGCAGGCAGAGAGCAGAGCCGCTTTCTCAGTCGACCGTGGAGGACCCAACACTTCCGGTATATTGTCTAGGATATATTTAAAAAAAAAGAAATTAAAATATAGAAATATGGGATATGCTTTAAACCTGACTATATTAGAAGAAATTCAGTGGATTCAGATCCTGCTTGAGTCTAATCTCCAAACAGTGAAAACCTTTACTCAAATGCACGCTCTTTGCAGCGGAGAATTAAAGCCTTCTGTGGCGGCTCTGCCCAGCCCAGTGGCTCCTAACCACAGGTGGCCAGCGAGCAGCAGAAATGCAGCTAGCCTTGAATTGAGATGTGCTGTAATATACACTGGATTTTAAAGACTTAGTACATAAAGCAAACACAAAATATTTTTAAATTCCGTGATATTGATTACATGTTGAAATTAAAATATTTTGGATATATCGAGTTAAATAAGATATTATTAAATTTAATTTCATCTGCTTTTTATTTTTCTTAATGTGGATCCTAGAGAATTTAAAGTCCACATGTGACTTGCATTTTTGACTCATTGCTTCCCCATTTTATTTTTCTCTTTAGTGCTCACTGCCAGCTAACATGCTTTATACTTGACTTATTTATCTTGTCTATTGTCTCTTTCCCCAGTGCAATGGAAGCCCCTGTGGCCGACCCTCTGTCCGCTTAGTCTCCCACCCTGTCTCTGTCCCGGCACATGGAGGCCCTGCTTCCTGCCTGGCTGACAGTGCACCAGTCCTTTCTGCCCCCTGGGCTGCAGTGGGGACACTATACAGAGGATTCCATTTGCTTTGCACCAAAACTGACAAAACAGCATACAAAGGCAAGCATCATTAGTCATTTCAACTTATTTTTCATTGGAAATCTCACCATCTGAGGAATAATTATTGAAATTAATAAATTAATATTAGCTCCTACTTTATTTGAAAGCAATTTAAGTTGTACAATGCGTCTGGAAATTCCTTTTAAAACTATTTCCTTTTCATATTCTAAAAATAAAATAAAGGTCTATTGACAGGAAAAGTACAACCATGTTCAACCAAAAAGACAGCTTAATTGACTGTAGCAAGTCAATTAAAAATGCAAAGTGCCACTTTATCTAGAATAAGTGATTTTGACAAACGTATGTATTACTTTTCAAGGTGTACAGGTTCTTTTATGATTAATAAAATACAGATAATTTAAAGAAAGCATTTTTAAATCTAAATGCTTTTAAAGAAAGCATTACTGAATCTGGAGCCTTCTCCCAATCGAGAGATAGCAGAAGTACAATCACTTCTGTAGGGACATGTTGACATTAGAGGGGTGGTCTGAAAAGCCTTCTGAGTTCTCAACAGTTCAGCACCCCAGACGATTCTTCATTAAAAACCTGAAAACTAAGTCAATCCTTTGTTAATAAACTATGAAAAAGCTGTCTGCAGTTTTCAAGTAAGAACACCTCCTGTAGGACCCAAATTTGCTTTTCCTCAAGATTATGCTAAACCGTCCGGACGGTGCTGCTCCTGGCTCACTTTCCTTTTCTCCTACAGCTGCTCTGGAGACTGACTGTACCCTTGGCCCCCTATGAAAAGGGGCAATGCCACGCCCCGTCCCGACGCCCCCTCTCCCCGCGTGCCCCACGGAGCCTCTGGAACGCACACACACTTGTCACAACTTCAAGTCTCCCTGAAGAATGGGACGGACGGGGCGGGGTGCAGCAGGGGATACGAAAAACCAAACAAAAACTCTATCACTGATGACAAATTTGGTAAAAAAAGTGCAGTTATTCAACAGTTTTAGAAGGTTTTAAAGGTTAATATATATACAAAATCAAAAGAGCTCAGTTACCTTTAAAATGTAATTGCTTCAACCCCGATACTTAGGAGGTTAGTTGGTTTTCTAGCCCTCAGATGAAATGAAGTTTCAGAATTATAAATATTTATAAGTTTTGATGAAAAAGAATTCTTAAGAATTCTCTGTAAGATACTGTTTTTAGTTTTTCTTAATAATTTAAAAAACAGATTCCCACTTTCCCCTCCCCAGACGGAACGTGAGTCCCCAGGCCGGGGGTGGGCACCGAGGAGCCCCCACTCCGTGGTTCGGCGGCACCTGCGCTGCAGCGACGGGAGACTCACTCTGTCTATTGCGCCTCAAGAGAAGAAATGGGGGGCTTTCGCAGAGAGCGCCAAGATG
The DNA here is from genome assembly GCF_015220235.1 of Choloepus didactylus. Taxonomy (NCBI): domain Eukaryota; kingdom Metazoa; phylum Chordata; class Mammalia; order Pilosa; family Megalonychidae; genus Choloepus; species Choloepus didactylus. The sequence continues at coordinate 25,019,497 of NC_051327.1, read as the reverse complement.
AGACAACCAGGCAAGCCCGAAAGGCAGGGAGACCAGCCGTGAAGAAAACGAAAGATGGAAGCTGCGGCCACTGTGCGTAGTGAAGCGGAGACTAGACCAGGGGAAGTAGGGGGCAACGGGACCAGTTCCGAGGTTTCGGAATCCGAGGCCGTAGCTGCTCATCTGCAGACTCCTGCCTACAAGAAGGGGCTGGGGCAGAAGGACCCTCTGCCTGCTCCAGGTAACGTGGGGGTGGCAGGGCTGGAGGGAACGGCGCCACCGCTGGGCCCACGGTTTCCATGAGCGCGTGCTCAAGCGGCCCCGAAGTAGGCAAGTCAGCACTGACCCTGAGAATTCCAGTAAATGACCTAGAGACCATCAAAGACACCGACGGAAAGACCCTCCTCCACTCTGTCCAAGCTCTGGATAACATGAAAGTCACGAACACAAGGTGTTTGTTCAGAGGTCACCCCGCCAGGGAGGCCTCACGACCACAACCCCCCACAACACTACTTCCTTTGCCTGCTTAATTCTTTTTAATGGAAGCAGAAGATGTCCTCAGGGCCCCCCACACCTGGCCCACAAGCCATCATAACCGAGGGTTCAACTCCCACGGCCTTCACCCCACAGCACCAGAGTCAGGGCAGAGCAGAGACTTCTTGAAGTTGTTTTTGATATTTACCAGCAAATTCCAAGCCCTGGCATTCACCTGCATCCCGAGGTCGTCTGAGGCTCTACATCCTTCAGGCCGAGCTCTGCTAAGCCCGTGACTTGGTCCGAGTCGGACCCTCCAAGCACTGTGAGTGGGCCCAAGTTACAGGACCACGCCACCAGAGAACACAGCCTCAGTTTCTTCCTGGGGGGCCTAGTCAGAAAGCAGCAGGCACCGGAGGGCGGCTGACCCCAGCCCTCCTAAGCACAGAGCCCAGACTCTGGCCCAGGTACACCGGGGGCCACGGACAGACACACAGCACTGTTCGTCACAGAGAAAAAGGAAAACAACCTACATGCTCATTAGCAGGGGAATGGGTTACAAATTATGGTAATTAACGTGACGGTTAAAATGAATAAACTACATCTACGTGTGCTAACACGGAACACCACATTGCTGAGCAAACGAATTTATACAATGATACATTCAAAACGATACCATGGATGTAAAGCCTTAAAGCTACACACACGCTACAGAACGCACGTACATGGTAAATGTAGGAACACAGGGGCTGACCACATACCGACTCTGTGACTGTGGCTGCTGCAGGGGAAAGGGTGGCAGCAGCAGCAGGATGACAACAACAAAACTTACATCGGCTGGACCCTGGCTGCGTGCTGGGCCTGGGGCTGGCAGGCATTAACTCGTTCAGTTCTTGGAGCAACTATAAGTTAGCGACAGTTATCACCCCCACTTTACAGGTGAGAAAACTGAGGCTAACGAGGTGACGGAAACCTGGAAGTACATCCAGAACCCAACAACCCGCCACTTCTGCTGCCACCACCCCTAATCACAGCCCCAAGGACACTGGTCTGAACCGCTGCGAGAACCTCCCAAGTGACTTCCTTGCTTTCCCTCTTGCCCACGCTTCCAGCTCTCCCACCCTGGTCTACACTCCCCACTCGGTTGGTACACAGAGTGGCCCTTACAAAGCACGTCAGGTCATTTCACCTCTCTATTTACAAATGCCCAGTGGTTTAAATGCAAAATCCCTACCATGTTCCAGAAGCCTCAGTGGTCTCCCAGCCCCACTCCCGTCTCCTGCCCACCCCCCCACCCCTGCCTTTCAGCTGTACCCCAGGGGTGCGCTGACTCTGCCTCTCAACACACCCCAGACGGTGGCCTGGCCTGCCCAAAAAGGCCATGCCTTTGAAACAGCACCCAGCCCTCCCACGCCAAGCAGTTTGCTCGTACCCAGCTTTATTTCTCTTCAGATCACTCATCACCTGCCAGCAGATATTTCTTTGCTTAGTCACTGTCCTCAACCTCCCCACCTCCCAGAATGTCAACGCCTTGACAGTAAGGACTCGGCCTTCTTCGGCCTCTGCTTTATTCCCAGCTCTGAAAACAGCACCAGGCACCAGTTTGTCGAGTGAATGAAAGCAACTTGTCCAAGGTCTCAGAGCTGGAGAGTGGTGAAGGCCAGATCCCAACCCAGGACTAGGGCAGGGAGGAGAAAGGAACACAGGAGTATCAGAAGCAAACACAGGGGACGAAATAGCTAGACTATGACAACTGTTAGCATCCACAGATTGTGGATAACGAATCCTTGGGTGTTTGTTCAAGTCTCTTTTGTATTTCTCTCTCTCTCTCGTTTTTTAAATTTTGAAGTCTCCATAAATACACTCCACCCAAATTATTAGATTATAGTACACTAGAATACCATAACATTAACATTTCAAATGGCACTGCACTTCAATGAAACATTTTAAAATTAAGTCAGTGAACACACAGTGACCACCAACACAACGACTCGAAGGTGCCATGGGGATTCTGTAGGCCCTGGAGAGAAGGATCACCATGCACATCAATTGTTCACACACACTGCGATGCAGCCACGAGAGCCCGGTGGTCTGACATGACGCAGGGCTTCTTGACCTCGGCCTCCTGCCCTGGCCAGGTGATCCTTGAGGTGGGGAGTGTCCCGTGTCCCACGTCCCGTGCCTGGGGGGCAGGTGAGCAGCAGCCCTGGCCTCTCCCCACTGGATGGACACCACTGGCCCCCCACCACCCCAGCTGTGACAACCAAACGTCTCCAGACATGGCCAAATACTTCCTGGGGCGTGGAAGCACTCTCAGCTGAGAACCACTCACCCAGAGGCTAGACGAACTAACCAGAGCGCATAGCAAGACAGACACTCATTTATGATAAAACGAGAAAATAAGGGAAGGGGGCTCCAACTTGCCTTCCCAGCAGGCTTCATTTTCTCAGTTTCTGCTTGTTCTCTCCGACCAGCCTCCTGACCCTTTTTGGCCCCCTCACCAATAAATGCTGTCGGGTGGGCCATTAGCTGTTGCTGTTGGCTGAGTTCTAAAGCTGTCCCCGCCAACTCAGTCAAACTCTCACCTAGGTAATGCTGTGAAGGGATTTTGTGGCTGTAAATATGGTCACTAATCAGCTGACCTTAAAGCAGGGGTCTATTCAGGGCTGTCGGGTGGGCCTGGTGTAATCTCACAAGCCCCTGAAAGCAGACGAGGAAGGTGGAGAGTCAGGCGGTGTGTGTGTGCGCATGTGTGTGTCAGGGTCCACGGGTGAGAAGGTTCCAGGCGCCGATGCTGGTTCTGAGAAGGGGTCACGTGCATAACCCAAGAGGCCTTGAGGGGCCAAGGGTGGCCTCTGACTGACACCCAGCAGGAAATGGGGACCTCACTCCTATGCCCCCAAGGGACTGGACGCTGCCAACCACCTGCATGAGTGTGGACGCAAATTCTTGCCCAGATCCTCCAGAAGAGATCACGAGCAAGGGACCGGCTGATGGGGGTGGCTGCCAACGAGTGCAGGGTTCCTTTTGGGGGTGACGAAACTGATGAAAGTGTTCAAAAACTGATTGTGGTGGTGGTGGTTGTATAACTCTGGGAACATTAAAAACCAATGAATTATGGACTTTAAATAAGCAAATTATACAGTGTGAGAATCTCAGTAAAGCTGGTTTTTTGCTTTTTGTTTTTTAAGTTGGAAAAAAGTTCCCCAGTGATGTGAAGCCAAGTATGAAAATGAAACGAAACCTGCTGGCGGCTTGTCTCCCAGACCTGCTCCCGCGGATCAGTTTCGACCCCCTGGCTAACCGACCCCTGCGGCCCTCCTTATGGCCTTGTAAAGAAGAGACTGTAGGCACAAGTCAGTCGACACAGATGAAACCCATGGGACCACTCGTGGTCTACCAACGTTTTAGCAGAGGGAAAGATGTTAACTCCACCAGTTATCTTCTGATTAATGTCCTGCTTATTTAAGGCTTAAGAATTTTTGTGACGATTCTTAGATCACAGATGCTCTACAAAGACGGGCCGAGAAATGCCACGGCTAACAGCTCCAGCCCCCCTTCAGAGGCGCCTCCGTCTCCTCTGAACAGTGGGAGCCACTTGCTCCGCGTGGCCAGGCCTGGAGCCCCAGACTTGGCGCCGACCCCCCCAGGAAGATCACGTGAACTGACTGGCCAACTAGCAGTCCTTCCCGAAGGACAGAGGCCGCGTGGGAAAATGGCTGTTCACTCCAGCAGACGGAAGAAAGGAATTATGCCCAAGTGTTTTCAGTTACGTAGAATAATGAACAGGGAATTGCTTTTGTCGCCTTCTCAGGAAACCCCAAATTATATGAATGACTCTATATAAGGAAACAAGGCTCACCACTCCCCACCAACTCACTGGGTGGCCCCAAGCAAAACATTTTTCCCAACGGACAATGGAAATCCCTCCCCTTATTCTGTTTTCTGGGTCCTCTGCCCCCCTTCCCTTCTACCTTAACGACAGCGCTATACACAATGCCAGGTCAGCTATTTTTCTTCCCATGGCAGCAACATTTATCAGCAAGGCGCTGGCTGCCAGGGGACCTAAGGTCAGGCTGTATTCTTGGCTCAGTAGAACCCTGGCCTTCCTGTCACCAACGCAAGAAAAGTCTTTTGTTTACAAGATCATCAACACTGAACTCCGGTTGGAGCTCCTTCGGACGTTGTTCCTCTTGCAGAAGAGTTCTTGTACCCGGCAAACATGTGAGGGTCTCCTGCGATGGGCCCCGAGAAGCCGGGAGAGCCCAGGGCCCACTGCCCCAGCTCTGTGAAAATGCAGCTCACACAAACCCAGGGTTCACGGTCACGCTGAAATCTCCTGGCAAATCTAACTGTAAAGCACTGGAGTAATTTACTCAGCTTTCCCAGTCTCTGCTTTTATAACTTTTTACCTATATCTGCAAATTCTGAAGCTCCTACTGCAAGCCAGTCTTTCCTTCGTAGGTGTTTTGGTTTGTTTCACTTCCCAAGACATCTGGGACTGTAAAGGACCTCGGACAACCCGCCTGTCTGAACTGGTGCCCATACACTGCCCAGTCACCAACAGTGGTAACTCTTGAGTTCTGTGGGCCTGAGACTGGCGCACTCTGACCTCTCAAATCTAAGATGTGTCCTAAGAGGGCCCCTGGCTCAAACCCTAGTAAAGATCAGACAGTGACTTACAAAGTAGTCACACAACATTAACGTTCTCAACCCTCCAGCCCCCAAGCTGGGCTGCTAAGACCCCCTCTGTTAAGAGCCGCTCCTGCTCCTGGAACAGCCCGGCAGAGTTCCTCAGGCCCGTTCTTGGACCCCCATTTCCTGGAATTCATTCTAGTTTCAGAGATGACAGTAAGTCTTCCGGGAGCACCAGTTACCAACTACTACTATGGCCTTGGAAAAAGGAAGTTGAATTCTTAGTAGCTATTTGCATCCAGCAGGCTCTGCACGGGGGCTTTCCTACACTTGCTGGTGGGCAAAGCAGGCCATGGAGCCCAGCGCTGACCCGCGCCGGGGGCCTCCTCCCTTCCTCGGACGGACACTGGCAGCCCCGCACGAGCCTGTTTTTTGTAACCACGGAGGAGGGCTCTGCTCACGTAGACGTGCTACTCACCTAAGTGAAGACTGACAGCAGTGAGGCAAATGCTTGTTCCAAACTGACTACTAACTCAAACGAAGAACCTTCCGATGGGACGAGAAGGAAGGGTACTTGGAGAAGGAACTAGGACAGAGAAGAAATGAGAAACTAAAGGAACTAGACAATCATGCTAATCATAAACTGCTGCGGATTCAGAGAAACAGAACTGTTCTGGAAGAGGACAGTCATTACTCAAAATAATTAGAACAATTCATTCAAGAAACACTTGGGAAGAATCTGTTACAAACTGGAGTAGGGAGAAAATGAAAAAACAATCCTGAGCTTCAAAGGATCTTGCGTTCTAGTTGGCTAGAAAAACAGAAGTAACTAAAAAAAATTAAAAAGCACGTTGTAGACATAATAAACTCAAGCTGTAGGTTAATACTTATAAATTGCAACGCAAGTGAAGGGAATTATGAGGGAGTAAGGAATGTGCAGTAAAACTAGAGAAAGAAAGAAGCAAGTTGAGTTTAAGTTTTTACTTTCTACAAAAGTAATATATGTACATCCTAAAAAATAAAGATAAGCAAAAATAAAATTAAATCTCCTTGAATATAACTATTTAGAAGTAAATAGTCATTACATTTTAGTGAATGTCATTGTCATCTGTACCCCCTCCTCCAATTCATTTTTTGACACTCAAAATCTGCCCCTTAAAAAATAGTCCACTCCCTTTTCAGTTAAATATATCACAACCGTCTTTCCATATCTCAAAAAAACATTATTTTCAACATCGCTTCCTTCAAAACCTCTCAGAATCTGACCACTTCTCACCGTCTCTACTCCACAGCCTCTAACTGGTCGCCCTGCTTCCACCCTGCCTTCCTGGGGTGCCCGTGGCCAGGGGCTCCCCTGAACCCTTTGAGCAGCCAAGTCAAATCACGTCACCCCTGCGTGGAGAGCCCTGAGACGGAGCCCCAGGTCACTCACAAAGCCCAGGGCCTTGTAACGGCCACACTCCCGCCCCTGACCTTGTCCTGGAGGTCTCCTCCGACTTCCCCGCCAGCCACAGTGGGCTCCTGGGGCCCCTCAGGCCCAGCTCCGAGCCGAGCCGCAGCCCCGGGGGCCTCTGCTCCTCCCCATTCAGGTCTGCTCAAATGGCCCACCCCTCACCCTGCTCTGTGTGTTCCACACTGCCGGCCTTCTAACATTCTATGTAACTTACCTCTTCGTTACATTTATGGTCTGTTTCCCAGGCTAGAAGGTAAGCTCTATGAAGGACCACAGAGTCTTCGGCCCTGGCCTCCCCTGAGAGCTGCTGGAAACGCAGTCTCGGGCCCTGACCTCACCTGAGAGCTGTTGGAAATGCAGAGTCTCAGGCCCTGGCCCAGGCCTGCACTGTAACGAGGCTCCCAGGGGCTGATGTGCTAAAGGAACTGGCCAGGCACAGGCCAGGGCAGGCAGGCAGGCCCTCCCTCTCGGGCCCACGGGGGCCACGAGGCCTGCACCTGAGCACGAACACCTTTTCAGAGGTTGCCCCTAGCCCTGGGTAGGACACAGGTCTCGGTGACCCTCTTCAATCATCAAAGGGGCAACCAGTTCACACCCTGAGCCTCCCAACAGGAAACGCGTTGCACAATCAAATGAAGGTTAATTACAAAGATGAGGGGGAAGCACCAGTAGTGCAGGGAGGAAACCTGGGGGAACCAGCACCCTCACCTCACTCTCCTCCCTCCCTGTGATCTCCTGCCAGGACTCCTGCCAGAAGGCACGGACCCTGCATCGGGGCAGCCTCCCAGGGCAGAGGAGAAAGGATGGTGGGAGAGGCTAGAGGGGCAAACAGAAGGTATCAGGCGTGAACCCTCGCCAGCAGCGGACGAGGGGACCTTTCCTTTCCTCAAAATGGGGGTTTCCATTTCTTAGTTACGTCAAGAAGCCAAGCCCTGAAGCAAGTGTAAAGCAGGACATAAGGCTCCGAGAGAAGCGCCTGATTTCAGGGAGGCCACGCGGCAACTGTGGCTTCTCCGGCTGAGAAACGATTTGACCTGCTGGGAGAGGAAGGGCAGGAAGACAGTCCTAGGAAAAATGTCTGCAAAAGATTGTGCTGGCACTTAGGTGTGTATACATGGGCGGGCTGAAGAGTTTGGAAGCGGAGAAACCAGAAAACGGCTAGTGTGAAAATGCACGCCAAAGCAATTAAGACAGCTGTAAAGAACAAATCTTCGAAGTATGTTCACTCCAAGTTTACATTTCCAACATTCTCTTAAGAAAAAAAAAAACTCTTCAATGTCACTGGATAGTTCCAATTCTTTGGTATCTGGATGCCAAAAATCATCGTTAGCGCATATATATATATATGATCCTTATAAAAATATGATGAATCCTCATGTAGGTGTGATTACATAAGTAGTAAAAGTCAAGAAATCAAAAAAGAGCTTTGATCAAAAGCAGAGCAAAGCAAGCCCATGAAAAGATGCTTAGTATCTGTAGTCTTCAGGAATATGCTGTAATGAAAAAGACGATAACAAATGCTGATGAGGCGTGGAGAAACTGGGGCCTCACGCACTGCCGAGGGGAAGGGAAAATGGGGCAGCCATCTTGGAAGAGTTTGGTGGTTCCTCAGAAGGTTAAACAGAGTTACCACACAGCTCAGCAATTCCACTCCTAGGTATCTACTCAGGAAAAAGGAAAATACAAGTGCACACAAAACGAGTCCACACATGAGTGCTCACGGCAGCCTGTTCGTGACAGCCACGGAGGGGAAACAACCCAAATGTCCATCAACAGATAAATGGATAAACAAAATGTGGTGCGTCCATACAGTGGAATATTATTTGGCAATAAAGAAATGGAGAACCAATACACGCTACAACACGGCTGACCCTTGAAAACATGCTAAGTGGAAGAAGCCAGGCACGGAAGACCACACATCACACGACCCCATTCACACCCAGTGTCTCAGGACAAGCACACCTACCACGACAGAGCGCTGGGGCCTGGGGGCACGTAGTGACTGCTTGGTGGGCACAAGGTTTCCTTGGGGATGATGAAAGTTTTAAAACTGGATTATGACAGTAACTGCACAATTCTTTAAATATATTAAAAACCACTGATTTATACACTTTAAGCAGTAAACTTTGTTATGTAAATTATATCTCAACAAAGCTGTTTAAAAAAGCAGTGTCCATCACTGATGAATAAACAAAACAGGTATAGCGAGACATAATGGAATATTATTGAGCCATAAAAAGGAATGAAGTTCTGACACATGCTATGTGGATGAACCTTAAAAATACTGTGCTAAATGAAGCAGCTAGGCACAAAAGGACAAATATTGGGATTCCACATACATGAAATTTCCAAGTAGGCAAGTTTGTGGAGACAGAAAGCAGATTAGGGCTTCCAGGGGCTGGGAGGAACAAGGCTTTCTTTCCGGTGGTCGTCCAACATCGTGAACGCACTAAATGCCACTAAACTGTGCGCTTTGAAAGGGTGGATCGCGTGCTATGTGAATTTTACCTCAATAAAAAAAAAAGCAGAGTGCAGATAAAAAGGTATCAAAACAACTTTACGGGGGTATGTAGAGTTTTTGCTGTTCCACAGAAATGCAAACCCTGCTGTCACGATTTTGGGGCCCCCTCCGGAGCCACGCACACGCAGGCAGAGGACATCACGGCTAGAGCCAGAGGCAAGAGGAGGACTCGGGCTCGTAGAGACTTACTCAGTGGGTCAGACGGGGCAGTGAGAGAGCAACCAAAGAAGGCCGAGTGTTCAGATGGAACACCCAGTGCCGGTGGTGCCACGCACGGGAACGGCGGAGCAGGACTTGAGAGTGCGGTTCTGAGAGTCAAGTTTGGGATGCCAGTGGGACAGAAGGGCAGTGGCGACACGGAGGTGGCTGCGTCTGTCAGCTGAGACGTCAGTAGGAGACAGATGAAGGGGAGGAGATCAAGGACAGCAACCTTGTGGCACTAAATTCTATCTCTCGGTTGCCTCTTAACAGTTCAACTTCATGCTCTCCTGCCAAGCAGAATTTCCAAAATTGTTACGGAGTCAAAAAGATCCAGCCCCCGCCTCCCCTTTATCACTTTCATCTTTCGTGTCATACTTTAAAAGGCCTTCCTCACATTGAGCTGGGGAAGGCTACTCGTCTACACTCTCTTCTATTATTTTTATGATCCATGCTTTAGTATTTTTTATCTTTAAATCCACACGGAATTTATTATTGCATTAGAAAGGGTCTATTTTTTCCCAAACCAACAGCCACTGTTGCAGCTCCGCACTCAGTCACCAGTCCCTCCCCCCTCTTAGGGAAGGGCCCGACGATATTCGACCGTGCAGATGTGCCTGGGCTGCCCGGCCCCCGTCCCGGCTCACTGACCCACCCTCCAGCCCTGAGTGGTCCACCCCGCGTTGATGACCGAAGCTTTATTGCACGTCCCTGTTTCTCATGGTAAGGGCTCCAAACACTGCTCTTTTTCAGAATTTTATTAACTATTATCACACATTTATTCTTCACATGAACCTTAGAATCATGTCAGGCTCAAAAAGAAAAAAAAGTAATTGGGATTTGACTGGCATCGTGTTCAACTCAAACTATTTTGTGGAAGACTGGCATCTCTACAATATCAAGAAATCCCACCCACCCATACACACACAGCCCATTTTTCCTAGTCTTTTAATGTCCTTCAGTAAAGTTTTATGGCTTTCATCAGCTAGGTCTCATGACTTCTGGCTTATTCCTAGGTATATTATCCTTTTCATTGCTGTCGTGAATGGGATATTTTTTTTTTTATTACGGGAAAACACACACGCATGTGCATGCACACACACAGGCCCAATACACTTTTATTTTGTACCCAGCCACCTCCTAGAACTCTTTTTAATTCCAACAACTTTTTGGCTGATAGATTTTCTATTCATAATGTTAATTTTGTCCTTTCCAGTAGGTACACCTTACTTCTTTTTTCTTTCAAGTGATTAGTATCTCCAGATTTGCTCTAGACTGAAGCAAGAAAATCTGTGCAGGGAATAACTTTTTCTTGGTTCCCAACATACCTATCAACAGCCTAATGTGTAGCTATTACGATCTCTATTATCAGGTATCGATTTTCTCTTGGATCACTTCGTTTATATAAAAGTATTAATTATAAAACCATGGCAAAGGGGAATACACATATATTATAATATACAGTTAATTAACTAAATATTGCTAAAAGATTTTTAGGAGGTTTAAGTCAAGATTTAGTCTACCTCAGAAACACCCACATTTAAAACATTCTTCCTACCCCCAAGACATTATTTTTAAGAATTTTTTTTTAAATTTATGATAGACTAGAAAAGGTTATCGTGCTTTGTCTGAGAGTTTTAATTTGTACCACGTAATAGGAAAGAGAGCAACTGGGTCCTTTCCATAAAGCGACCAGGAACTAAGAAATAAGATGTTTCCAATAATAATAATCATAATCATAATCATAATAATCATAATAAAAGCTGTGGTCTCCTTGCCAAATATTTGTGCATTCTGGAAATATTCAAGATCACAAAAATTCTAAAGCAAGATTCAAGCCACAAATTAAAACACCTACAATTCAAAATAAAAACCTCTCTGTATCTGCGGAGGAATTAACGCAGAAAAAAATGCTTCAAATAATCACTACTGAATAGTTAACTTATATTCCTAAAGATGCATACTATAAAATCACTATTACCAAGGCAGTCTCTAAAATAATGTTTACTGTAGAAAATGTATTTTAAAAAATAACAAGCCCAAAGAAACAAATCCCGCTAATATTTTATTGCTCTTCCAATATTTTTCTAGGTATAGTTGCATATGTTTTTACCAAAAATTGGGATTACAGTCCGTGAACTATTCCGGAATGTGTGTGTTTTTTCACCAAGTTTTGCACTGTTTCCACACGAGATCCAGTTGTGGTCATGCTCACTGGTAACAATTTTACCCTGTGCTAGAGCCTGCAGATCTGCTACTGCCCTCATGGAACAAGACACTATAAACTGCAGCTGGAAATGTTACCCCACTTCAGCAAATCCCCTACCTCTGTAAAAAGGTGAGCCTAGTCCACTCTCACCAGGTGCCCCAGCACCAATTTTTTTCAACGGGCAGAGCAGTATCGACCCCTTCGGTCGCCCATCTGAGAAAGAACCCCTGCCCTGCCTCTCCACACAGTTACTGAGAAGCCACAACAGAACAAGACAATTCTGGGTGGGTGGGGGGGTGCACGTGGCAGAAGCAGATATTGTCACGTGGAACCAAGGAGCAACTGGGTGAAAGTCCAAAGAGCTGCTGACCAAACTGTGGGTACCTTCTCCCCTTGGGGCAGGGGGCCCTGCTAAACACCAGGGAAGGAAATATGGCGACAAATTTCCCTCTTGTTTAATTTCCCGGCTGCTAAAACAAATACCATGCAATGGGCTGGCTTGAACAACGGGGTCTGCTGGCTCATGGTTTTGAGGCTGGGGAAAGTCCAACATGTGGCATCAGCAAGGCTTGCCTTCTTCCTGAGACTGGCACTCTGGGCCGGCAGCCGGCCGGCCCCGGTCCCGGGCTTCTCCGTCACACAGCGATGCACACGGCGGCGTCTTCTCCTTTCTCCTCCAGGTTCTGCCGACTTCCTCCTTCTGGCTGCTCCGTGGCTTCTCTCTCCACGGCCCTCCCTGTGAGGCCTCCTGTAACAGGAGTCACATCCGTCCCCAGTCCACTGGGCCACAGCTCAGGAAGTCACTCCACCAGAAGGTCCCACTTACAAGGGTTCACACCCACACCACAGGGACGGAGTAAGATTCAGAACATGTTTTTCTGGGGTACAGAGCTCCAAGCCACCACACCTGCACACACACCCACATCCAAATGGCCCTTTCGTCACAATGAAGTACAGTGGGCAGCTAAGAGATGAGCAAAGATGGCTAAAAACACCAGCCCGTTTGCAGCCCCGGGCCCTCACAGAGTTTACAGCAGAGAGACGAGGGAACAGAGTGGCCTCAGCGCTGCAAGTCACCTGCACAGCCTTCTGCAGGGAGAGAGAAGAAAACAGGACTCCTTGGGAGTCCTGAATGTTAGGTATGTGTTTTATATGCAAACGCCTAAAGCACCAGTTCTCCCCTGAGTTCCCAACTCTGTAACTACAGGGGAATCAAAGGTGACTCTGATTTAGACACTTTCCCTCCACGTTATTACTCGTTGACTATTGAGTGGATTCTGCTCAGTTCCTTCTTGTTTCTGACTCATTCAGATCCACACTGGTGTTGTCTGGGTTTTAGATTTATTCCATTAACTCAGCAATTTCCCTTGTTTATATAATCTTGTTTTATACACCATCTCTGCTTATTATTCCTATATAATATAAAGTACTCTGAGGCTTGTATTTCATAGTTTCTCCTCTCCCCAGATTGGGTTTTTCATCTCTCTTGCAGGCTATTTTTTATTTATTTATCTTCCTTCCTGATACAGTACTTAAGTTGCCACACCATTTCTTTTCAGCGTTCTCATGCTTTGCTCTCTACCAACCTATCTTTCTCAGAAGTACCTGAAGCCAGTTTTCCTGGATACTGTTTCCACCTTATTTTGAACCAGTCCATCTCGCACAGCTCGAGTCTGACAGACGGATGCTGCTTTCAGCCTGTCAGAGGCAACGGAGGCGAAGAAAGCTGAAAATGTGGCCGGGGCTGAGTGAGTTTTCTTCTGAAGACCCAATGAACACCCTATCCTCAAGCCCACACCCCAATCTCCTGTGGTCTGGTTCAGCACAGGGCTCTGGGAGCTGGCAAATGCCCTGCCCGTGCAGAGGCTGTCTGTTTTGGAGTGCTTGCGCCCTGACTCTTCCCCAGGCCACATTCTGGACCCCTTGGTCTGTTTCTCTCCACTTTAGAGGGTCCTGGTGGAAAGCTCCAGAAGGCCGTGGCTTACCTTCTCTCTTCCCCACCACTTCCCCGTGTGGGGCTGAGGTCAGCAGAGGCACTAGCTGTCCAGAATTGTCTCCTTCTGTCCTTGGCCACACTGTTTCCGAACAACCAAGGTGGAAAATGTGAAACTGCTGCTTTTGTTGGTCAAAAACAGTCAGATATCAGAATTTCATACAATTCAACCACCACGTGTAATAACGTTCCCTTTCCTTGAATGTTTACTTCTGGTGAATTTTTATTTGTATTTCATAGAAATAAAATATTCCATTAGGTAATGGGAGAAGAGTCTATGATCCTGCTTCATTCAAACATATTGCCCCAGATTGATCTTTTTAGAAAGTAAATCAGGGCCCTGCCTTGCTGGCAACTCTTTAATCACTTCCCACTGCCGCCAGAATCACCGTGGCCCGGAAGGCCCTGCCAGGCCTGAGCCGGCTGTCCCTTCCCCCTCTCCACCATTTCCACTCACCTGTGCCCTCCAGTACAGGGCGTCCACTCTTTCCTTAAGAGCCGGATCCCCTCCTGCCTTCCCAGCCCCGGCCCTCTGCTCCAGCTGCTCCGGTGTTCCCTGCTGGGACTCTCTTCTGCAGCTCCCCACAGCGCCGGGACCTTCTCGTCCACTTGGCTGCAAGGCTCAGGCCACCACCAAGACCAGCAGGGGCTCCGAGGAAGGGCCACTTGCCACACCAGGTGTCCGCAGGGCGCACCTGCTCCCACGGGGCCTGTCCTACCTGCCCAGAGGCACTGCATGGGGCTGGCGGCAGGCCTACCATGGGATGAGGAATGCTTCTGTCACGTCACTGTGTGTCTGCAGTCCCAAGGTCGACAGCTCTCATGCAGGAGTTCAAACATTGTGTTCCTCACAGGAGAACACACAGTCCAATGGGCCAGACGGTTTCAGAGGAGCCTCTAACAACTCAATGCCAAGGAAGCATTTGCAGCAAAGTGAGGGGCAGTCACAGCGAGGTCCCAGCAAAACTGCTGCTCCAGCAAAGCCAAAAGGCCACCCGCAAGAGCCTCTGTGGGAAGCTAGAAACCCAGCAACTTCGAGGTTCCGTCAAACTCTAATAGTTCATGTGAACATGTAGGCACCGTTAGCATTCTTGGTCAGTTCCGCTTTGCATCAGAAACCAGAAAGCAATGGCTTCCTTGAGGGACAACTACCTTTATTCCTAAAATCTTGATGAGTTTGCTATTTCCACTCATTACAGAAAAAGACCAACATGGATTTTGGATGCCAACAAGGAGTTCTAGCCCATCCGGTGACCCAAGGCGAACTCATACTAGGCCAGTCTCCATTTTTCGTTTTCCCCTCTCAAGTCAAGAATCAATTTGGAAATCAAAGCAGGAGTCAGAGTGATGGGGGATCAAAATACTAGCTTTCTTATAATAAAAGCCAGATGAGAAAGTAAGGTTTTAGATTTGCAGCCAATTAGGTTTGCTCACTGGTGCAGCGAACAAATGCAGGCAGCTCTGCCCCCACAGCCTGCGGCAGGAAGACACAGAAGTCCTGCTCCCCGTGTGCAGGGCGGCTCCAGGACAGAACCGGGGGACACGCGCCGGCGACTGAGGAAGGGGGTGGTGGTACAAGGAGGACAAAAGGATTATCACAGCTGACATCCTCCGGAAACGGGAGGCTCAAGAAATAAAAGTCCCTCCCTTAAGAGTAAACCCCCCAACCTAACCTCACAGGGCTGCTGGGATGTAACAGATAAGGTGCTTTAAAACCAAAAACAGGAGCGCCCGACACAAGGACGAGGCCTTCTTCCTTCTGGGCAGAGACGCCTCCATCTCTGCAGCCTTTGCAATGCCCAGTGCATAAACAAACACAAACTATTTGTTGCCTTGGCTTCCCAAGATGATTACTTTTAATGGAACACCTGCTCTATCTAGCAAGTTCTCGTAGACCTAGGACATTTGTTTTAAAACATGGTCTCAATCGAAATAGTTTCAGTGGCTGAGAGATTTCAAATGGAGTCGAGAGGTCACTCTGGTGGACATTCTTATGCACTATATAGATAACACCTCTTAGGTTTTAATGTATTGGAATAGCTGGAAATAAATACCTGAAACTACCAAACTCCAACCCAGCAGTCTGGACTCCTGAAGACAATTATATAATATGTAGGTTAAAAGGAGTAGTGTGATTGTGAAAATCTTGTGGATCACACTCCCTTTATCTAGTGTATGGATGGATGAGTAGAAAAATGGGGATAAAAACTAAATGACAAATAGGGTGGGATGGGGGGATGGTCTGCGTGTTCTTTTTTCACTTTTATTTTTTATTCTTATTCTGATTCTTTCTGATGTAAGGAAAATGTTCAGAAATAGATTGTGGTGATGAATGCATAACTATATGATCATACTGTGAACAGTTGATTGTACACCATGGATGATTGTATGGTATGTGAATATATTTCAATAAAACTGAATTAAAAAAAAACAAAAAAAACAAAACACGTTCTCATTACTTTACAGCTGATCAAGCAGGTTGTGATGAGAAGGCGGATGACCAGTTTTCTGACCAGCTAACCTTCTCCACACCCACTCCACACTGTAAACAGTTCTCAGTCCTTATCTGCTTAATCAAGTCATCATAGCCCAAGGGAAAAACCTTTCCTGTCTCCATTCTAAAACTAAAATTATGGAACTCTGTTTTCTTGAGAAAACACTTTAGTGCCCGTGAAAATATAAACATTTATTGGTCATCTTCATGCGTGTGCAAAAAACTGCAGTCACAGAGCTGAGTATCAGAGTAAATACAGACTAACAATCCTCAGAGAGCATACCCTCAATTTACAGTCTGCTAGTAGGTAGTATAAAAATTCTAAAAACAAACTTCCCTTTTACCTGTAATGGAAGCCAGAAGTAGGATGAGACTTTAAATAATTACTCCCTTTCTTTTCTTCAGTAAACGTCAAGTCTTTGGCTTGGGACACTGTTTTCTGCACAAAGATGAACCAAATTTTATCTTGAAAAGTCATGCAGTCTGCACCGCACGGGGCTCCCCTCCACCGCCCCGAGCATCTCCCACCCTGCTCCAGCCCCCCAGCAGTGTGATGTGCTGGTGTTGGCCCCAGGATGCTGCTACGCTGGCTGGATGAATCTCAGCCCGAATCGGGAGGGTCCTGATGGCTTCCCTGCCCCCCGGGGGACTGTCCAGCTCGGCATTTCCCACGATGAGGAGGGAGCCTCCAGGTTTCTGTCCCAACCTGGCACCCAAGGGCTGAGTGGCACCCACACCAGGCACGATTGCTGGTGGACCCCATGGTATTACCACCTTCCAGGACCCAGGTTCTTGGGTCGCAGTATCACCCGGGCTGGCCAGGCTCTGCCAGCACTGAGGCTGGGGGCCCTGGCTGACCCCATGGGACACTCACCAAGCTTGGTCACTGCCGCCGCAGCCTGACACAGCAGGGCCCCTGGACGGAGTCGGGGCCACCACTCCGGGGTCTGACTCGGCTCAGAGATGTCCACTACCTGCTTGGCCTCTGCCTTCTCAGGACGCAGGGGTCAGGGCCGTTTCCTCACCTCCGCATCCTGGACAATGGCATGTGCTGCTCTTTCTACTCTGAAGCACTCCCGAGATTAAAACCTGCCCCTTCCCTTCCTCTGGATGCTGTGCTTTTCCCAGAGCACCAAGTTCCAAAGTGATTCAGTCTCTTGAACCAAGGCAGGAGGCTCAGCTTCTCTGACAGCTATCCTGACGCAGAAAGCACACTTCGCTTTCTAGTCAGCAAAACCAAACGCATCCGGCTATACCTGATTTATCCTGAGGGAGAGAGACAGACCTTAACCCACACAAGTCACATCAGAAAGACTCACCTGTCACCTGGAAACAACCACTATCCAGACTCGGCTCACTCTAAAATGGCAGTCAAGGGAGACCAAGCAGCGTCTTGGCCCACCTTGGTGAGATGCAAAGAGTACTCCATTTCCTTCGTTCAAACACAAACAAACTCTAACAGTTACAACATGAAATCAACCAGCCTGTCTTTAAGGTAACACAGACTTTCAGGTATTACGAGTTGAGCCCAGGCCTATTACCCAACACTGGCTTCCTTGGTTCAAAGCTCACCCTATAATTACATCTCTAGCTAAGACTTACGTTTAAATGCTCAGTTCCATTTAAAACAGATATTATCCACGGCCTCACTCTCAACCACATAATAACAGAAAATAACTATGAGCTGTCAATAGAACACTCGCTAGCATCAAGCACAGCTGGATTCCAGATCTCACATGAAAGAGGACGGAGGGGCAAATCTTGCTCACCTGAAAGACATGTGCTGAAAAGGATGCGCACCTAAACTCGAAAGCTGGGGCCCGGGACCAAGCAGATCTGTGCTTCTGCTCTCACGCCAACCCACCACGGCACAGAGCACAAAGCAGCACTTCCGAGCTCAAGAAACAAAGGCTCCTGCAGGCGGGACTCTGGAACTGCTCAGGAAGGCTGGGCAGCGGGAGGCTCTTCTTCAAAGTCCTACTCACCTTGGCAAAAAATACACGACACAGCTAACCAGTCTAGAAAACTCAAGTTTCTGAAAACAACACAATCTCAGATAGTCGACAACAAACTTTCTTAATCTGCAGACCATGGACCACTCGTGGGTCTACTCTTGGGGTTTAGGATGTCCAGGGACCCCTGTGCAATGGCAAGCATACATGTGAGTTCTCTAGGGAGAACGCCCGGAGCTTTCTAGAGGGAACATGACCTTGGGTCTCCAGCAGGCCACTGGGTTCTGACCACTCCTCTGGACTAGCTACGACCCTGATTCTTCTTTAACACCCATGCGAATTTCCTACAACCGATAGACAATGTACAGCACTGAGATGGTTTCACTTGTGTCTTCATCTTCACCTGCTGAAATCCTACTGCGCTTCCAAAGGCCGACTCAGATCACAAGTGCAGCCACCACAGCCAGAATTGGCTTCCCTGTTCTCCCACGGGACAGCCTACCTCTACAATGGCGTTTAACACGCCACGTGTGCACACTCAGCACCACAGTTCCCTGTGCAGCCGTCTCCCCCCAAGACCGAGTGCCCCAAAGGAAGGGTGTGCGGGGTTCATTCACCTTTAAATATCCCTCCCCCTGCCCCCCAGCACACAGCACCATGCCTTGGGTATATGGTCAAAAATGTTTGTTGAATTGTTTTGTGCTGTTAAGCGATATACCAACACCGTTATGCATACAGTATTACAATTTCCAGTCCATGTAACCAAGAACCTTCACACAGCTAATGTTTTATTCACTGCTAACTGGATGTGAAATTTAATAATCAGAAATGGCTCTGGAAATTTAACACATCACACCCAGATCTGGGAGCAGAACCACCAGGAGATAAATCCGAGCTGGCATTAAGCCTTCCCACACAAAGACCAAGAAACACTCTTACCGGAAGCATTGCACAATTTCTAAAATACCAAATTTTAATGACAGCCTGTTTAGGAAGTGAGAGAGTATCATGTAAAGATCATCAAAATAAAAAGACCTAAGTAGGAAGTCTTCCTGAGAATATTAGCAGGAAGTCAAAGCAACAAGTAGCTTCGGGTAATCGATGGCAGAGGGTGGTGTGAGGCAATGCAGTTCAAAGAAACTGTTTGTTCAAATGCAGCCCACCGCGATCACAAAGGAGGCGCCCTGGACCTGGAAGCAAAAGCTTCAGGGAGCGCCCGTTCCGCCCAAATCGAGCAGCTCCAGTCCTCCCAGACCTTACCTGCTGCAACGAGAAAAGGCTCTCAGCTTACACAAGCCCTGGGGTCTCTCCAGAGTGACAGAGAGCAGGCTGCCTGCCCAGCTGCCCTCACTGCCTCCTGTCACCAAATGTTCGCGACTAAAGCTGCTGTGCTACAAAGCAGTTTATTCCAAAAAGTCTCTTCCCAAGGGAAAACGGGGGAAGGACTTTGGGGTTTCAGTTGCGAGATGAATTTCTAAGTAGTCATTGAAATGGTTACAACAGATAAAGTGAGTTTAACACAGCACTACAACTGGTAAAAAAAGTTGGGAAGGAACAGAGTTGTGGCTAACAAATCCTGTTTCTGTTGACAAGGAAGTCAGTAAAAGTCAATGTTTATGTGCATCAGACTGGGTCTTCTAAAACTCACTTAATACACAGATTTAGATTTACGATTCTGTTTCTAAATATTTCCTCTGCCTCCTGAGTTGAAAGAAACTGAGACAGTCAGCTAAATCTCTCAACTTTTGTATCTGTCTGGTTCTGAGACTTAGGAAAGTGGCAAAAATCGAATCACGCTCTTCGGCAGAGAAGTTACAGAACAGGCCTGCAAGTCACCCAGGTGCACACTACCCCAGCAGACAAGGGAATTTCTCAACACACCGTCAGTCCCCAGCCTTGGAAATTTATTAAGTTTATTAAGAATCGGGCCAGGGCCCCCCCTCACACAGAGCCTTTCCAAAAGGGGTGTTTTGTCATTCAAATTCTTTTCTTTCACTCATGATCTGAAAAGAGCTACTTCTATTAAAATGGAATATTTTAATAAAAAGCATGTAAAGTGGGACTCCTGCTGCAAGATTCTTGATGCAATCGTGGATGCAGGCGGGCCTGGAAGTCTGGGGTCCTACACCCCCAAGGCACAGAGCTTCCTCAGGGATGTGAAAGAGCTGTCCCTGCTGGGTGTCCACAGCCCTGTGCCCGACTGGAAATCCCTCGGGCCCTGTAAAATCAAATGACGACTTCCTCTTCAGCTCTGCTTTGAGACAACACGAAATGTGGTTTTCCTAAAACGGACTTGGGAAAAAGTGGTGAGGGAGTGAGGAAAAGGGCAAAGATGGGGAACTCAAATAAATAAATAAATAAAAATTAAAAAGGCACTGGCCCTGTCTAGATACGTGTTTGACTGTACTCCCCAGCATCATCATTTCTCTCCAGATTTCCTTTCTCTGGGGCCATTGCACAAGCTCATGGCAGACAGGGTTCAGAATCCAAAATCTGTGAACTCTACAGGACTAGTGGAGAAGTTCCTTCCACAAACAAATTGGAAAAAATAAAAAAGGTAGTAAGAGATAGGAGAACCAGGAGCTTAAACACTTCAGAGGTATATTAAAACTTGCAATATAAGGACTTTATTGGTCTCCTGAGTCCAACAATTTAAAACAATTATGCCACCATCAAGGGGATCTGAACAATGAGGGATGGATTTGATGCTATTAAGGAGTTACTACATATTTTGGGGTCCAATATCTGTATACTGGTGATGTTTTTAAAATGAGTCCTTATTTTTTTAGAGATACATGCCAAAATGCATTCTAATGAAATTACAGGATGCCTGGGATTTGCTTCAAAAGAACAGGGGTGGGGTCCGAATGCCACCCCGAAGCTTGAGGAGTGGAGCTGAGAGCATGGCTGGCCCCCCAGTGCTTGGAGATGTTGGAGCCCTCACCTCAGTGTTTGCAGAGAGCAGGGCTGCTGCCTGAGCCCTGGAAAGGGTGGGTCTGCCGCTCTATCAAGCCCAAAGGACAAAACGTCATTCTACAGATGACTCTCAGACTTGGAAATCTAATGGACTATGCCCTGCACGGTTTCAGGAACTATTTGGGACCCGAGACCCCCTCCCTTCCAGCTTCTCCCTATGGCAATGGGAATGTTCACTCTATGACTGTCCCTCCTTTGTTTACTGGAAGCAAATAACTTGTTCTAAGTTTCACAGGTCCACAGCCAGACAGAAAATTTTCCCTGGGACAGACCACACCTGTAACTGATTTTGATAAGACTTTGTACTTAATATTGTTACTAAAATGACTTAGGCTTTTGTGATACTGTGATGGAATGAATGCATTTTGCATATGGAAAGAACATATTTTTTGGCGCTCCAGAGGGTGGAGTGTGCTGCTTTGAAGCTGTATGTACCCGCAGAAAAGACCATATTCTTTTAACCATTCCTGTGGGTGCAGACCTTATCGTAAGTGGGGGCTTTTGGCTCGGTTATTTCACTTGAGATGTGACCCACCTCATTCAAGGTGGATCCTATCCTTTTACTGGAGTCCTTTACAAGAGGATAAAACACATACGGAAACTAAGAGATGAAACTAAGAGAAGCTCATGGAAAAAGCCCCAGAGAAGTTTAGGGAGGAAGCCACAGAAACCAGAAGCCGGAAGCAAACAAACTCAGGAGAGAACGATCAGCAGTTGTCACAATGTGCCTTCCCATATGACAGAGATGTCCTGGAAGTCAGCAGCCTTTCTTCAAAGAAGGTATCATCCTGTTGATACCTAAATTTGCACATTTTCATGGCCTTAGAATTGTAAACTTGTAAGCTGATAAATTCCCCTGGTTAAAAGCACCCCCCCCACAAAAAAAAAAGAAAGAATGGGGGTGGGTAGGAGCATCAGTTGCTTCTGACTCTGTTGAGTTCACGGTTCTGTTCACCCCACTTTTGTGCCTGATTTCAAATAGAGCCAAGAGGCTGTCCTGGAGGTTACTCCTATGCAAGCTTCAGCTAGATAAGCCAAATAACCACAGTACGATAAGTCTAAGTCAACAGGAGTTCTGAAAACCCTAAAGAATATCTGCATCCATATCTGAGACTATAAAAGTTTCACTCACTAAGTTTGTTCCTCAGAAACTTAATTCTTCCAGAGAGCTCCCATGCCAGCTACATCCCAAAACCCAGAGGCAATGGCCTCTTCAAGAACATCAACGAGTGTGTCCTATGTTTCATAATGGAATTTTACAAAGGATTATGAATACTGAATCTCTATATAATTTTCTTTTCCTTAGTTGCTAGGGTATTAGAATAGCTAGAAGGAAAGAACTGAAATGGTGGAACTCTAACCCCTAGTATCCTTTGAAATTTGCTCTACAGCTGCTTGCTAAATTGTAATTTGAAAGTTATCACTTTTGTATATATGTCATACCTCAAAATAAGGACATAACTGAAACTATGGTGCTGTAACTCATACGTTTTTGGAAATTTTCCTATATAACTAATTGTTACATAGTACTTTGAAAGTTATCACCTTTTTGCTTACCTTACATTTCACAATAAGGAAATAACTGAAACTGTGGAACTGTGACCCATACCATTCTTTGACATTTGCTCTCCAACTACTTGTTAAATTGCACTTGGAAAGTTGTCACGTCTGTGTAAACATGTTGTATTCCACAACGAAAGATATGATTAAAAAAAAAAAAAAAGAGCAGGGGTGGGGGCACCGACGGCTGCCGGCTCGGCGTTCAAGGCTCCGTTCGCCCGACTTTGGAGTATCGTCAGTTTGCACCGACACGCTCGTGGACGGCCTCCGCTCGGGCCGACACGCTTTTCTCAACGTACCCGACGAGCGGGCCACGTACCAGCTCCCCCTCCCCGCAGGGCCGGCAGCGGGGGCCCCGGCGCGCCCTGGGCCCATCTCCGGGACCCCCTACATCCCCTCGCCCCCAGGCCCGGGGCCAGAGGAAGGCGCCGGGCAGCCGGGGTGGCCGGGGCGCAGGCCGAAGCGGGGTCCCTGCCCTCCCCGGCCGCCCCGAACCGCGCGCGGCAGGTGTGGGGGCCGTCACCTTGAGGATGTTGTCGAAGATGGTGTCCCGGAACTCGAGCAGCGCCTTCTGGTCGAACTCGCGGCCGTGGATGATGCGCATCTGCTTCAGGAAGGTGGACTTGCCGCTCTCGCCCGCGCCCAGCAGCAGGATCTTGACGAGGCGCCGCACGGCGCGCCGCTCCCGGGCCAGCAGCGCGTCGATGTCCCGGCTGCGCCGCCGCGCCTCGCGCTCCGCGTCCCGGGCCGCCGCCGCCCCCGCCCCGGCCCCGGCCCCGGCCCGGCGCTCGCGGGCCCCGCTCGCCTCGGCCGGCAGCAGGCAAGCGGCTGAGCGTCCGCACCACCCCGGAACATGGGCCCCGCGCCGCCGCGCCCTCAGGCCGCCGCCGCGCCCCCGCCCAGGCACCCGCGGCCATGGGAGCCCGCGCCGCGGGCCCCGGCGGCCACGCACCCCGACAGCGCGCGGCCCGCGGCCAGCCGCCCCCCAGCCCGCGCGGCGTCCCAGGCCCGCGCCACCAGTCCGCGCCGGCCGCCCGCTCCGCGTCCAGCTATCGCCACGGGCCGCAGCCCGGCCCCCAAGCGGAGGCGCGCGAGGCGCGGCGGGGGCGGGGCGGGCCCGCGCCCCGGCCCCGAGGATTGGGCCGGCGGCCGTCAATCCGGCCGGCTGAGCTCGCCGATTGGCCCATCTCACCCCCGGCGGCATCTCTCCCGCCCCCGGGGCGGGGCCGGAGCCGAGGGGGCGGTCCCCTCGGTGTGGGGGCGGGGGCGGGCGGCCCGGCCTCGGGCCCTGGCCGGCGCCTCTCATTGGACAGCGCGGCCGAGGCTCTTTCTTTCAGAATGAAAGGGAGGCGGGGTCGTCGGGGAGGCGGAGCGGACGTCCACCGCGTCCAACGGTGATTGCGCGGGGCCCGCGTCGATCATGGCGAACGGACTTGGGATTGGGGAGCTCGGCGAAGGGGGCGTGACTACAAGTGCCAGGTGTACAGAACGCTTCCCCCTCGGTTCCCAGGTCCGGGCGGCCGGGGAGCCCGGGAGGCTCGCGGAGTGGACTCGGGCATTGCCCCGAAGTCGGGAAATGCCGCCAAGAGCTCCAGCTGCTCATCTGAGGTTCAGCGAGAAAGCTGTTCCGAAGCCATTTTCCTTCTGGAAACTGTGGAGGGGGGTGGGGCATACATCTCAGGCAAATGCACACTCTGAGGGCTGCGGGGGTCTTAGGCGGTTTTTCTATAAGCTGCCTGGGGGCCACAACCACCAGACGCTCCCCGCAGACGTCCTACACGGCCGAGTGATCCAGAGAGTGGGGTCTGGAGTTGCTGTGCCCGTTTCTCATCTCCCCTCAACCACCTCCGAGTTGCACGACCTCAAGCAGCTTGTTTGCTGCTCCCAGCTTCAATCCCTCGTCTGAGAAACGGAAGTAGTAACTGCCAGCATTTCACGCGGTTGTGGAGATGTCAACTGAGAACAGGAACTTGGAAGGCCCTTAGCACAGGGCCTCGCTCACCAATACTTGTTAGCTCGTGCTGTTCGGTGTTCTCGACTGCCCCAAATCTACTGAATCAGGAGGGCCTAGGAGGAAGGGGCTCTCCAGGGCTTCGCCAGATTTAGGAGCCAGGGTCTTAGAGACCATCGCCACCAATCCCTCCTCCCCACCACGTTCAGGAAGATAAAATGAGACCCAGAAGCAAAAGTCATACAAGGGTCGACCAGAACCCTGCTCTCTTTCACTGTATCACTAGCTTCTAGAGGGATGTGTGATTCCATTCAGTTCTACACGTGATTTTTGCATAATAATAGAAATGCCAGGGACTGGGGGCTGGAAGGGACTTCTGGAGAGGAGGGGAAAACGCAGCGTTTGCACCAAGAAGCTTACACACTAACGAGCCAGACTGATCAAGTCACGTGGCAAAGTGGAGCCTGAAGGGATCCCTCCTTTCTGCCGCTGAACCCTGGCATTTGAGGATTTAACCCAGAGATCGAAACTTCCCAAGGAACTTGAATGCCCACCATTTGCTGAGACATGGCTTTGTATCACTCGTGAGGCAACATATTATGAAAAAAAGTCTTGTTTCTTTGTGAAAATGGCCTCCAAGAGAAAGCCAAAGGCATGTATTGTGACAGCAGCAGAGAGACAGTGGAGAGGCCCAAGAAAGCAATGTTTCTGAGATACAAAATAAGAATCTTGAACAAATTAAAAGGGGGGATGTGGCAATCAGCGGTGGACCAGAGTTAGTGCCACACTCAGTTAAAAGAAACCAAGAAAGGCGATTCACAAAACAGTTTCACCAACAGCTCCTGACACCATTTACAAATAACTTTATATCTTTAGCAAATAGCTCAATGCCTATGTTTATATAATCATTAAAGATTTATACAATCATTAAAGATGACAAGTTTTACTGACACGTTACTGCATTTGATGGGGGAAATTATGTACTCTTAGTAGTAGTCAGTGTGGGGATTTGACAAGGTCTCTGGACATATCCTTTACGTTTGTTGAGGAGCTAAGGTCCTTGAAATAAACAACTGCATCTAATTAATCTCTTAATTATCCCTTACATTTGTATTGCATGGTATAATTTTCAGAGTATATCCACATATGTTATCTCATTTGTCTTCTCAACACTGCTGGCGGGGAGGCAAGCAGACATGATTACAGTTGGAGACTCGGAGTCTCAGGAAGCTAAAGTCACCTGTCAGGGGAAGCCCGGTGAATAAATTGTGGAAACTGGACGGGGAACCGGGTGGGCCTGACCCATGTCTTCTCCATACCTGGTGCGGGATGGGAGAAAGGGTGCGAGCTCCACCACCTAGAAGCTGTGTGGCCTTGAGCAAGTCACTTGACCTCTCTGAGATGGGGTTCCCTTATCTGTAAAAGCAGGAAGAAGCAGGGCTGTGGTGAGTATGAGATAAGTGAATGCTTAGGGGCCCTCTACGCAGTGGACACATCACATCGTGGAGGCACTTTGGGGGTTGGAATGCAGATTTAGAATAATAGCAAAAGCGTGATGGTGAAGAATCTACAGTGACAGCACAGTGTATGATGTTAACAAAAAGCCACTGGAGAACAGTCCGGTTAAACGTGTGAAGGCACACGCATCAGAGCAGTCCCTGAGCAGAGTGAGAGGGGAATTTGAAAGCAGGGGGCTCAGGGGCCCAACATGGCCCAGGAACAGGCTCTCTCGGGCCTGTGTGTCTTAAAAATTGGTGGAAGGGTGGCAGGGTGGCCTGGAGGCTCCTCCCTGATGCTCCCAAGCCCCCTCCCAGCTCGCATCCACGTCTCCCTCCTGAGCTAAGAGAGCTGGGAGGGCGGGTCTGGACGGCAGGGCCTGACCGTGGAGAATCAGTGAGCTCTGCCCGAGTCCCCGGCAAAGGGGGCAGGCGGGGGGCTTCTTCGCTCGCAAGGTGGGTGAAGGGATCAGCAACACAGAGGCCCAGGATGCTGGGGCTCCTGAAATAATAGGGTTTGGCTCATGTATGGGTCCCACGTGTGTCATCTCTGTGTGAGGACCTAGGGGGGCGTCTCTGCCTGGAGGGAATGTGGGAGAGCTGCATGGGGAGGGCTTTGGGGAGATCCCCCCACCCCTGGGGATGGGAGCTGGCCAACCCCGGTGGCTCATGAGACCTGGGAGCTTCCTCCTGGTCCTCCGAAGGGCCAGCGTCCTGCCTGTTACCCCATCTTTCACCCCGCCATAGAGACCCTCTCGGCTTTCCCTGCCTGCCAAAGAGCTACGAGTGGGCACAGGAAAATGCAGATGCACCTAAGGGATCCGGGAGCCAGAGGGACGAGAACAGAGCAGCACCCTCAAACGGCGGTGAATCGGCGAAAACTTCACTTAATAATAACAGGAATAATAACACCACCTTGGGAGAACTGTTGACAGCCGACAGAAACATTGTACCTCTATGGCAAATCGTGATTTTAATTTTTGAGATTCAACGGACGAACTCAAAGAGAGGATGGCCACCATTGAGAAGAGCTGAAAACAAAATGAGAGGCCTGGAAAGTAAAGTGAAAGAAAAACATCAAAACACAAAGGAAAAGTGTCAAGAGATGGAAATTGTATGAGGAAGGATGGAAGATTTAGAGAAATCATTTCATATTTGTCCTTCTGTGTCTGGCTTATGTCACTCAACGTGATGCTTTCAAGGTTCATCCGTGTTGTTGCGTGGACCAGCGCTTCACTCTTTATGGCTGAATGATATTCCATCGCATCGCTGGACGACATTCTGTTGATCCATCATCTGTTGATGGACACCTGCGTGGCTTCCACCTTTTGTGAATCAGGCTGCGATGAACACTGGGGCACAAGTATCTGTTCGAGCCCCTGCTTTCAATTCTTTTTGGTCTATAACCAGGAGCAGAATTTCCAGGTCATGCGGTAATTCTGTTTAACTTTCCGAGGAATCGCCAAACTGTCTTGCCCAGTGGCTGGAGCAGCCCTTCATTCTACAGCTGAGGAGACTGAAGCTAGAACCAAAGTCACACAGCAAATCTGTGGCCCCGCTGAGGCTTGGACTCAGTCCAGAGAACTCCCTAATTCTCGGCCTCCCAGCCTGGCCTGCATCACTGTGACCCACCCACCAGCCCAGTGTCTCTTCTTCGATGTGATATTCTCTCAATAGAAAGCCATGGAAATGATGAAAACATCAGGGGGTGGCGGACAGCTGTTGGTTTTGCCCGTCTGGTGTCCTTACCACCTTCCCCTATGACAGGATCCCACATTTCCCTTGGAGAACCCCCTCCTCCACTCTCAGTCAGTGATGGAAGGATCAGGGCTCCAGCCTAACACCAAGAGGAGACCAAGGGACGCAGAGCCAGTGAATCAGATCTTTGAGTGGCCCTTGGCACGGTGATTGGTTCAGGGGCACGCACAGGAGGCAGGTGGGTGCAATCAGAACTCTGTTTCTTGTTGGGCTCAGCAACTAGAATGTAAGCTCCATGAGGGTAGAGATTTTGAATGAATAAATGAATGAATGAGAGTCAATCCCAGGTGTTTTCATTTGCTGAAGTTGCTGAAATGCAATATACCAGAAATGGACTGGATTTTAACAAAGGGGATTTATTAGCCTACAAGTTTACAGTTCTGAGGCCGTGAAAATGTCCACATTAAGGCATCAGTAGGGTGACATCTTCTTCCTGAAGAAAGGCTGATGATGATCTGGGACTCCTCTGTCACATGGCAAGGCACGTGGTGGCGTCTGCTGGTGTTTTTCTCCTAGGTTTCATTGCTTTCAGCTTGTGGATTTCTTTCTGAGCTTCTGAGTGTTTCTCTCTTAGCTTCTCTGTCTCCTTTCCATGTCGTGCTCTTATAAAGGGCTCTAGTAAAATCTTAAGACCCACCTGGACATGCCTCAACTGAAATAACGTAATCAGAAGTTCCCATCCACAATAGGTTTACAACCGCAAGAATGGATTAGCTTTAAGAACACGATCTTTGCCAGAGCCCATAAAACCTTCCAACCATCTCACTGGGGAATGTAAGCTTGTCCTAGAGCACCAGGGCTCAACTTCAACTTGGAAGGATGCGGGAAGCATGTGGCAGCCCTCCTGCTACACATGGAGAATGAGCATGAAACCAACAGGTAGCAGAGAGAGGAAGCTAGACTGGGACTTGGGAACATTAGCTAAGCTCCTGGATCCAGCCATGCCTGCAGCCATCCACTCGTATTGGTTATCTATTGTTGTGTAACAATATTACCACAATTTTAGCAACTTGAAACAATACACATTGATGATCTCACAGTTTCTGTGAGCCAGGGGTCTGGGCCCAGCTTGGCTGGGTTTTCTGCAAGGTTGCAACCAAAGCGAGGGGTCAGGCCTGGGTTGTATGTGAGGCCTGGGGAGAGATCCACTTCCAAGTTCACTTGGTTGTTGGCAGCATCTCGTTCCTTGTGGGCTGCTGGACCGAGGGCCTCCGTTCATTTGTAGGCTGGAGGCTGCTGTCAGTTTCTTGCCATGTGGCATCTCGGGACATGGCCACTTGTGTCCTCAAAGCCATCAGGGGAGACTCTCTCTGCAGCGCAGACATGACGCTCTTCTGTAAGGTGATCATGCAGCTGTAGTCACGTCCATCCCGTCACCTTTGCCATGTTCTCTTGGTTGGAAGGGGAGGGGTTCACACAAGGGCGAGAACACCAGGAGGTGGGGTTCAGGGGCCACCTTTTTTTTTTTCAACTTGGGGCAGATTCTTTTTCTGTTGCTTAATAAATGAAAGTGTCCCTTAACTGATGCCATGAGATAGTCACAAGTGTTTTTAAGATAGTCAAGGTATTTTCTACATGAGAACAGCTTTGGCTACACACCCCTGCCTTCCAGGCACGCATTCCCTCCCCCTCATTGTTAGGGCTACTTGCCTGAAAACATCTGAGAAAGGTGCCTTAGATTCTAGGCCACCTGGGGTTGAGACAGGGGACTGGGTTTAGGGAGAATTTTGCAAAGCTACGTGAAGTCCGAAGAAATTGCATTCCTCGCCTTGACCTTGCGTCTATGTGGCCCTTGTGAACTGGCCGCTGCCCAGCCTGCTCCTGGCAGGCAATGGGAGGCTCCAGGTAGCACATCTGAGGATGAAGTAACACACACCAACCTGTGGTGCTTGGGCCTTGGTCAGCGTCTGAGCTGGAAAGTCACCCAGCTGCCCTGCCCTGCCGACTCAGGCTCTCAAAGTTGCTGAAGGATGTTCTCCTTCTGGGGGTTGAGAGGCAAGTGAGTCCAAATACAGAAGGGCCTCAGAGCGTGAGGCCTGGGTCCCATGACTGACTCTTCCCTAAAAACATGCTGATTTTGTGTGAGATAACCAGCCAGCAAGACAACTTGAACTGTGGCTGCTAGAGAGTTCCCTTGTCTACTTCCAACACAAGGGACAAAAAACTAGCATGAAGAGAGGGTCCTCTGTCAGTGCTCTTGAAGACCCTGGGAACTATGCCTGCCTGTCTTCCTGCTTTCCATCCATCCACCCACCCACCCATCCACACATCTACTCCTTCACTAATCCACCCATCTATCCTCCCTCCCTCCCTTCATCCATCCATCCATCCATCCATCCTTCCTTCCTCCCTTCCATCAGCTTTCCATCTATCCATGAATCCATCCATCCATCCTTCTTTCCTTCCATCCACCTTCCCTTCCTTCCTTCCTTCCTTCCTTCCATCTATCCATCCATCCATCCAACAGTAATTGAGCTCCTGCTATGTGCAGGCAGAGGGGCTCCAGTCATACATAAGCTAGACATGGACCCAGCCCATGTGGACTTAGCTGAGAAGACAGAATTAAATATTTAATTACTCAAATAATTTCAAGTGTGATAAATGCTAGGAAAGAAAAGTTTGGGCACCATGAGAGACAATGATGGGAACTGGGTCTGGTTTGCTGGAGTGGGGTGGAGCTTGGGATCAGGAAAGTCTTCAAATCTAAAGGGTGATGGTGGGAGGGAAACGGGGGAGGGGCCACTCTCTGGGCTGAGGGGACGGCCCGCGGGAGCCACAGCCGGGAGGGACCAATGTTTGCCCAGGGCCGGGGTCGGCAGACCCCTCGGAGCGGCCGGGCTGGCAGGGAGGAGAGAGGGAGGGTGACCCTGCTCTTAGCCACATGGCGAAGGTGGGCGGGAGACATGCGATGCCAAGCGAGACGCCCGGGTGCTGGTGAGAGAGCCGGATTCCGATTGCGGTTTTGTCTCTTCCTCGGTGTATGATTTTGGGTGAGAGCCTTTACATTTGCTGAGTGTCAGACTTGTCATGTGTGCTATGAAGACAAGTGTAGTAATACTAGTTAACATTTATCGAGGACTTCTTAGGGCTTTAGGTGTCTTATCTCACCGAGTCTTGATTTCCACCCTATTCTGCTATTGTCTGCACCATTATTGTCCCCACTTTCCAGATGAGGAAACGTGAGGCAGGGGGGTCAGGTGGTTTGCTCAGGGTCACATGACCAGTGGGAGGTAGAGCCGGGACTCACATCCGGGCAGACTGGTTATGACGCAGTAACAAACAACCCCAGAGTCTGTGGCCTAGAACAACACAGTTTTCCTGGCTCCCACCTCAAGTCCACTGGGGCTGTCTCTCACGTCACGTCGTCTGGGATCCAGGTTGCCCGAGCAGCTACCACCTCGAACGTTGCTAGTCACTGGCAAGAGAGAGCTCAGGAGGGTCTTGCAATGACAATTACATGTACGGCTGGGAAGTGACACGTTGGTTCTACACTCAACTTATTGGTCTGAACTAATTGGGGTCCCACCTGCTCAGAAGGGGGCCAGGAAGTCCAAATCCCACCACATGCCCTGAACACAGAGAGCTAAAATGGTTGGTGCATGATATCACTAACTGCTAGGGAATCATGGCAAGATTGGAGAGGATGCACAGAAAACACCACGGTGCAGAGCATGCCCTGGGTACACCCTGGCGCTGCCCCTTGCCAGCTATGCTGACTCTTGAACAAATTACTAGCCCTCTCTGTGCCTCAGTTTCCTTTTCTGTAATGTGGAGATCAATAATCCAGCCTACCTCAGAGAACCTTGTGAAGGTTAAATGGGTTCCCATACGTGAGGAACTTAGAACAGAATCTAGCATGCGGGAGGCTCTGTGTAAATGTTTTCATTTATCATTACCATGCAGTTGATGAATTATCATTTATTAATAATAGTAATTAATTCTGTCTATTAAAATTGTAATGAATTGCTAATTATTAATTATTATAATTATTTGCTGTTAATACCATGGGCCTCTCGCCTTGCCCTTGGCCTTCGCCTCTGTTCTGGCTGTCTGGAAGTCTCACCTCACTTCCTGTGGGTGCCCCTGCCCTGAAGGACCTGCAGCCGCTCCCCCCTCATCTCCCCAACCCTGGCTCGCGTGAGCCTCGTTCTGGTGGTCTGCACAGGCCGAGGATCCCACAGTGTGGGGGCGTCATGGGCAGGGTCCCCGAGCCCACGCCTGGGGAAGGAGGCGGGTGGGCTGTGCAGGGGAGCCCTGGAGCCTCAAGCATGGGGGCCGTTTGCTGGCTGTGAACTTGGAAAACAAGGCTACAGGATTTGTGGGGGCCGGTGGAAACTGAAACTGTGGGGACCCCTGCTCAAAAATCATTAGGAATGTCCAGATGCAGCAGCCGACATTGAGTGTGGGGCCTGTGAAGTCGCCCGGGGTCTCCCGAGAGCGGGGCTGGGGCGGGTCTGGGGAGGGGGGCCGAGGCAGCCTGGAGCCAGACCCCTGCCCGGGAGCTCCTGAACCCCTCGGGGCGATGGATCCACCCGCCGTCCACTAGGTTGGGGTACAGGCCGCGGCTGTTCACCCCGGGGCTGGCCCCAGTGGGGAGCACCCAGGAAACCGCCCCCTGCTTTCCCCACCTCTGACCCTCGCCCTTCCAACGTGCTCATCCCAGTCCCCATTGCCCGTCCCTTAGCAACCCCCGGGGCACATCCCATAATTTCCTAGGCCCTTTCAGGCATTGAAAAGCCCAGTTTGGGTGCGTAGAGAACCCCAGCCTCAAGTCCAATGTCACGCCCACCCCCAGCCCTCCTGCCCTGCCCTGCCCTGCGCGCCCTGGAGAGGGTGGGGGTGACACCGGCCTTTCCCTCCACTTCCGCCCCCCTTTTGGCCAGAGGAGGGGTGAGGGGAGAAGCCACCTGTGCCCCCAGGCTCATCGAAGGCTGTCCCTTAGGGGGTCATCCAAGGGGGGGTGTGGGGGAGTCTCCAGGGACCACTGCGGCCCCCTGGGAGCCCCTGGCGGATAACTCTGCCTTCTCCTCGCCCCGCTGCACCGTCTCCTGCTTGCAGGGCTGGGGGTGGGCAGGCGGGGCGAGCACCTCGGCCACCCTCAGGGCCCCTTTTCTGCCGGCTGCGACACCGGCTGCCCCTCTGCACCCAGGCTCGAGTCCTCGACGCCAGATCCGGGGTGGCAGGAAAAGGCCCCCGGATGGGATGAGGTGCAGTGAGACGCCCACAGCAGCCGGCAGACAGTGTGTGGCCTGGTGATGTGCCTGACAGTAATCACAACATAAATTAGAATAACAGCTATTATTTACTCGGCGTGTTTTCTACTGATGTACCGACAGCTTTACCAACCCCATAGCTTTGAA
Source organism: Choloepus didactylus (assembly GCF_015220235.1). Taxonomy (NCBI): domain Eukaryota; kingdom Metazoa; phylum Chordata; class Mammalia; order Pilosa; family Megalonychidae; genus Choloepus; species Choloepus didactylus. The sequence goes on along the minus strand of NC_051327.1, from coordinate 24,986,488 downwards.
GTTTCTCGACCGGGAGGCTGGTGCCATCCCTAGCCCCATTTTTCTGTGGTGAGGAAACCGAGGCCGAGAAGGTGGAGAGAGAGGTGCTAAGGCCACAAAATTAGGAAGCAGCAGAGTTGGGGTTGGAACCCAGGGCCTTTTGGACTTTAAATCCTGTGCTCACAGTCACAGCTCTCCATGAGGGAGTTCCTAGAGGGCTCGTGAATTACAGCGGGAGGGGGCAGTGACTCCACCCTGGGAACATCAGGGAGGGCTCCCTGGAGGAGGCGACCCTGGAGCGTAGCTGTGAGGGGCATGTGGGCTTTCCCTGGGAGAGGTAGGAAGGGCATGCTGGCTGGAGGGAACAGCCCGTGCGGAGGCCCAGAGGCCTGGACGGCACATGCAGTTGAGGACTCACCAGGAGCCCCTGGCTGGAGCCTGTGGTGCTGGGGGACGAGGCCAGGTGAAGATTTCGGACTCTCACCCTCGACTTCTGTGAATTCTCACAGCACCTAAGCATGGTGGGCGGTGGTCTTATTATTTCTATTGGTATGAACACCCCCCGCCCCCGGGGAGCCAGGGACAGGACCGTTTTGCTCACATCTCTATTCCGAATGCAGTGGTGGGCATTCAGTACATGTGTGGGGAGTGAATGAATGAATGAATGAACGCAATGCCACCTGACTGGGAGGTGTGGGTCCCGTAGCTAAACCTCGCCGCTGCTGCCACCAAGGCTGCAGACCCACACAGAGCCATGGCGGAGCTCCTTTGGGGGTGGTCCTGCCCCGAGGGGTGGAAAGTGGGGAGGGGGTGCCCCGGGCTCCGAGGACCATGCCCTGCAGTTCCCACCTGCGGCCACTAGATGTCGCTCACGCCACACAGGGAAACGGAGCGGGCGCAGGGTGGCGCTCAGGTGGAGGGGAGGCGGGCTCTCACCTGTGGGCGGGTTCTTCTCCTTACACCTGGACTTCCTCCTCCAGAAATGAGGGTCAAGTGTGACCAGCCTCGTGGGCCAGGGGCTGGTGCCCCCTCCCCAGGTACAGCAGCTGCATGCGAGGAGAAGGTTGGCCGGATGGAGGGATGAGGTTGTGGGGGACAGGCCTGGGACCCCGGCTTCCACCCGGCCCCTGAGCCCCGAGCTGCCCCCCACTCCTGCCCACAGCGTCGGCCTTGGATGTCAGTGGAGGCCACCTTGGCCCGGCCGCTCACCTGAGCCGACTGCCCAGATGCCCCCTTCCGCGCTGCCCACATGGCAGGACGGCTCGGTGGGCCCGGAGCCCGGCTTTCCTGGCAGGGGTCTTAGTTCGCTGGGTGCTCCAGGGCCCAGGGCTCCCCTCTGATCGCTGAGTCAGCTGTGGGTCTTGGAAATCCGTTTCTGCCTTTAGCCTACTAAACCGAGTTCTAGAAACTTCCGGGCCACCCGCCGTGGGAAGGAAGGGGTCACCTGACTCGGGCAGAGGTCTCACTCCACATATTCAGAGGAAACCAAACCATAACGCTGTTTTTCTATGACTCCACTAAGTGTCCCTCATCCTCTCCTCCTAGCTCCCCCAGGTGGAAGGAGCCTCATCTAGTTTGGGATGGGGGAGATTTGGGTTTTCTTTCCAGATCTTTCTGGAACCACATTTTATTTTAAACTTCATGGTCAAGATTTTGCATTCTGTATTCTCTGCCATTCGGGGTGAGGGGTGCTGGCCTCAATCCTAAACTGTGGGCCTGGGGGCTGCAGGAGCTCACTGCATGCTGGACAACGCCAAGCAGGCCCCTTCCCCTTTCTGAGCCTCAGTTTTCCCTCTGGACATTGACAGATGCCCTCTGGGTCCTGTGGCCTGCAGGTGACGGCAACTCTACTTTCTCGGACATCTTGATCCCAGACAGAAGCAACTTGTGAAGAGAACCTGTCTTCCCGCCGGGCAGGTGCCAAGGCCCGTGACAGGGCAGCCCCCTCCGGTCTCCATGACATCCCCCTCGGGCTCAGTGTCCAGAGCTGTCCTGGGGCCCAGGGTTGTTTCGAGTAGCAGAAGACAGCGCTTGCGTGTTGCTATCAGCTGTACTGATTCCTTGAACAACTTGCTAAAAGGAAGGCCCACGGCATTCTCACTCCCATTTTATGGATGAGGAAAACTGAGGCTCAGAAAAAAGAAATGGCGACATGCAGCAGGCAGCTGTTTTTATCAACCCGGTATCTTTTCTTTCCTATTCACATAGTGGCACCCCATTTCCTTTGGGGAACTCCCCATTCCAGTTCTGGGGGGGCATGCACACATGCACGTGCATCCCACACCCCCCCACGCCTGCCCATGCACCGCACGTCACACCCACATGCAGCTCTGGCAATGGGGACCCCGCGGGGAGGCACATCCCCAAGGGGTGCATCCTGGGAGGAGGGGGCTGGGGCTGCGGTGTCTGAGGAGGGGGCCAGCAGGGCAGGGTGGGTCGAGAGGGCCCCTTCTGGCTCGTGAGCCATCTGTGGCGGGATCCTTGAGCCCCCACCTGCCTTTGTCCTTATCCTGGGGGCCTGGGAGGGCTCTGCTGGGCTCTGGTGCTGCTCATGTCCCCCACCCGTTCCCCAGGGACGTGCCAGCTCAACACTCGGCCACAGCTGACCTCCTGGCCTGCTGCCCTCTTGCCCCGGCTAGCAGCAGAAGCCCCTGGATTCCGCTCAGCCTGCGGGTTCCCAGCCCACAGGGGTTTGCAGACAGACCTCCTGGGTTCCATCCCTGCTCTGCCACTGCCCGGCATGTTCCCCGGCCCCTCTACCTTGGCCAAGCAAATGTCCCTGTGGGATGGCAGGCTCTGGGGGGTCTCGCTTGGGGCCTGGGGGGGCCAGGCTTAGCATTGAGTATGAATTCTATGGGAGGTTAGCAGGACGCTGGACCCATTGCTCAAGCATCCGTGTCTTTTTGGTTTTTCTAATTCTGATTTTAAAAATCCAGGTTAAAAAATATATATCAGTTAAAGTTTGCCATTTTAACCATTAAAAGTGCACAATTCAGGGGCATTCAGTATGTTCACAATGCTGTGCTGCCATCACCACTTTTTCCAAAAGTTTTCCTCGTTCCCGACACAAAATCTGCCTCTGTTAGGCTGTGACCCCTCAGGCCCCCTCTCCGGCCCCTGGTCACCTCTAGCCCACTTTCTGTCTCCATGAATTGGCCTGTTCCTGGCATTTCCTGTGAGTGGAATGACAGAGCCTGTGGCTTAGCCTAACGAACGCAGCCCCTCCTGGGTGGTGGCCTGGATCTGGCTGATAACACCCTAATGTGTGGCTGCCCATCTTGTGGGGGCCCACTCCACTGCTGCCCATGAGTCGACAGGTGGGGAGACGAGCCTGGGCCCTGGAGGATGACGTCGAGGCTTTGGGGTTCCCCCTCCTGGCCCCAGAGCCAGGACCGAGATTCTGGGGTTCGGCTCCCCCTGGCCTGCCGCTGACCTCGGGCCCCTGAGCATCACCTCCTCCCAGCTGGTGGCAGCCAAGCCCTGTGGCCCCCCGTCTGGGACCCAGCCCCTGGCGGAAGCCTCGGACCCCACCTCACCAGCTGGAGAAGGCCTTTGCGGCTGTGGACCCCAGATGTCTGCCTCAGTCCCCTAACTGGGCGGATTGGGACTCCAGGCTGTGCTCTCAGCCCCAGGCCCCACCTATGGGGGGCACCTAAAGGCTGAAAGCTGAGACCCCACCCCAGCCTAGCAGAGGGCTGCCCGCCGGGGGCTGGGCAGGGGTGGGCCCGGCTGGCTGGCAGGGGTGCCCCTCGGTGAGGGCAGAACTGACTGTTAGAAAGCGAATGCAACCCTCAAATGCAGGCTACATCTAGAATTTAAAATTTTCTGGTAGCTGCATAAAGAAAAAAAAAAAAGAAACAGGTGGGATGAATGATAATAATTTATTTTATTTAACACCAATATACCCAAATGATTGTCATTTAGACATGTGATAAAAGTTATTCATGAGATATTTTGAGTCCTTTTCTTTTTTGACCTAAGTCTCTGCAATCTGGTGTGTCTTTCTGCTGATAACACATCTCAACTCTGATGCTAAATTTGTATGAGGAAGACTTGATCGGAATTTGGATTTCACAAAATTTTGCATTGAAGAAGTGGACAGCACTTCCAAGTTGTTCCAAACATACTTAGAAGTTTCCCAATGATTGGATGGAGAATCAGTTTTTACGTGTTAAGATGAATTAAAATGGCATAAAATTGGAGATTTGTTTCCTTGGCGTCAACTGGCCACGTTTCAGGTGCTCAGTGGCCTCTTGTAGCTAGAGGCCATGGTTTGGACGGGGCAGGTGCAGAGCAGCCCCCCTTCCTGCTCCTTCCTCACCTGGCTAACACCTCCCAGGAGGCGGCAGGACGCCCCCCAGCCTGGCTCCCCCTGGCCCCCAGCCCCATGAAGTGAGTGGACATTCACCCCTGGGGATGGAGCCTCTGTCTTAAAATAATGCCACAGCAAATCACATATCTGACAAAGGACTTATGTCCAGAATATGTAAAGAGCTCTCAAAACTCAATAATAAGGAAAAAAAAACCAACCTTGTGAAAAATTGGCAAAACGTGCCAAAACTTTGACTAGATGCTTCACCCAAAAAGATATTTGGGTGGCAAACAAACCCATGAAGAAACATTCAACATCATTAGCTGTTCGTGAGGGGCAAATTAAAACCACAATGAGAAGCACGCCTATTAGAACGGTTAGATACATTTGAAGAAGGCACAGGTAATAGCAAGCTCTGGGAAGGGTGCAGGGCCTGCGACCCTCAGGCGTTCCTGGCGGGAATTCAAGATGGCACAGCTACGCTGAAAAACAGTCTGGCAGTTTCTTGTGAAGTTAAACATAGACCTACCTTACGATCCAGCAATTCCATCCCCGGATGTTTACCCGAGAGAAACGCAGACTCGCGTTCACACAGGAACCTGTATGGGACTGTGTATGGCGGCTCAATTCCTAACAGCCAAACAGTGGAGACCCCAAAGGTCACTTACCAGTTGGATGGATGATGCTCACACAAGGGAACACTGCTCAGCAATAAAAAGGAACCGACAGCTGAGAATGTGCAGCCACATGTCTCGAGTCCCACTATGACAGCTGGACGCTGTGAGCCCATTTATGTGGCATCTGGAAGAGGCAAAACCACAGGGCTGGAAAACAGGGCTGGGGGTGGGGCAGGTGTGACCACAAAGGAGCAGCATGGAGAAACTTTTTGGGGGTGACGGAACTTCTGCATCCTGGTTGTGGTGTGGTTACAGGACTGTACCTGTTTGCGCATAAAACTGTACACCCAGAGGAGTGTTTTATGCTCTATAAATTCCACTGCAATTAAAAATTAAAAACAACACATCATATTGACTGAAATAAGCCAGACACAAAAGGACAGATACTGTATGATTTCTCTTATATGAAATACTCAGAATAAGCAAATTCATAGAGAGAAAGCACGATGGTGCTTACCAGGGGAGGGGGCCAGGGGGGTTACTGCTACATGAGTATGAATTTCGGTTTAGGACGATGAAATTAGTCTGGAAATAACAGTGGTGAAAGTTACACAGTCTTGTCAATGTACTTAATGTCAAAGAATCATCTGCTTAAAATGGTTGCAATGATTTTTATGTTGTGTATATTTTATCACAATTAAAAATAAAGTTAAAAATTATCTGAAAAATAAAAAAAAAATGAGGCTAAAGGAATGAAGTCCTAAACCAACACACACACACATAACACAAAAAATGAAGCTGTGTGCCCGTGCAGGTTAGCATTTACAATATCTAACCAGTCGCGAACATTCACCGTGTTTGGTACTTTGTATGCATATATTTAATTTCTGAAGCAACTTGGCAAGGCTGGTATTAACTTATTATTTTCATCCTCCTTATAAAGATGAAGAGATCGAGGTTCAGAGTGTAAATCGCTTGCCCAACGTCATCCCCCTGGTTAGTGGAGGAGATGGGCTTGGAACCCAGGTCTGCAAAGCCTTTGCGGGCTGTGGTCCCCCGACAGGTGTCTTCGTTGATTTGTTTATTTATATGCCAGTTAAATAAACTGTTAAGCTCTGCATTAGATGCTGGGGACGCAGCGACGAAGAAGACACGGCCGCAGCCCCCAGGGAGCTACTAGGCTCTGGAAGGGAGCAGACTTCAGGCAACTTATTACAGGGTTCACTGGTCGGTTTGGGTTGTCTGGGAAGCAGACACCAAGACGGAGGTAGACGTGAGAGAGTTTTATTCGGGGCAACACCTGTGCAAGACACAGAGGAGAGCACGGGCAGGTCGGCAGCAACTGCGGCAGGTGGACACCTGTGTGGGGACAGGGCAGGGGGGGGATGAGGGGGTGTGTGGGTCAGAGTCTCGTGTCGGCCTGGCCGGGCCGGACAACCTGCTAACCCACCACATGGAATCCAGGTGCTGGACAAGGTGTGGCTGGGCAGGTACAGTGGGACACTGGTCACAGCTGCCAGCAGCTCACTTCAGGTAAAGAAGGTGGTTACCAGTGTGGCCGGGCCTCATCCAATTGGCCAAAAGGCCTTGGAAGCAAAGAACAGAGATTTCCTGGAGGAAGAAGTTCTGCCTGAAGACGGCAGCGAGAGCTCCTGCCTGGATTTCCAGCCTGTCCCACGGATCTCAGACTTGCCAGCCCCACAGCCACATGACACGTGACGTGAAATAAATCTCTTAATACACACACACACACACACACACACACACACACACACACACACACAGAAGCTGATCATTGTTATTCGTCGTAGTTGTGTTCTAGAAACTCCCAGAGAACATCAGATTAGCAATAACAAACCAGCCATGTTCAACCTCAGCTGGGAATTTTCCTCCACTCTGGGCACGTGTATGTCTGCAAATGACGGAAACACTTTTAGTAATGGGTGACTCATGAATACGGGATCTGCAGGTAACGAGGACCGACGGCATGTGCGTAACCTGCAGGCTCAGTTTCTCAGGGAATCATCCTGACTAGACAGGTAGGAGGAGCCTCAGGCTGCGGTGCAGCTCGGAGAGGTCTCGGGCTGAGACTGTCTGTGGAGATGTCTGGTCAGGCAGAGATGGACATGCCCAGCTGTCGCCAGCAGCAGCCTGGGAGAACACGGTGCTGTGTGGGAGCCCGCACGGAGCAGTGGCTCCTCAAGAGGAGAGCCAAATGGAGCACCCCCTGGGCCGTCCCCATGCCCCAGAGAGCCTGCCATGAGGGGCAGTGCTGCTGATGTGGCTCTGGCAAGGGCCTGGGGTCAGGAGGGCTTCCTGGAGGAGGTGACAGCTGGAGAAGGTGTAGGAGCTGAATGGCAGATGGGAAGGAAGCCCAGCGTCTCTCAGGAACCGGATAGAGGGCACCAAGGGCTGGTCTCGCAGGGCCGAGGGCCATGTTTAGGATTTTGGTCCCATCCACCCAATGGGTAAGGCTCACGCCGAGCTCCCCCTGAGGCTTAACCCGGCCCCGGGCCCAGGCCCACCCGCCAGCCGTGGGGATTCTGCACAGCTCGCTCTGGCTTTCCACTGGCCACCCAGGACCAGGTTTAAGAACCTTCCATGGGTGCAGAGTTTGAAGAACATCAAGGGGGAAGGGGTCGAGGGATGGAGTCCAGAGCCATCCAAAATGTGACCCAGGGACCGGCGGCCCTGGTGGTGCCTGGAGCTTATTGGAAATGCAGAGTCTCAGGCCCCACATCAGGCCGTGGGGGTCACGGGATCCCGAGGTGGGGCCCAGGCACCTGCATTTTGAAAGCTCCCCCAGTAATGCTCAGGCCTGCTCACTGGGGAAACACCACCGTGCGGGTGCAGTCTCCTCGTCTTACAGAGTGGAAACCCAGACCCGGGGGCTTGCTCGGGGCACCTAGAGAGCGGCTGAATGGGGGCAGAAACATGTTGGGCCTTTAGGTTGCAAAGAAGGTGGCCAAAAGCCTTTGGTAAAAGAGGCACCCAGGGGCACCTACCTGGGACTTGTCACAAAACACCTGGGCGATTGTCATTGTGAACTAGAGCTCATGCTCTCCTTCTCCAAGGAAAGAAACCCACGGTCCACGTGATGGTAGATGCCGCTCTGAGTGCCGCGGTAATGGCCAGCTTGGGTCAGGACTGTTTTTCCCTGCACACTACTTCTGAAACAGTAAATAGTTGTATAAGAGGTCCAAGCTTCAGGGTTTTTTCTTCTCTCCCCAGAGTGTAACCTACTGCTCCTCTTCCCCTCTGTCAGGCTCCTATTCACCCTTCAAAACCTCGCCCAGATGACCCCTCCTTTCCACTTGTACCCCTTGACTTCCTCACCCTCTCCTCCAGTGTCCCGGACACGTGGCATGTGCCTCTGTGTTCCTCAGTGAATGGCCTCCTCCATCAGGCTGGGGCTCCCTGGGGGTCTGATTTCTCATTGCCCCCGTGACGCCTGGCTCGGCAAGATTCTCGGGGAACGTCACAGGACCAGAGAGGAAGGTCAACGAGAGGCTGATGCCGAGAGATGCTGACTGGGTTACATCCGATGTCTTGCTCTCTCCTTGCAAGAGGCCCAGTCTGGAGCGGCACTCACGCAGGAGCTCCGTTAGAAAGGGCCGTCAGAAAGGGGACGTTTCCCTCTGGGCATGTGGGAGAGGAGAGGGCTAGGGGTTGGGGGCTGAGCAGGTGGGAGCAGCTTTCCGCTGCAATGGCAGCGAGAAAAGGAACCCCAAGTGGTCAAGGGCAGGTCAATGGCCTCTGGGGGGCGGGGGCCCGGGTGGCACATGGTGATGCAGCAGGACAGAGCAGATGGCATTTGCAAGGACGAGCCCAGCCCAGGGACAGCAGAGGGCAGTGCCACCCTGGGGGAAGGCTGTCCTGCACCCCCTGCTGCCCCTCCCACCCAGGGACCCCGAGAGTCACAGCGGAGGGGACGGGTGAGGTCTTCCCATTTGGTGGCAGGATCTCGTGATGCTGAGGTCTTGGGGACAGGCTACCACCCCCCATCTCCGCTGAGGCCACACACACGAGCTGGCCCGGCACGTTCCCCTTCACGGTGACCTTCTCCAGCTGGACGAAGACACTGAGGCTGGGCGAGGTGGGTGATTTGCCCGGGGGACCCCGAGCTGTGGTAGGCAGGGAATCAGCCCAGGGTTTTCAGATTGGGAGGGAGTTGCTTTGTTTGGCTCTTTGTTTGTACCCAAACACTGACTCCAGCCAAGGGTTTGCAAACTGGCCGTTCCCTTGGGAAGTGGCCCCTGGAAGCATCATGAAGCCATGGGAACCAGACAGGGAGGAGGAAACCCCGAAAGTGGTGTGTTATTGAGGGGCTCCGGCTGTGAGCGGTTGGGGCTTGATCTTGCCAGGGCCCTTGGGGAGACTGCGTGGAAATACACCTCAGAATTGTCCCCTAGGACTGAGGGCGCTGGGACGTGTGTCCACCGTGGTGAGCAGGATCTGGAGGTGACACATTTGTAGCTCAAAACGCCCGTGGCGGGAGTGTTCACACCACGGGAATTGGTGAGGTTACAAACCAGGGCTTTCTGTGTTTGCTCATTTGTTTCACCTGCCCCCACAACCCAGAGCCTCCATCCCCCTCGGTCGAGGGCTGCTCCTGGGTGCGGGGCCCCTCTGAGTGAGGGGCTGAGGGTGCTCCATGCCGGGAGGTGCCCTGGGGGGGTGGTTTGGAGCCGTATGTGCCCCAGTAAACATGTTCTTAGACCTAATCCATTCCTGCGGTGTGGACCCTGGTAAGTGGGACGTTTTGATGTGGCTCCTTCAGCCAAGGTGTGGCCCAGTCAGGATGGGGCTTAGTCCTGCTACTGGACGCCTTTATAAGTGGAATGAAACTCAGAGTGAGAGAGAGAGCGAGAGAGCGAGAGAGCGAGAGAGAGCGAGAGAGAGAGAGAGCGAGAGAGAGAGAGAGAGAGAGCGCCACAGGAAGCGAGGGCGGAAGGTCAACAGAGCCCGGAAGGGACGGGCGAGGCCGGGAGAGGACACCACCTGCACGGCCACGCGGCAGAGGAGCCTGGGGCCAAGGGTCGCCGGCAGCCGGCCCCGGACGCCACCGTATTTGAGGAGAAAGCATCGCCTTGATGACACCCTGATATGGGCATTTTCCTGGCCTCAAAACTGCAAGCCATTAAAATTCCCATTTTTGAACCCAACCCATTGCAGGGAATGTCCCCGAGCAGCCGGGGAAGTGAAAATGCCCAGAAAGCTGTGCCTGGGAGCTGCGAGTCGGTGCCCGCGGGGTCGGCCTCTGGCTTCCCAGTCCTGCCCAGTCCTGCCTGGGGTCCGGTTTGCCCCCGGACGAGGGCGGCCGGCTGTGGGCAGGGCTGGTGGAGGGCAGAGGGTTATTGTAAGAGCAGGGCCGTGGGGACCGTGCACTGCGCAGGGTGGCCTGAGCTGGCAGCCGCAGGAAGAGGGACGCACTGGCAGGGCCGCCCGTCAGGAGGGACACTCAGTTCATGGGAGCAGTGGGTGGGGTCCACGCGAACGAGGTTAAATAGCCCGTCCCCTCAATGCAGAAATACGGAAATGAGTCAGGCTTTACAGCAAGCAGGGTGGCCGGGAGTTAATTAGGAAAGGCCAAAAAACCCACGTTCAACTCACCAAGGAGCGTAGCGGGTGAGAAGAGACCAGCTCTGCCCCAGTGGGCATCGGGGTGCGAGGATGGGTGGGGAGCTGCCATCCCTCCCCTCCCACTGGGGTCACCCAGGAAGTGCCAGGCCCTGGCTGGGAGAGGGTGAGCCTGGCCAGTTTGTGGGGGCCGCAGGCACAGGGGGTCACACTCAGCTAGAGCTGGGTCATGCCCGTGGGGGAGGGGCGTGGGCCCAGGCATCGCCCCGGCTTACCCCCACCCCCCACTGCCCTCTCCCTGTCCTTGAGCTTGTTTCCGCCTCCAGGCGTTTGCTGGAGCACCGTCCCCTCCCCTCTCTCACGCCTGACCATGGCTCCAGCCCTTCAGTCATTCAACAGTCACGGAGTCTGGGCAAAACCCAGCAGGGCCGTGGACAGCTGCGTGCAGCCGGGTGGGCCCTGCGTCCCCTGCTCCGCTGGCTGCACAGGTGCCTCCGTCCACTTCCAGAGACTCTGAAACTGGGAGAATTCCCACCGCCCCGGAGCTTCCGGGATCGAGCAAGCACTTGCCCCACCGTAGGAATCCGTTTAGCGTTTTTCTTTTTTATGAGTACAAGTGTTTATTAAAACCTATTTTGTATCCCTGAGGCCACAGGTAATTTGTAGACACGATCCCTGCCTTCCAGGGCACTTGGCCTCAGGAGAGAAGCAGAACCAAGGCGCACGGGCGAGTCAGCCATGAAGCCGGGGCCAGCGTGGGGCAGCCTGGGCAGACTGAGGCCACCCTGGGACAGCCTGGAGCAGCCGTCCAGCCGTGGGAGCCAGCTCAGGGCCCTGGAGGCAGGGGTGCCGTGAGGTCCTGCACACCCTCTGGCCTGGACGCCTCTTGCAGTCCCCTTCCCTCCATCACCAGCCCCCACTGGAACAGCAAAGTTCTCCCCACTGATCCCCTCCCTTCCACACTGGCTCCCTGCAGCCCACTCTCCTCCCCGCCATGGCGATCTTTCTATATGCAAAAGCCACCTGGTCACTCTCCCTGCCTAAAACCCTCCAGAGCTCCCTACTTCCCTCGGAATAAAATCCACCCTCTTTGGCCTAATCGCCAAGGCCCTGCATAGTCGAGCCTCAGCTTCCTGCTCCAACATTATCTCACTGGCCCCACACACACAGACACATGCACACGCACACATGCACACATGCACAAACACACACATGTGTGCACACGCATGCTCTAGCCATGTTGAACAATTCGCTAGTCCCCTCTTCCCTGTCTGGTCTGTGTGGCCTGCCCGTGTCCTTCACACCCGGCTGTGATAGGGGCTGCCCACCCACACCTCCACCAGCTTCTCCATCCCTTCCAGGTGCCCGGTGGTCTCACTTCCCAGCCCTGCGCAGCTGGATGGCACCGTGTGGCCAGCTGTGGCCAATGGCCTGCGGCTCCCAGGACTGAGCAGCTACCTGGCCGTGGGAGACCCCTCGGTACCCTTCCCCTCCACAGCTCAGCATACGCCAAAGAGCAAAGCCGCCGGGACCACCAAGTCACCACCTGGAGGACAACTGCCCTGGACAATTGCATGGCTCACAGCCAACTCTGTGCAACCGAGATACAGTTTTGTCATTTTAAGCCGCTGAGATTGGTGATATTTGTTGCAGCGGCATAACTTTAGCATAAACTGACCATTGCATACATCGATCCGAGCATTGTTTCCTGCTCTACCATCCCTTCCCACCTCCCACAAAGCCAAGTCGGATAGGCTTCCTCTGCCCCCCGCAGCCCGTGTGCGTCCTCCTGACACCCTCAGTGTCGTATGAACCTTGGGTCACATGCCTGCACCCCCAGAGGGCCGCGGTGTCTCTGAGAGAGTCGGGGATCGCGGCCTGTGGGCTGCCCACAGGAAAAGCTTCTCCCGCCCTTGCCTTACTCTCTCACCTCATCCCAGCATCCTCCCCAGGGCTGGCCGAGGAGGTTGGAGGTCAGGGACCCTGGGCTGGCTGCCCCCGTCCTCGTGAGAGCCACCCAGGGTCTGGATGGGGGCCCTGGACGGCCGAGCCCTCCTCCTACTTGACCAGCTGCGAGCAGCCAAGGACCAGATGGGGGGACGGAAACTTCCAGGTGCAGCTGGGTGCTCAGCAGGGGGATAATTTTATGTTTCGTCGCTGCAGAAGACATGCTCATTGCAACACTCAGACGTGGATGGGGTATGCGGTGACACTCCCCAGCCCAGGGACCAGCAGGTGGAGTGCCCCCTTCCAGGTTCCCGCAGCCAGGCCACCCCACCTATTTCTACGTGCGTGTTTCACGCCAGGCTCACAGGCACCGTCTCCCGGCCGGCTCCATCCACTGACCAGTATCTCTCGGACATCTTCGCATGTCAGCACACGGCTGCCTCGGTTTTGCATGAGCCCCGAATTCCGTGGGTCCCGGTGGTTCTTTGCCCTCTGCCCTGTTTGTGAACTTTTTCCCTCCTGAGTCTGGGCTCCTATGAGCAGAGCTCGGTGGGGGCCCGTGGTCACGGCGGAGTCGGCAGCGGGTGCAGATTTCCACAGCTCGGAGGCCAAGCGGGCTGTGGGCATAGTGTCAAGTTGGGGTTGGCCTGCCTGGGGTGGAGGCTGACGGCTCCTGGGCAGGCCATACAGCCCATCTGTGCCTCGGTTTCCCTGTCTTCCAGGGTCAAAGGGCAGGGGGCCTGGCACAGGGCAAGTGGGGCCAGTCTCGCCCAGGGCTGCACCTCCCGACAGCAGGAGGCCCAGGCCAGTGTGGGCCTGTGCTCTCTGGCCCTGGACCCCTGCCTGGGCGTGGGGGCCTGAAGCCTCCTCCTGGGCCTGGCAACCCGAGAACAATGCCCCGAGCCGGAGAACAACGTGCTCCACCCCTGGCTGTCAGAGCGTGAGGCTGAGATGCAGAATAATGCAGTCCTGATCAAACCTGCAGCTGTAACTCAGGCCCCAGGCGCTGCCAGCGCCATAAATTTGGGTGGAAAGTGCAGCTCTAGCAGTTTGCGAAGCCGAGCGGGGGAGCCGGGTGAGCTACAGCCGCGGGAGGAGGCAGAGGCCCCCTGCCCGCGTTGTTGGCCCGCGCCGGGGATTGATTGCTCACTGGCTCTAATGAAATTGAATTTTAATTTATATCCCAGCCGTGCTGGGGGGCCAGGGCGTGCCCGGGCACAGGTGGGCTCGGCCCCGGATGCAACTTCTGCAGGGAGCTCAGCGGGCAGCCCAGGGTGGGGCCTGCACCCCCGGGCCTCAGGCTCCTGCCAGCCGAGGGGCCACAGCCGAGGCGCCTCACCTTTCGGGCCCTCGCCCCCCACCGGCCACTCCTACCTTGCTCAGGTGAGAAGCTCCAGGAGGCCCATCCCCCCCTTCCCAGAAGTGGACGCTCCACCCGGTGCTGGGTCCTGTGGGTGGGGAGGGATGGGGGAAGGTGAAGTTTTGTGATTTTTGGGGTGCATTGGATTCCCCCCTCCCTCACCTCACCAAGGTGTCCAAAATGACATGCTGAGCCTACTGCTGGTTGCTATATTCAAATAGCACTTTTGGAGGGTCTCTACCTTCGGTGGCAGGTAGGCACGTACAGGTGTGTTCTGGGCGGCTGGGTCACAGGGGGTCACAGAGGGTCACAGGGTCCAGCCGCTGCCCCTCCTGAGCCTCAGTTTCCCCTCCTGGACGGTGGAGATGATGATGGCATTTGAGGGGTTACACACAGCCAGGTTTATAAGCTCCCAGCCCTCGCAGAGGCCACGCGTCAGGGACAGAGTCACGCCCCTCGCGAGGACTCGGACAGGTCCTGACCCTGGTCCTGCGGGCGTGAACCTGGTTTTAAATGGGGACTGAAGACGCTGTTGGTTCGGGTGGGCCGTGGTCATGTGCCCGGGGGCCTCACAGCAAGGGAGGCCAGAGGAGCCGCCCGAGAGTGAGTGGCCTGTGACAGGGGCGTCCGGGATGCACGGACGCTGGGGAAGGGCAGCCCGGCCGCCACCGGATGCTGGACTTTGGCACGAGCTGGGCCGGTGGACGGGCAGGCAGGCATCGCCTCAGCGGGGAGTGAGGCCAGGCTGACGAGCGAGATGGAAATCCATCGGCTCTGGATGGAAACTGTTTTCTGCTGGCCGCATCCATCAAGAGAAGGTGTGGGTTTAGACATGGGGTACGTGGGGGAGAGAGAGCCTCAGACTGTCTGAGCCGGAGGGGCCTTTACAAACCATTAGAAATCAGCTCCCTCCCACCTTTTGATCTTACAGAGGAAGAATCTCAGGCCCAGAGAGGGACATGGGCTCACCTGAGGCCACACAGCCAGTGTGTGGGAGAGTCGGGCCGGCCCCACATTGCTAAACTCACTGATTATAAACAGAAACTTGGTTTCGTCATGATTTATGGGAAACCCAAACTGTCAACAACAAGTAGATACATCTCCATGATGTTGATATTATTTCCACTGAATTTGGTATTATTCTCATTTTAGAAGTTTGCACGTCCCCTAACATCACCATGTGTGTCTCCTGGTGTGCCCTCCCTGAGTTGGGGCCTGGGACTGGGTTCTTTCAGGGTGAGGTCCTGGAGCTGCACCGTGCATGCCTCAGGAGAGCACAGACCTGTCCAGAGGATTCCTTGTCAATCACCTCCTGGGGTGTGATGGCAGGTTCAAGTGTCAACTCGGCCAGGTGACGGTGCCCAGGTGTCTGGTCAAGCAAGCACTGGCCTAACTGTTACTGCAAGGATGTTTGTGGCTGGTTAATAAACCAGAAGGCTGGTTAGTTAAATCATCAGTCAATCGGCTGCATCTGTGGCTGATGACATCAATGAAGGGCTCACCTTCCACAATGAGAGAATTCAATCAGCAGGATTTAATCCAATCAGTTGAGGACTTTTAAGGGAGAAGAGAGAACTTTTATCTCTACTTTAGCCTGTCTCTTCCGGGGAGCTCATCTAAGACCTGCATCTGAGTTGCCAGCTCGCTGTCTTCCCTACAAAATCTGGACTCATGCATCCTGCCCGACAGAATTTGGACTTGTGTACCCCCACAGGTGCATGAGACACTTTTATAAAATCTCGTACTTACAGATATCTCCTGTTGGTTCTGTTTCCCTAGAGAACCCTAACTAATACATGGGGCTTTGGGGGGACAGAGGACAGCTGAGTTTTGATGGGGTGGGGTGAGGGGTTCTGGACATGGGGTGCCATGGGGTGGGGCATCAGGCGGCAGTGGGGAGGGATGAGGCAGAAGGAGCTTCTGGTCAGTCCACGCTGTAGCCCTTGAGGAGGTTTTGATGTCCCCACATTACATTCCCAGCTTCTTATGGGGTAAACCAAACCTGTGGAAAACTCGAGAGACTGGCATCCTGCCGTGTACCTGCCCTTCCAGCTCTATGAATTCTAGTATTTCTTAGGCAAGCTCAGTCTTCAGATTTGAGGGAGAAACACAGCCTTGCAGCTGCAGCCCCCTCCCCACGCCCCCTCCCCAATCCCTTGCCCTTCTCTCCCTCCTGAGAAGGAGCCACATTCAGAATCCGATGACATGTTGCCCTGGTGCATGGATTTATACTGTTTTTGTGTGTGTATGTGAGCATTAAACAACACACGTACATTTGTCTTCTGCCTTTATGTAGAGCCATGCCCATTTTACAGCTGGAAACCCCGAGGCCCGGAGGGACAGAGACGCTTGCTCAAGTTCCCACGGCGATGAGCACCGAGCTCGCCCGCTGGGAGGTGACGGCAGGGTGCTGGCCGCGAGAGCATCCTGGGCTCACGGGGGGAAGGGGTGCTGGGATGATGGACGGCTGGACGTACTGGGGTGACATTTAGGACGTGGGGCTCCCGGGTGGCGGGGATGGAAGAGGCCGAGGACAGCCGGCCGCCCTGACTCCGCGTCGCTGTGCAGAAGGGAAGGCGGTGCCCTGTGCCCCGATGCCGGCGCGTGAATCTGCAGCCTGTGATGCGCGGGTGGGGGTGGGTGGGTGATGAACCCCCAAAGTGGGGAAAGTCAAACCTGGGGGAGTTACGTCCCCGAGGACGCGGGGCTCTGGGTTGGGGGAGTGGGGTGCCCGTCCCCCCTCCGGTCACTCTGCCTGCTGGTGGCCCAGTGGCCACGGGGCGTCGGCCTGTTTGGGGTGATGCATGGGGCCGGGTGCAGTGGGCTCAGGCGGACACCACAGCCCGGGAGGAACGAGGCCGGGGGTGGGGTCTCCAGGGGTGTGTGTGCCCCCACGGACCTGAGGGCCCACACTTGTGTGCACAGACACACATGTGCACACACGCACAGCTCACACACACGGCTCATGGAATGCCCGTGACCACTAGAGGGTACCAGAAGTCTTCCCAGCCAAGAGGCTTTATTTGTTGGAACTGATGCACACACACACAGAGCCCAAAAGAAAGAAAAAATAAATAAAACAACATCCCTAAGAAAATATAGTGGTTGGTGGTCCTTTAAGCCATCGACTGCGATAAACCATAGAGACTGATAACAATAATCAAGTACAAAGGAGATGGGCACGGACGGGCAGACGGGTGACATGGTGAGTGGCACGGCCCCTCCCTGATGGAGAGGCTGCACCCAGGTCTCCCCGACTTTTACCCCTTTTCAGGGGGCCGCACACCCACGCTCTCCCCCTCCACCTTCTCTGCACCATGAAGGGAAAGAAGTTGCAGGCCCCTCGGCAGTGTCCTCGGGTCTCTGCTGGCCGTGCTGCTCGCCGGACGTGAACAGAGATGCCGCAGGAAATGGGTCCTGCAGTGGTCCTGGTTCTCGGGGACCCCCCGCCGGTGGGGGACCCACTCGCTCACCCCTGCAGGGCCTGCAGCCTGCTGGATGGGATTCCTCCCGATGGCGGGGGGGGGGCCTCGCCCCAGGAGTCCCACCGGGGGGTCCCACCCCGTCCAAGGAGGGCGGCCCCAGCGAAGGCCCCCCCACCCCACCTCGCTCTTGGAGGAGCAGGGCCGCGCTGGCGAGTTGACTCGCTTCTGCGCCGAAACGTCCTCTCCGTCCTCCCGGGTGCGCCAGCCGAGTTTATTTTAAGCTCTCAAGGTCTCCACGGACGGGGAAATAAGGACGTTTTGGAGGCGAGCTCTGGGTCAGGCCTGTCACGCTGAGTTTTGTTTGAGGGTCTGAATTCCTTACGGCTTAGGGTGCCCGAGAGCCCCGCTCCAGCCGTGCTTAAAATCAGACATGTGTCCTCAAGGTCGCTTGTGAGAAGGCCGGAGAGGCCTCTGCCATCGGACCCCCTCAGGCCTCCGCCATCGGATCCCCACTCAGGCCTCTGCCATCAGACCCCCTCAGGCCTCCACCATTGGACCCCCTCGGGCCTCTGCCATCGGACCCCCTCAGGCCTCTGCACTGGAGCCTCAGCACAACCAGGTCTTGACTTGATTCCATCTGCAAAGACCCTATTTCCACATAAGGTCACCCCCACAGGTCCTGGGTTAAGCTGCTGCAGGTCTTTTGGGGGGGCACGGTTCACCCCACTACAGGACAACCACGAAAGCAATGCAGCAAATAAGAAAGAAAATGTGAAGAGAGGTAGGGGCTGGGCTGGGGAATGGGGCGGGGGCTGGGGAAGGGTCTGAGGGGACCTGAGAGGAGAGGAAGAGCCTTCCTGGCAGAACGGAGAGCAGGTGCAAGATCTTAGGCAGGAACCTGAGACGGGGAGCCACAGTGTGGCAGGAGGTGGCCAGCCGGGGGAAGGAGGCTGGGGAGTGGGTGCCGTGGGTGGGCCATGAGGCCAGGAGAAGACACTCGGGCTTCACCCCAGCAGCTTCTGGGGCGGCCCTGCCACCCTATTAGTGTTCCCAGAGGATGGCTCATCGGGGTCCTCACCTTGCATCTGTGCATAGACGCCAGGGGTCCGTGCACCCTGATCAGAAGACGTCGTATCTTTATTTTCCCGACGCCCTCCTCGTAAGTCAGCGTCTCTTTCCCTCACGAGTGGAGACAACAAACCGCAGCGGGATCTGCAGGCCCCGGGACCTGCCAGCAGAGATGCGGCGTTTCCATTTCTGGCCGCAGTGGTGGCAGGGAACTCAGGAGACTGCGTTCAGCACGGCTCTGAAACGATGACAGTTGCTAAACCTATCCCTGGATTTTGTTATTTCATCTTGTTATTTAATGTGCTAACCAAAGCACATAAATTACTAAATTACAAATTTGCTTTTGAAATATTTTGATAACTGTATTTCAACTGAATCTGTTTTCTTCGCCCTCCTAGTGTGTTACTTTATGCATTTAAAAACGCTGTTCTGACACGGGGTCCCTGAGCTGTCAGTGGCCGAAGGGGAGGTCAAGGCACAAAAAAGGGTCAGAAAGGCTGCTGAGTGGGGCTCGGGCGGGGAGAAGTGCCTCAGCCGGACCCCGGGGCAGGTGGCGGCTACTGGGAGACATCGGGGTTGGAAGCGCGTTGGGGGGGTAGCTGGGGTGGGAGGATGCGTCTTGGCCTCCTGGCTGGAGTGACTGGCGGGCGGTGGGGCCACGTACAGGGCGGAGCGGGGGAAAGTGGAGGTTCCGGGGGAGACTGGGGAGTCTGTGGGTTTGAACACGGAAGGGGGAAATCCAAGTGGAGATGTGAGCGGCCACGAGCCCCGGGGGCCCCGGCGTCACCAGCAGCATCACTGGCCGGGGACCCACTGGGCTGCAGAAGCGCGAGCTCGCCGGCCGCGTGGTCACCCTGGGCCTCCACCCAGGCTGGGGGCTGCGGGAAGTCGTCTGGGATCCAGGCGTCTCCTCCTGTCCCCGGGCTCCCGACACCCGAGGACCCGCTGCTCACAGTCACCCACGGCTAAGCGCAAATGTGGTCCGGACGCTCTCTCTTTATATTTATTTAAATTTTTATTGTGGCAAGATAAATGCAACGCAAAATTTTCCATCTTAACCACTTTCATGTGTATGATTCAGCAGCATTAATTTCATTCACCGTGTTGTGCTGCCATCAACACCATCCGCTACCAAAACCTTTCATCCCCCCAAACAGAAACTCCGCAACCTCCAAACAATCACTCCCCACCTCCCCTCGCCAGCCCCTAGCAGCCGCTAACCGACTTTCTGTCCGTATGAATTTGCTTGCTCTAGGTACTTCACGTAAGTGGAATCATACAATATTTATCCTTTTCTGTCTGGCTTATTTTACTTCGCATGATTTTTTTTTTTAAATACAGTTTAATGAGATATAGTCACAAACCATACAATCATCCACAGTGTACAATCAATTGTTCACAGTATCTTCATATAGTTGTGCATTAATCACCAGGATCGATTTTTGAATATTTTCATTACTCCAAAAAAAATAAAAATAAGTAAAAATAAAAGAAAAAAAGAACACCCAAAACTTTCCATCCCCACCTCCCATCCCACTCCATTTTTTATTTAGTTTTTGTCCCCATTTTTCTACTCATCATCCATACACTGGATTAAAGGGAGTGCAAGCCATAGGGTTCTCACAATCACACAGTCACCCCTTGTAAGCTATATTGTTACACAATCGTCTTCAAGATTCAAGGATACTGGGTTGCAGTTTGGTAGTTTCAGGTATTTACTTCTAACTATTCCAATGCATTAAAACCTAAAAAGTCTTCTCTATATAGTGCGTAAGAATGTCCACCAGTGACCTCTCGACTCCATTTGAAATCTCTCAGCCACTGAAAGTATTTCGTCTCATTTTGCATCCCCCTTTTGGTCAAGAAGATATTCTCAATCCCACGATGCTGGGTCCAGATTCATCCCTGGGAGTCATATCCTGCGTTACCAGGGAGATTTACACCCCTGGAAGTTGGGTCCCACGTAGGGGGGAGGGCAGTGAGTTCACCTGCCAAGGTGGCTCAGTTAGAGAGAGAGAGAGAGGGCCACATCTGAGCAACAAAGAGGCACTTGGGGAGACTCTTAGGCACCATTATTAGCAGGTTTAGTGTTTCCTTTGCGGAAACGAGCTTCCTAAGGGCAAGCCCCAAGATAGAGGGCTCGGACTACTAAATTGTTAGTCCAATGTTTGTGAGAATATCAGTAATAACCCAGGTGGGGACTTCCAACATTTCCACATTTTCACCAGTCCCTAAGAGGGGCTTTGCAAATTTTATTCTCTGCCCAAATTACTTTGGGATGTATCAGGATTTCACACTAACCTGTACAAACCTACCAGATCTCATTTCCTATTCAAAGTTCCATGTAATTATGGTGTTTGAATAAACTCACTGTACAAGTTAAATTATTTAGCGTGCTGCAGAAAATACAGATCCTGCACCAAATAAGCATCTCTTCCCATGGGCTCACACAGAAGTTGACGTAAACAGTCAATATTGTCCTTTACCCTTTGGCCTGATCTGCCTTGGTCCAAACCAGATCCGCTTCGTTCATATCTCTAATTGATGTCTGAACTCTTTTTCTGCTTTTTTTTTAAACAGTTGCTGTATGGGGTAATACTGACATTCATTGCTACTGAACTCTAGCTCTGAGTCTCAGGTGTCACACAGATACCAGGATATACACAAAGAGTTCAGCATCTCAGAATTTGGAGATAGCCATTACAACTCAGGAACAGATGTGACCACTGTAAGAGCTTACAATCTAGGGACTATTATTGTAAGTGTTCCCCTGATAACCTGTGCTCTAAGATTCAATTCTCTAAGTTTATACATCATAGTCCATATTAGTGAGGCATTATAATGTTTGTCCTCTCGTTTCTGGCATACTTCACTCAAAATGCTGTCTTCAAGATCCATTCACCTAGTTGCATGTCTCACAGCTTCATTCCTTCTTGCAGCTGATCAATATTCTATTGTATCGGCATGATGTTTTAAAGTTGCATCCATGTTGTCACGTATCAGAACGTCATTCCTTTTATGGACGAGTGATAGTCCACTCTGTGGGTGGATCACATTTTCTTTATCCCTCATCTGTCGATGGACTCGTGTGTTGCTTCTGCTTCCCGGCTGTTGTGAACCCTGGTGTGCAAGGATCTGTTTCTAATTCTTTTGGGTAAATCCCTGGGAGTGGGTTGCCAGAGCGTCTGGTAATTCTACATTTAACTTCTTGAGCAACCGTGGAACTGTCTTCCCCAGCGGCTGCCCCGACTTACATTCCCACCAGCAACGCATGAGGTCCCCATGGATTCCCGTCCTCACCAGTGCCTGTTGTTTTCCATTAAAAAACAAAACAAAACAAAAAAACACACAGTGATCCTGGTGGGTGTGAGGTGGTGTCTGACTATGGGTTTGATTTGCATTTCCCTACTGGCTAACGATGTTGAGCATTTTCCACGTGCTTGTTGGCTGGCTCTTAGTTTTGCCGACGGCCTTCGTGCCCGCTCATGCCAGCCTTGGGTCGGGGAGTGGGAGGTCAGAGCTGCTCTTGCTTGTTCTGGAGGGGCTTGTTCCTGAGGAGCTCTGCCTGTGTCTGTCTGTCTGTCTGTCTCTCTCACCCCCCCGCCCCCCGCCACAGATCTGGGCAAATGCGATTTCACGGTCTCTTAGCCGCCTTCGAATCCCCACCAGGCAGACGAGCCAGGGGCGGCGTGAGGTCAAAACAGGGTTGGAACCAAATCCGACACATGATAAGCAGGACAGAAATTCCCGTATAAAAGACTCATTTCCAGTCAACCCAGGCAGCTCGGAAACTTTCAGTGCAGTTTTTAGCCAAGCACCTGGGGTTTCAGAGCAGCCTCTGTGGGAGGGGTGGGGTGCATCTGTGTCCCCCTCCCTCACAAATGGCTAATTTTAGCAGCTACACAGACCAGAAAGCCTCAAACCTCTCCTCAGTCTCCAACCCGCCCCCTTCCGGGTGCAGCGGTGGCTGCTGCCTGGGCAGGGGGGGCCCTGGCTTCCTGCCTGCAGGCCGCGGCCGCCTCGGTGGCACTGCTGGGGAAGGGCAAGGCCCAGGAGAGCCGGGGACCCCGGCCTTGCACCTCTGGGGCCCAGAGGGTCTTTACAGGCACCGGGGACGGTGGGGGGAGTGCGGGGTGCAGGGGACCCCTCAGCCTGGTTTGGGTGGGCATCCTTGGAGGGGACAAGGAGGGGCTGAGCCATGCACCAGCCCGGACCCCGGATTCCGAGGCCTGTCCTGTGATCCCCACTCCGAACCCCAGGCCCCTGGGGCCTGCTCCGAAGACCTGGGCTCCTTTGTCTTCCTGGCTTTCGTCCGACTGGATCTCTGGCCTGGTTGCTGGGGCAGCTGTGAGAATAGCTGGGAGATTCCACTTCAAATCTCAGCTCTGCCCCCTCCCAGCTCTGAGACCCCTCTGAACCTCAGTTTCCTCAACTTTCAAGAGGGGGTGAACCCTGTTACTGAGCAGACAGTTGGGGCTGGGACTTGCCGTGTGTGAACGCGCCCGGCCCACAGCAGGTGCTCTCCAGGGGCCCGGGAGGCTCCCCGTCCACCTCAGCAATGCCAGAGGCCGTGGGCAAAGGGAGTGGCGGGTGCTGCCTGTCCACCCTGGCGGCGGCTCTGCGGCTGCAGGAGAGGGTGATCCTGATAGAATGTGACGGCGGAATGGATGCCAACAAAGGATGGGCTGTCCGTGCCAGGCTCTGGTCCCCTGGCCCCTCTGTGCTGCTTTGACGGGTAAACACGGAGCCGATCACCAGAGGCTGGGCCGGTGCCAGGCCAGGGAGAGGGTGCGGCCGGTGGGCATGCTCGGCCCAGCTTGCGAGGAGGGGCCTTTGCCCTCCGTGGTGGGACGCCGCTGGGGCCGCTCCCCCGAGCCCCCTGGAAGCCGGGATGAGCCAACGCCACCCCCCGCTTTGGTTCTTGACATTTTTGTTTTTTTAATGCCTAAATATTCAATGAAACACTTGCATCAGGAGAAAAGTGAGGTGTGGGCCAAGAAGGGGTCATGGAAGGAGCGTCTTTGCGTGTCCCTGCCTGCGGCTCTCTGAACCGTGTCTCAGCACTGGCCACGTCAACACGCGCCTCTGACCCCTCTCTTAGAATTTTCCTTTCTTCCGGGCACACGGCTCTGCTCAGCCTTCAAGGAATGAGGGGGCACGAGGAAGCTTGCGTGCAGCCCCAGGAGGGCCTGGTGGGCTCAGCGGATGGCGAGAGCTGGGGGATCCTACCCCCAGATCCATCGTCTTTTTTTGGATATTAGACATACGTTCATTTTCTTTTTAAACTTTGTATTGTAGGAACGTACATACAACTCAAAGTTTGCCATTGTAACCACTTTCAAGTGTGCTATTCGGTGGTACTAATTCACGGTATCGTGCTGCCATCATCGCTGTCATGATAACAACTTCTCCTTCCCGCCAGACACTGCCCCCGTGAAGCCCCAACTCCCAGCCCTCCCTTCAGCCCTGGGAACCTCCCCTCTCCTTTTCGACTCTGAGATTTGCTCTAGTTATGTCACAGGAGTGGAACCATTAAATATGGGTCCCTTGGTCTCACGTCGTGGCTTTGAGTTCGTCTGTGCTGTAGCAGGTGTCAGAACTGCACTCCTCACGGCTGGGTCCTGCTCCAGTCCGGACGGGCTGTGCGTGGTTCATCCGTTCATCTCTCAATGGTCGCTTGGGTCGTTTCCACTGTCGGCTCTTGGCAATAATGCTGTGGTGAGCGTCGGTGTGCAGATGACCGTCCGCGTCCCTCTTGGTTCTCTGGGGTCTGTCCCTAGGAGTGGGTTCCTGGGTCTCCTGCTGATTCCAGGCTCCACCTGGGGGGCCCTCGCCGGCCCGGGAGGCAGGAGGCCGGGGGGGGGGCAGTGTCAGCCCGGACCAGGGTGGCAGCCAAGGAGGGGGGAGACGTGACTCAGGAGAGAGCTAAGAGTTCAATCAACAGGGTGAGGGGCTGGGGTGGGGGGGGAGAGGGGGGAGGAAGAGGGTGGGCGAGAGGGAGACGGAGACTTTCAGGGTTGCCCTGGTGTCTGGCTGAGCGGGTGGGGTGGGGAGTCAGGCTGGGGGTGGGACGGGTCTGGGGGTGGGGTTTAGGGCCTGGGGAGCCGGGTCTGGTGGGGTGGAGGGTTGGGGTCCACCAGCCGCTCAGTCTGTGTCTGGCTGCAGTCGTGGTGCTGGGGGGCCACTGCCCCAAACTTCCTCCAGGGTCCCTAGGAGGCACTGCAGTTTGCAAGGCCACATGTGTCCCTCCGTAGCAAAGAGGAGCGGCCCTGAGAGGGTCCTTAGGGCTCGGAACCGCATCAGCCACGCAGGGGGCGACTGGCAGGTTTAGCTCGGCCACCAGCCCCAAGGGTCACACAGACCTAAGTGGAAAAGTCCCTGACAGCGTCCCAGGAACATCCCCCACGGTCCCGGAGGCCCGATGCCCAGACTCCAGGCTCCTCCCTGCATCCCCGGCTCCTGGGGGCCCAGGTGGCCTTTGCTTGTGGCCACCTCCCTCCTGGCCCTGCTCTGCCGTTACGGGCCGTCCCCGCTGCGGGTCTGAGCCTGCGGGCAAAGGCCCCTCTTCCCACGGGGACTCCGGTCACGTTGGGTTTAGGGGCTGCCTGATCCTGGGGAGCCCGACACTACTCCATCTCAAAGATCTTATTTCCCAATCCGGCCCCCATTCAGGGGCTGCGGGTGGACGTTTGCACCGTCCAGCCCCCACCGGGGCCTCGAGCTGCTCAGGGCATCCTCCTGGACTCCCCTTCCCTGTGGAGACGGCCATCACGCCTGCGGGGGCAGCAGGCCCTGTCCAGGGAAGTGACCAGGGCTCCTCTGGGGCGTGGGTCCTGCAGGGCCGGCTGGGAGAGGACGGCGGGGCAGCCATGCAGCTGCAGAAAGGAGCCAAGACACACACTTCAAGTGAAGAAAGGAAGGTAAAGAGCTGTGTGCACAGGGTGCCATCTTTTGCATAACAAAGGGAAAATAGAAATATACACTGGTATTTGTCTGCATGTGAATGAAGGCTGTGCATGAGAATAATCAGTGGTTTCCTGTGTGCACGGGGGTGGTGTGAGGAGAACAGGGTTAGAGGTGAGAATTTTTAATGTGCAGCCTTTTAGAATGTGCTTTCAAACCGTGAATGTTTGATCTGTTAAAAAAAGAAGACATAATTCCACATTAAATGCACAGAAGACTCCATCACCACCGCTCTCTTCTCTCCGAGGCTCCTGGTTATGCAGCTTCTGCTTGCAGAGGACCCTCTGGATGAGGGGTGGAGGGTCCCCACAGGCCTGGGCAGTGCTTCGCTCCGTGGCTTCACGCATTCTCGGGTCAACCCCAGGAGGTCAGAATTGTGGCCAGGTCTCCCCGGTGCCCCCAAGGAAACCAGGCAGCCTGGGAGGCACTTCCTGTTGTTTTCCGTTTGGAATCCTGGGGCTTGGAAGGGAAGCTGACAACCTTCAGCTTCTGCAAAGCCTCTGTTCCCTGCCAAGTAGCTGGAGCAGGCCCTGGAAAGAACCCCAGAGGGCACCCCGCTTTGCTGGGAAAGCAGGGCAGAGAGCAGACAGAAAGCAGGACAGGGGTTTGGAGCCAGGAAACCCCAGCCCTTCAGCAGATGTGAGTAGGAAACTTATCAGATGTAGAGCTGGAAGATTCAAAGCTGAGCTCCCTGAGCTGCGGTTTCCTCGTCTGCAGCCGCCATCAGCTCCGGCCCTGCTCATCTCTCCGACCGAACGGAATCGCCACACTACAGACGAATGCATCTACCGCTCTTTCAAAAAGTGAGGACCCCGCAGACCACACCCAACTTGGACACTGCTTAGTTTAGTGGGTGCCTCTGTTAGATGCCATCACGTGGGCTAACTCACAACCAGTTGTTGCTACTACACAGACGAAGCAGCTGGGTCTCAGAGATGTTAAGCTACTTGCCTAGGTCACCCAGCAAGAATGTGGCTTGTCTGGATGTTGACCGCAGGCCGGGCTGACGTGGGGCCCAGTGCTTCCTTTGCTTACTAGACACCTGTTCTGGGTGGTTCTGCACTGGGGGGGTTGACCAGATGGCTCTCAGCTGGCAGCTGGACCGGTCCTGAGGGTCCGAGATGGCTTCCCAGCTCACCGGTGTCTGGGCAGGGGTGCCAGCACCCTGGGCTCTTCCGGGTCCCTCTCCCTCTCCAAGTAATCCCAGGGCCTCTCCATGTGGTTTCTCCGGTTTCATAAATTGCGGTTCAAGGCACCAAGGGCCCCAGGTGGAAGGGCCCAGTCCTTGTAGAGGCTTGTCGCTCCGGCCATATTCCACCAGCCAGAGGAGTTGCGGCCAGGACGGGTCCAGGGCAGGGACAGCAGACCCCCGTCTTCTGAACCACCTGTCCAAAGATCTGTGCCCCCCCATCTGCCCTGACCCCACGAGGCCTCCTTGTCTGCCTGGAAAGCAGAGGGACCCCAGGGGGCAGGTGTGGGGTTCTCTGCATTCTCACCCAAGTGCCTGCAAGCCGAGTTTTTACTTTGGAGCCAGCTCAGGGGGGCTACGGGGAGGCTGAGGGTGGAAAGTGGCTGTGCAGGAGGGTAAACCCGGCAGGCAGGGCTGGGTCCAGCTCCAAGGGCGTGGTGGGCACTGGGAGAGGCGAGCCTGGAAGTGGTGGGCAAATTCCCAAAGGGTCCTGTAATCCCCAGAGGCTAAAAGAACCAGTGCTCTGGGGGTTGGCAAACATTAACCACTGTTCTGTGACCCTGCACCATGCCAAGCTGCCCTCACTGCTGCCCTTCACATGGTATTGCAGGTGCAACTCCAGATACCGGCGGGCATGGGGCAGCCTCGTTTCTCTTGGGGCCCAATCGACAACCCCCCTTTAGGACCTTGCAAAGCGAAAGGGGTGGGGTCTCGAGGCCAGCACCGAAGGCTGCCTGATGGCCCTTTGGGCTGAACCCCTGCTGATGATTTGGGGTAATACGAGGGCCAGGGGGGCTGGGTCTCCCGACAGTCCAGCCACAGCATCCCAGTTGACATCGGCGGAATTGCCAGAGAAAGATCTAGGAGTGAAGCAGGGCTGGGGAGAGCTGGAAGCACCTGCAGAGAGACAAGGCCGGCAGATGGGGCAGCTTCTGAGGGCAGTGTAATGGCCCGAGGCGAGGGCCCGAGGGGTACCCCTCCCCCAATTCCTCCGCAGCAGCCCCTTTGGGTGGGTGGGCTGCAGCCTGGTCTGCCGGGAAACCCGGGGCCGGCTCAGCAGCGCGTGGTGGCATGAGCAGGAGCAGGCTGCCCTGCACCAAGGCGGAAATCACCACCCTCCTGACCGGGTCACCCTGCAGCTAGGCTCCACACCAGCCCCCGCTGGCAGGCCCACCACCCCTGCCACGGGAAGGGAGAGCCCCGCACAAGTGCCCCGGATGGCAGCTGTGAAGAAAAAACCAGAACCTGTGGCCGGCCAATCAGGCAGAGCTGGGTGGAGTCCCAGCTTCCCAGCTGTGTGACCTGGGACAGGTTAACTAACCTCTCTGAGCCTCCATTTCCTCCTGGGCTTTGGGATCAGCAAGTGAAACAGAATTTACGAGGTGCTTGGCATGGTGTAGGGTCACAGAACAGTGGTTAATGTTTGCCAACACCAGAGCACTGCTTCTTTTAGCCTCTGGGGATTACAGGACCCTTTGGGAATTGGCCCACCACTTCCAGGCTTGCCTCTCCCAGTGCCCACCACCCCCCTTGGAGCTGGACCCAGCCCTGCCTGCTGGGTTTACCCTCCTGCACAGCCCCTTTCCACCCTCAGCCTCCCCACAGCACCCCTGAGCTGGCTCCAAAGTAAAAACTCGGCTTGCAGACGCCTGGGTGAGAATTTGCACTGCAGCCACGCTTAGCAGAGGACCCCACGCCTGCCCCCACGGGGTCCCCTCTCCTTTCCAGGCAGACACGCAGCCTGGGCCTGGGCTGCTGGCAGCTGGCAAACGGGAGTCCAGGCCCAGAGCAGAGGGCAGGGGTCTCCTTTGACATCCTCCTGTGTGCCGGCTCCCCGGGGTGCCGAGCCCAGCCTCCCCGCGGGCTGCAGAGGCTCACCCAGGTGACGCAGGGCACCTCATTCCCGATGGAGCCCTCTTCTCCCGTTGGATTAGCCGATACACCACCCCAGGACGCTGCCTTCTGGAGCCAGGTTCAAAAACACACCCACAAACTCCTTTCAACTATCCTTTCCCAAGCACCCCAGGTTCCAGCCCTCCTTGCTCCCTTACCCCAATTATACACAAGCTCTGAGCTTGTTTTTTTTTTTGGGGGGGGGGGCTTGGCTCTTCTTGCACAACAGGCCTGAGAATCCTAAAATTAAATAAATAACTAAATAAATCAGCAAGCGTTTACTGTGGGATTTCTTTTTTCTAGTCACGTCTGAACCCTCGGCACTAAGCGCTTTACAGGGAAATATAGTTTCTAAGTGGAAACACAATTGCCTCGGCTTGGGAAAATTTACTGTTTAACTCCAGGCTTTCACAAGATGGAAGCGGAGAGCCTCACGGCCCCCGCGGCTCCTGGTGGAGAGGTCTCTGTGCCCCCCACAGCCGGACTCCCGGCACCGAGGCCAATCCAGACCCAACCCATCCAGCCAGTTTCCGGGGCTGCCGGCCTGGAGGAGCCTCCCTGCTTTTAACTTTTAACAAAGTCGCGCTCCCTAGTGGACAGAAATGTGTCATCGGGGACGGAGGAGGTGAAGGAGGCACCTCCTGGGGCTCCCCATCCACCCACAGACACCTCTTGGGGCTCCGTGTTGTCAATTTTTCTTCCAAGAGTCAAAATGCTAGCAAATTCTGGGTGGTCAAGGATCTGACAGCATTTACCACAACACTCTCATTTTACAGGCACACAGTGGTGTTTCTTAGGGCGAGAAGTTGATATGGTTCTTTTTTTTTTTTTTAACAATCCATTTCTTCAATATGTGGCAAAAACCTAGGAGAGGTGTTTGAAACTATAAAGCAAAGGTTTGTACCCATATCTGTTACGAGTTGTTCTAGGTTGCAAGAAACAAAGAACTGAGAAATAGCACCTGAGAGCAAGGTGAAGATTCATTTCTATCTCACATGAAAGAAACCCAAGCAGCAGTCCGGGCTCCAGCATGTCAGCAGGGACGCCAGCTCCTTCTGTCTTTCTGCTCCTTGGTCCTTTGTGCCTGGTGTCCATCCTCAAGGCCACCTCAATATCCAAAGATGACTGCTGGAGATCCAGCCATCATATCGGCACTCCAGGCAGGAAACCGGAGGAAGGTCTGTTTCTCTCGTTGGTCTTTACCCCAAACCTCCCATACATTTCCTTCATTACCCCAGCTGCAAGAAAGGCTGGAAAAGTGATCTTTAGCTGTGCACATAGTTTCTCTTACTGAACTTGGGATTCTGTCAGTAAGAAGAGGAGTACAGGCGTGGCTCCTATGGACAAACAGACAGACCTGGGTTTGCATCCCAATCTTCAGACTTTTGGAGGATGCAGCTGAGTGTTCTGCCGAGGGCTCGACCTGGCCTGGCTGGGCCATGTCTTGTCAGGCCTGGACGTGGCAAGTCTGCCTCACCTTTTGGGGTCAAGGAGGGGAAGGGTTCCAGAACGCCCAGGGCCTCTGCTCTCTGCTGCGGAAGGAAGTTTAGCTTCCCTCCAATCCCCCAGCCCCTCGGCTTCACCCAGCTCCCCATGCCTGAACGGAGGATGACACGAGGCTGATGGACCTCTCAGTGCACAGGGGGTGGGGTGGGGGACAGTGTAAGGTGGGTGCTGAGCCAGGGGGTGCCTCCAGGGCTGGAGTCTGGGGGATGCAGGGGCCGAAAGAAAAGGCTTCCCAGGGTGACTTACTGTAGAAAGCAGGATACACATGAGTCAAAGGGGGTGCAATTAGTGATTATGCCCTGCCCCCCAAATCCCAGGCCTGAGGCAGGCCTGTCCGGGGAAAGCCAGGGGGGCTCTGCCTCCACCCTACACACAAACGTGCTGCCTTCAGGGGGCAGTTTCCGGACAGGAGGGCGGCAGGAGCCAAAAACCCTGGCAAACCATCCGATTAAAACAATGGCTGGAAACAAAGGAATGCAGACGTTTTAATGCGAGAGAAACCATGGCTCAGCACGCCCCCTCTTCCCCAGAGGTTCCTGGCTGGGGGGGGGCTCCTCACGCACACCCCGGGCTGGCGGCTCCGCCCCACAGGTAGCACACCTGGGCCACGCCTACATTCACCTGCTGCCCCGGCCCCAGGGGTCCCGGCCCGGGCCTCGCCCCACCTTCCTGCCGATGCCAGGGTGCCGGACGCCTCGGTGGGCTCCGCCTGGCGGCACAGTGACCCCGCGCCCCGGTTGGGGCCGGGTCCCCACGCGCTGCTCCACGCGGTGCCCGCGGCTCACAGCTGGTCCTCGTCCACCCACACCGTCCTGCGCTGCTCCTCGCCGATCCTGTCCTTGAGGACGCGCAGCAGCTCCTCCACGGAGCCCCAGGCGTCGGCCTCCACCGTGGCGTAGAGGCAGGGCAGGGCCTCGAGCTCCCGCTCCTTGAGCCGGCACAGGCGCAGAAACTCCTCCTCCGTCTCGGGCCGGGGCAGCAGCTTCCTGCGGGGGCGAGGGGACGCGGGGGTGGCCAAGGGGCCCTCCGGAAGGGGTGTGGGCCCACCTGTCTGCCTGGCCCCCGGGCACCGCACTGCCCCCCGAGCCTCCACGGCGCCGTCACCACTGCACGGGGCTCAGTGAATCTGCTTGTGGCCGTCCCAGCGGGTGGGGCTTCTGTCTCGTCTGCCCGACAGATTCCCCAGCTGCTGCATCAAGGCCCGGCACCCGGTAAATATACAGGGAAGGCGTGAAACGGCCTCATCTCTCTGGGTCCCAGTTCCCCACTGTAGAACCGGGTAAGAGTGTTTGTCTTGCAGAAGAGATGAGGATGACTGAGAAGGCCCCGGACGACGGCTCTGAGTGCCTGGGGCTCAGGCCCCAAAACCTTAGCGTCAGCCTCATCTCCTTCTGTGTCTTTCTAACCCCGAGGATGACCCGTTGGCGAGCCCCGTGGGTTCTCCTGTGATCGTCAGATACCTTCTCGCCCCCGGCCTTGCCCTCCTCCCTGCACCATCGTCTCCCCTCTGGGTTACTGTAATGTCCTGACCGGGAGCCTTTTAAGTGCTGAACTCAATTATGTCAGTCCTGTGCCCCCAAACCTGCAGCGCCTTCCCGTTTCCTCTGGAATAAAACGTCCACTCTTCTCTGGGTCTGACAGGCCCAGATGTGGCCAGTGCCCCTCTCCAGCCCCTGAGTCATGTCCCAGACCTGCCCGCTGTGCTGGGTCCCCACTCTCCCGGTGGCAGGCTGTGCTCCGGCTGCATCCTCAGCTCAGAGCCCCCTGCTCTGGAATCCTCTGGGCCCCCCGCATCGCAGCTGGGCCTCTGCTTGCACCGCCTCGTCCCTACCTCATCCCCCTGCATCGCAGCTCGGCCCCTGCTCATACCACCTCGTCCGAGGCCTCCCTGGCTGCCCTTCCTGGGGCACCACCCCCATCCCCCCACCTCCCGCACCTCTGGCAGTGCCACCATCTGAATTTCCATGTGTCTGTTCACTGTCCCTGCTGCCACACTAGAGTGTTCAGCTCTGCTGGGTCAGGGGACCGTGTGCCTAGAGGGGACATGGCCCTTGGCACGGAGCTACTTGGGCAGTGAGCAGGTATGGATGCAGCAGCCCATTCCTGTGGGGACACTGGGGGCCTTGCCAAGCGGCTGTGCCCTGGCAGCCTGGTGGGTTAAGGTTCGTTCTCCATCTCATCCCACGTTCCCACGGTGTGGACCCACTGGAAAGGGGACCCTGAAGATATGCTACGGTGAGGTGCGCCCTCGTGGTTATCAGGGTCTGGTGAGACGTGCCCGACAGCAGGTGAGTGCCTGAACCACGCGACCAGAGGCCTCATAAGAAGAACTTCAGATGTGGCCAGGAGAGGCAGCGGCCGCGGCCGGCAAGAACCCGGGGGTAGGCCCAGGAGAGTGCGCGTTACCACGCGATGGAGGCGGATAGATGTGTGCAGGAACCTGAGGCAGTAGCCATCCACGCCAGGATGTCACGGACCCCGGGGAGGGAGCAGGCCTGCCCTCTCCCTGGTCTGGGCTTCCTCCTGGTGTGTGCCAAGGCGGCCTGGCACGTAGGGCAGCGGGAGGGCAGCCCTGGGTGTCCCGGGGCCCTACCTGAACCGCTTGATGTTCTTCTCCGACACCCGGATGAAGAGCACGATGGGGTAGATCTTGGACTTGATCAAATCTCGTGCACAGCCGATCCCAGCCTCCAGCAGGCAGTGCTTATTCTGAAAGCACGGGCAGCCGGGGTCAGCGGGGTCACGGGCAGCCGGGGTCGGTGGGGTCACAGGTAGGTGGGGTCAGTGGGTCACAGGTAGGTGGAGTCAGTGGGTCACAGGTAGCAGGAGTCAGCGGGGTCACAGACAGCCAGGGTCAGCGGTGTCACAGGTAGCCAGGGTCGGCGGGGTCACAGGCAGCCAGGGTCAGCGGGGTCACAGGTAGGTGGAGTCAGTGGGTCACAGGTAGGTGGAGTCAGCGGGGTCACAGACAGCCAGGGTCGGCGGGGTCACGGGTAGGTGGGGTCAGTGGGTCACAGGTAGCAGGAGTCAGCGGGATCACAGACAGCCAGGGTTGGCGGGGTCACGGGTAGGTGGGGTCAGTGGGTCACAGGTAGGTGGAGTCAGCGGGGTCACAGACAGCCAGGGTCAGCGGGGTCACAGGTGGTTGGGGCCAGCGGGGTCACAGGTAGCAGGAGTCAGCGGGGTCACAGACAGCCAGGGTCGGCAGGGTCACGGGCAGCCAGGGTCGGTGGGGTCACAGGTAGGTGGGGTCAGCGGGGTCACAGGTAGGTGGGGTCAGCGGGGTCACAGGTAGGTGGGGTCAGTGGGGCCATGGGCAGCTGAGGTTGGCGGGGTCACAGGTAGCAGGAGTCAGCGGGGTCACAGGTAGGTGGGGTCAGTGGGGTCACAGGTAGGCGGGGTCAGCGGGCCGCAGGCAGGCCGGGGACTTGGGGACAGAGACCAGCTGACCCAGGGACACTACGGGTGAGACCCAACCTCGAGACAAGCCCCCTGCAGACACACTGCGTGGCGCACCCTCTAGAGACACGTGCCGCAGAGGGCCCGGCGCCCCCAGCCCAGAGCCCGGCCCCCAGCCGGGGCCAATGAGGCAGCGTCAGCCGGCGGAGCAAGTGTCAGGAACAAACTCGCCCCTCTCCTGCCATCGGAGGCCGTTTCTGGGTCCCTGGGCCCGAGGGTGGAGGGGCCGGCGCGAGACGCCGGTGGGCTGGCAGGTGCTGTGGTCACTTGCGCGGCTGCTGCCGCCCGAGCTGTGGGCACCCACGAACCCACAGTCTCTAACAAACAACACTCCCGCGTGCGGGAAGCATCACTTCAGAACAAAACAAAACAACAAAAAGCAAAACCTAACGCCTTGGACCGATGTCCTGAACGTGCAGCTCCATGAATTTTCACAACCAGAACACTCCTGTGTGACCAGCGGTCAGGTCGAGAAGTAGCAACGATGGGCCCCAGAAGCCCCCGGGGCCCCTTCGCTCCCTGCTGCCCCCTCCCCGCCAGCGCAGCCACTATCTGGACTCGTGACAGGTAGGTTTGTCTGACAGCATCACTTTTTCAGTTAAAATTGCATCTTGGCTCCTTCCCGGACTGCCACAGCCCAGACCCTAAAAATGCAAACTGCTTGAGGCCGGCTCATGGCACTGCCCCTTGTTTTATCTGCGTGGGTGACAAAGCGAGTGGACGCCAGCCGGATGGCACCTGCTCCAGCCGTCCCCAAGGTCACCACCCACCCCGCCTCGGCCCGAGAGCTTTCCTTCTGCAAACGCCAGGATGGGAAAGAGCTCAAAGCTCAGGGCTGGGAAGGGTCCTGTCGCAAGGTTCTAGAAAGCTCTGAATTGCACGCCTTGTCTGCACTTGCTGCCGACAACCCTCCCAACGTCCCACCCACCTTCTCCCCATGGGCAAGTGCCAGCCTATCACGTGCTCACCCCTGCTGCCCCTCACCTCCCTACACAGGCACACACATCCCCACGCAACACAAGCTCGGACACCAGCACCAAAGTCATCAAGAACGGGGGCTGCTGCAGGGGGTCAACCCGCTCCAGGGACCAAGGGTGTGGAACCGGGGGTGGGAGGAGGGAGTTCTCTACCCCTGGCCCGGGACCATGGCAGCCTCGCAGGGGGGGCCGGGGTGTCAGGGCCTCACCTTGGCTGCCACAGCCTCGATGTTGGTGGGGACAATGCACTCGAACGTGTTCGGGTTCTTCTCCCGGGAGTAGATGATGGTCTCCGTCTTCTGCTTCCTGAGGAACTCGTCTCTTGTGAAGATATCTGGAGAGAAAGGAGCCTGTCTCAGGGATGCTCTGGGTCCTGCTGCTCCTCCACTGCCTGTCCCCTTTCCAGTCACTAGTAAGTGAACCTCGTCTCCTCCTCCAGCCTGTGGTGCCCCTGGAGGAGGACGGGATTGAGGCCACGCTTCCTCACACTCGCCACGCTACCCCCAGAATAAGCAGATGATTAGTAAAAGCTCAGGGTTCGGCTTCTCAACAGTGTTTCATTGGACAATTTAGGCCTGGTGCTACGCGGGACGGGCTGCTCCATCCATCATCCATCCCTCATCCATCATCCATCCCTCATCCATGCATCCATCCATCCACCCATCCATCCACCCATCATCCATCCCCATTTTCCTCTCCCTCCCTTGCTCATCCATTCATCCATTAATTTATTAATTTAACATTCACTGAAAATCTACAGAGAATCAGGCACTAAGAATAAAAATGATAATAACAGTTGCTATACTCAAGGAACCACCATCTAGTTGGAGAGGAGAACGTGGGATACAGACAATTATAAAGCGATACGGTGGGTGCAGTAATGGGCGACTTATGGGAGTGCAGGGGTGGAGGGGCACAAGCAGACTTCCTGGAGGAGGAGGCCCAACTCACTTGCTGTGTGACCCTGAACACATCTTTAACCAATCTGGGCCTTAGGTTCTCCATTTGGGAAAGGGGAGGTTAGAGAAAGCGAAGGCCTAAAATTCTCTGCATAGGTCCAGGCTGGCCTGGGGGGGACCAAAACTAACCAGCTGGAAGGTTCAGAGTGCAGCTCTCCTCCCTGCAATGGAGCAAGTTGGACAGGCCTGGGGGAGCCTGGGGCCAGCAGGGTGGGGGGCAGGTGGCAGCTGGGGAGGAAGGCAGCCTTGCCCTCCCACCTGGTGTGCCCAGGGCCACCTGGCCTCGGACACACCAAGGTGTGGGAGACACCCCGTCTGCAGCAGGTAGGGGGGTGACCGGGAATGAAAATAAGTCAACAGTCCCTGGAGGTGCGTGGGGGCCCCCGGGAGGCTGGGAGGGGCCTGGAGGATGAGCAGCTGGCCCTGGAGGGCTGAGGGTGCTCTTGGTCCCGGTGAGAAAGTCGGGGGCACCACAGAGGCCCCTGCAGCTACTCCCCCAGGAGCAGGGACCCCTGCCTATGCCCACCTGGGGACGGGAGACTGGCCCCCATGCTGGGAGGTGCCCAGGGCTGGGCCCTACCCACCCAATCCCTGTGATCCCAGTGAGAAGCAGCTGCCAGGATCCCCGGTGCCCCAACAAGGAGACGGGGAGACTGGTGATGGCCCCAAATCAAACAGAGGGGCAGGCTGGGGCCACCTGACTCACAGCCCACTGCTGTCCCCAGCCGTGGGGGGGGGGGCACCTGCCCAGCACATACCCGAGGGGCACTCGCTCCCCGGGAGAGTCATCGGCAGGGACGTCGGGGTGGCCCTGGCCCCGTGTGGACATTTAGGAGAAGAGCCATTTTGGGGTCTGATCTGGCCTCGGGGCCCCTCTCCGGCCCTGGCGTCCAGCCTACTGATGGGAGCAGGTCTGTGTGGACCCCCTGCCCCTGGCTTCCCGGCACAGCCCATGAGAGCTGCCTGGGAGAGCTGCAAAGCTCCCGTGTGGCGGGCGCAGAGCACGGTGGAGCCCTCACGGCAGCCAGGGAGCAGAGCGGACACACAGCGGTGTGGCTGCGTGTGACACACTCCAAGTCAGGTCAGGAGCCAGAGACCCTCGACTGCTCCTGAAGGCCACGGGTAGAATTTTCTAGAAGATGAAAACTGCCCCATGACAAAGCACACCGACAACTGCCTGGGGCGAGGGTGGAGGGAGGGAAATAACTGGAAGGGGCCTGAGGCAGGATGCTGGGGTGTAGACACTTGTTCCAAATCCCTGAGCCTCACACTCACACTGGGGGCAGCTCGCTGTGGGTCAATGATACCCCACAAAGTGGACTTAAAACCCAGACGCCTGAGATAGTTTCATGGCCCAGGGAGCTCATCTACCTGCTGGAGGCTGTAAGGACCGGGATTCTCAGGGTCCCCGGGGAGGAGGGTCTCTGCCTCAGGAGGGCAGCTCGGCTCTGCCTGGGCGTCCAGCCTGCCCTATGGGTTTCGGGGTTGCTGGCTCCACACCTACTGCCGAGCCCATTCCCGCCTGCCACAGACGGAGGCGTGAACTCGAGTCTGGGGTTCAGCCCCGCGACTTCTGACCCCTGCCTGCAGTGGGAAATGGGGAGGGGGTGGCCAGCCCCCTGCGCCCCACCCACCCCCTCCCCGGCTGCTGTGCCCTCTGGGGGTCAGCGCGTGAGCGCCGAGAAGGACTCGCGGCCACCGGAGCCGCCCACGCCTCACGGCGTCCCCTCCGCTCACCCGGCCGGCACATGGTGAACTCCATGGCGCCCCCCGAGTTGAGCAGCTTCTGCACCAGCGTCTTGGCCAGCATGGGGGGCGCGAAGAGCACGGGCCGGCGGCGCTCGCAGTGGAAGGCACGCACCAGGCTGTAGGGGACGAGGCTGAGGCTGCGGCTGAGCTCGCTCTCGGGGTCCGGCTCTGGAGGGGAGAGGGCAGCTCTAGGCACCTGCGGCCCGGCTGGGGGTGGGGTGGGGGTGCAAGAACCTCCCCGCTGGCTCCACGGAGCCTCGAGACCCCTTCCAGGGAGGGCAGGGTGCTGGGGGCTGGCTCCTGAAGACACGGAGCGCCGGCCACACTCGCCGTGGACAGGCCCCGGCCAGGTGCTGTGCTAGGTGAGCGCTAACAGGTGAGCACTAACAGGTGAGTATCCCAGGCACCCCGCCCCCGCCCCCTCCAAGCTCAGAGCCTCCTTGCTGAAAGCAGCCTCTCCCTTTTGGGGGTGCAGGCATTTCCATCTGTCACATGGCCACGTGCCTGGCAGTTGGGGTGAGGCCGGGTGTGTGCTCCTGGGTGGCCCGCCCAGCCCCCCCGCAGCCACGGGTGCCCCAGGAGGCAGGGGCCCAGGCATCACCCCCATACCGTCCTGCTTCTCAGTCAGGAGCTTTGTGGCGTCCAGCGACGAGCGGGCCAGGCTCCCCAGCTGGCTTCCTGAGATGATGCGCACCCGCTCGTGGCTGTTCATCCGCTTGTACTTGTTTTCGGACCTGCTGACGAACTGCCGGGACAGAGGGACGGACGGGAGACTGAGCCGCCACATCTGGGGCTTGGCCAGACCATGGTGACATGGGGCCCCAGGTCAGCGAACTCCCTGCAAACGCAGGAGAACGTCCACCCAGGCCTCAAGTCGTGTGGTCACAGGTGGGTGTCACCAGGCGGGAAGGCAGGGCCACCCACTCTTCCCCACCCAGCTGGGGGGCGGGACAGCACGAGGCCCTCAAAGGCTCAGGAGGGAGCCGCGGGGGCAGGCACCGCAGCACTTGAGGGCCCATAGGGCTCTGGTTGGCGAGGACCCCTGGCTGGGACTCCCCGTTGGCACAGGCGGCTGCTCTGCCTGCCCTGGCGCTGCGTCACCCGCCACCCTGGCCCCCCAGCCTGCCGCCTCTTGTATCCCGAGTGCTCCCCCTTCTGTGACTCACAGCGCGGCATGCGACAGGGTAGAAAAGGACACCTAGCAGGGTCACAGCTCTAGGACCCCGGGCTCCCCAGGCTGCTTCAAGTCTCCCCAAGCCCTTCTCTGCCCTCCACTAGCCGCACACCTTTGGGTGAGGCTCTTAGTCTCGAGATTCTGGCCACATGGGTCCTGCAATGCGTCACCTTGGCCGGCCTGGCCCTGGCAATGCCTCACTTCCGCCTGGGGCGGGGCCTCTGCGACGTGTTCGCCTCTGCCTGGGATTTAGGGTCACACCCTCTCCTTCTCCCTGGCCTCCCATGTGCCCACATCAGGATGGAGGAGTGGCGTCTCCCGCTAGCTCCACTTGGGTTTAATTAATGAGCAGCCACACAGAAGCACGCTCGGGGAGCTGTACTTTCACATCAGTCCCTTGGCTTTTATCAGCTGGTGATAAGAGAAGTGGCCACCCAGAATGCTGCTGCATTTATGGAAAACCACTGCTTTAGATCTCACACACGCTGCCACTCAATGTTCCTAACATAGCGATCCACGAAAAGGATTCCTTCTGGAATGAAGTACAAAGGACAAACCCTTTCTGGCCCGAAAGAGCTAAAACATTTCCTTGGTCAGATAAGGTTTAAAGGACCTGGTGGGCTTCCCTTTTTCCCTTGGCTGCCAGGATGCTCAGAGATAAACTCAATCTGGGGAACTAAACTAGCCCAGATACCTGGAATGTTTGTTTTCCTCTCTAGCTACACAGTTTCTGGTTTTTCTATTAATATTTTACATCAAGTTGTTTAAGTTTCTTTTAATCATACATTGCCTCAAACCTTTTATGAAAGCAGGATTTGCTTCCAACAGGCACAGAGGCTGTCTATCAACCTGCGTGGTGAGGATAAAATGAGAGGAGAGAAGTGAAGCACTGTGAAAAGCTGCAAGTGCTCCACAAACACAAGGCACTGTTATTTGACGAGGTTTCTCTTCTCTGCAGAGAAAGGGCAGAGCCACAGCAGGACGTGATCTTGAAGCCGCAGGTGCTCTGAAGGGCTTTACCTGGAGCAGTTGGCCAAAAAGGAAACTTGCTCTGGAGAGGCGAGGACTGACCCGGGGGTCGCTCGTTGAAAGGGTGTCTTCGGGCTGCAGGGTGTTCTGAAATTAATTTATCAATCAGCTGCGCTTGGCAGGGCATGGGAACACAACGTGGCGGCTGAGAGCCAGTAACCCCAACCCCGTCCTCATGTCCCTGCTGTGTGGAAGTCCCGGGGCCACAGTTTCAAGTTGGAGAGAGTGGGGCGGGTAGTAAGAGGAGACCAGAGCCCTGGTGAAGGTGACCTGGTCTCTCAGCAGAGGCCATGGGGGACAGCAGGGCCCGTGTTCCGCTCGGGACCAACCCCTGGGCTCGGCCTTCAGCCCTGCTCCCTCCCAGGCGCGGCCCAGGGCACGGCTCAGGAGAAGGGGCTCTTTTCGGGGCCCTGGGGTTCATCATCCCTGTAATCTTAACGGCTCCCATCTGTCACCCCCTCCACAAGGGTCCCCCTGGCAAGGCCCCTGCCCCTGCTGCTTGCCCGGCCCACCTACCCGCAGTGCCCTCAGTGTGTGGTGGGCACCCTCAGCCTCCTCGCGGCCTCCCCGGTGCATCATCAGCCGCTGCAGCTTGACCAGGAGCAGCTGCTGGGCTCTGGGGAGGCAAGGGGGGGATGGGGCCTCAGGGCAGGAACGGAGCCCTCCGGAGGACCGTGGGGTCCAGGGAGCCGCCCACCCTGCACGGGGGCTGCTGGTGTACCCAGGTGGGAGGCCTGAGCTCAGAGCCCAAGCAGCACCCCCAGGGTGATCTGGGTTCCAATTCTGCCTTCTGCAGGGACACACCATGGGACTGGTGTGTGTCATGGCTGACTGTCCCAGGAGTAAAGACTCGAGGGCTGCACAATGGAGGACAAATGATCAGCAAACTATTGCTTTCTGTGCCAGCAGGGCAGGGCCGGGAAGGGGCATCAGGTCAAGAGACAGGCTGTACTGACCACGGGCGCTATGGGGGCTCAGGGAAGGGAGAGAGCAATGTCACTGGGCAACCCGTGAGGGCTCCCTGGAGGAGGAGGAAATGGGGACCTCCCCACTAGACAGGCCCGGGTCCCCTGCCAGCGCCCACACCCTCAGCTCGCTGCCGGAACCTCCTCCTCCCCCACCGGGGCCGGCCTCACCGGCTGTAGCTGGGTATGGTGCCCGAGTCCAGGTCCTGGTCTGTGAAAGGATCGACCCTGGCACACAGCCACTCGTGCCTGTCCTGGTACATGGTGTCGCGGATGTGCACGACGTCGTCGCACTTCAGGGACAGCGAGCAGGCGTCCAGCTGGCTGGAGATGTTCAGGTTCAGCCGGACGTAGAACGAGTCCCCGGATGTGATCAGGCCCTCCTCCACGTCCTTCAGCAGCTTCCGGTACCCTAGGGAAGGAAAGAGATTCCCAGAAACCTCCGCTGCCTTCCGCCGAGATGCCTCCTAGAGCAAAGCTGCTCTCGGTGCCGCAGGTGAAGCGTGTAGGAGGGGCGCTCCTCTCGGAGGGTGCTGCTGGGGAGGCGTCTCGCCCTGATGAACGGGTGGCTCTGCAATTTGTGGGGTTTCCCTTTTGTCTCAGCTGCCGAGAAGCTCAGAGCCGCGTCATCTTTGCCATGTGGTGCTGGCGCCTCGCTTTATACTTAATTGACGTACAGCTTACAAAGGGGACGCCGCAGATAAGTACTCGGCTCGATGAATTTTCACCAATGCCGTCGCCACCTGGTCCCCCTCGCTGTCCCTCGTCTGCCAGTGCCCTCCCCAAGGCTAACGCTGTCCTGGCTGCTGACACCGGAGTTCAGCTCTGCCTCGCTCCCCACAGCTCAGGCTGTTCGGCCCGTGCCCTCTTTGGCCTGTGAAGTTCTCCGCAAGGTTGCAAGGGAGCAGTGCGTCCCTTTTCACTGCTGTCCGGTATTCTGCACCCAGGTGGGTCTGCCCTCTCCCTCGGGATGCACTGTAGACTGTACCCAGCGCTGGGCTCCCAAGAATAACTCCCTCGTGGGTGTCTTCTGGCCGACACACACACCCATTTCTCTAGGGCGTACATGACAAAAAGGAATTGCTAGGGCATCGTGCGTGTTCATATGTAGCTTGAATCATTACTGCCAGCGGCTTTCCAAAGTGGCAGGGCCGTGGCACACGTTTCAATCTTATTTAACGACGTCATTTAGTGTAAACGCTCCGAAGCTGTTTTGGAAGGGAGCAGGGCATAAACCACGGATATGATAAATACAGCAAACATTTAGCGAGGGTCCGTATAGAAATCCACGTAATAAATCCTGAAAACAGCTGCTCACGCAGGGAGCTGCGCGACCCCGTGGAAGCTGAGGGGATCCTGGCAGCCAAGCTCAGAAACAGCAGGTCAAATGTCCACGCCACACGCTCCACCCCAGGGAGGTTTTGGCCAGCAGGCTGCCTGACCGTGGTTCCCAGTCACGGCTCCTAGAGACTCCTGCTGGAGGACCCGGCTCTGCCAGCTCCGCAGCCGCCCGATCAGGGTTAACGCTGCTACCCAAGTGCTCTGTCATCGGGGAGGAGAAACACTGACCCCGGGACCACTCGTTCTTTCCTTGAACTGCAGATGGGAGGCCGAAAGGCTGCACACCTCCAGGGGGCGCCGTCCACACTGTATCCTGTGGTACCAGGAGCTTTAAGGGGGGTGAAAAGCTGGACCATAGAGAAGGAGGGGGCGCAGCCTGTGTTTGGGGACCAGGCATCACTGCGGCCTTCCACGCCAGCCGGGCACTGCCGGGAACGAGCCGGGGCAGGCGGCAGTGGAGGATGGCTCGAGAAAAATTGCCTCTTTATGCTCTGCTGAAACATTCATGAGCCCTGGTGGTTAAAAATAAGATCCAGCTGCAGAGATAATCAAGCGGGAAAACCCGGAGGTGAGAATGAGAACTCAGACTCTGGAAATGGAAAACAAAGCTTCATCCTTGCCAGCCTGGCTGCGAGGGAAGGAGTGCGTTTGGAAAGCTGCTGGGGGCAGGCGGGCAGCGGGGCAAGGATGGCCTGCCCTGGAGCTGGGGGGACAGGACGAGGGCCTGTGGCTGTGGCTCCGGGCCCTCTCTGCTCGGGGTGGCTGTTGCAGAGGTGAGCCTGAGAGTGCCCCTGCCGCTCACGCAAGGAAGAAACTCCCATCTGGCGGGGAGAAGGGTGCCCCGGGCAGGCGGGTGCCCCGTGGCGGGGGCTGCTGCCTCCTTCCGATGTCCCGGAATCCTGGAAGCAGCAAATCCAGCCCCCACCCTCGGCAGGTGGGCTTCCGCCAGGCCCTGATGGGCAGCCTGCGAGTGACGCCAGGGCAGGTGTGTGAGCTCGTGCAGGAGAG
The DNA here is from genome assembly GCF_015220235.1 of Choloepus didactylus. NCBI lineage: Eukaryota > Metazoa > Chordata > Mammalia > Pilosa > Megalonychidae > Choloepus > Choloepus didactylus. The sequence continues at coordinate 24,943,988 of NC_051327.1, read as the reverse complement.
ATGGAGAAAGGGAAGGGGCCGCTTCAGGAGCTCGGCCCTGGCCCGCTGCCCTCCTCCACGCCACGCCGGCAGGTGATGGGACTCGTCGGGGTCACATGGTGGAGTGGGACGAGGCTGAAGCTTGACCCCCACACCCGGCCAGAGCCCACACCCACTTTCCACCCTCGGGCGCCTCACCTTCGTGGTTGACCTTGTAGTGCAGCGTGACGAGGCCGCTGCACCTCTGGATGGTCCAGTGGGCCTCCTCCTTGGTGCAGGTGTCCAAGGGGACGCTCTGCCGCTCGCCGTGGATGCAGCCTTCGAGCTGGGTAGCAAAGACACGTGTTCCTCGCAGGGCCCCACCCGGAAATGGGAGCTCCGCTTCCGGTACCCAACGAGTGGCGCTGCGGGGAGGGAACCAGGCACCCCACCGAGGTGGGCTCGTGTGCTGCCGGTCCACTGTCTGTGAGTGCCAGTGGGCTGGTGGGTGTGCATGTGAGTGTGCTGCTGTGTGCATGCTGGTGTGTGTGCATGTGTGTGTGCACGTGGGTGTGCTGGCAGATGTGTACAAATGCTGTGTGTGCACCTCTGTACTGCTGTGTGCCTCTGAATTTGCTGGGGTGTGTGTTCTGGTGTGTGTGCACACGAGTGTGCTGGTGGATGTGCACGAGTGCACTGCTGTGTGCACGTGTTTGCCAATGGGTGCTCATGTGAGGGTGCTGTGTATGCATGCATGTGCTGGGGTGCGCATGTGTGCTAGTGCATGGGTGTACATATAAATTGGTGTGCATACACATGTGTGAGCGGTGTGAGGACATGCATGTGTGTGCGTGTGCGTGCATCCAGGTTCTAGAAGCACACGCGAGCAGGGTGGAGGGAAGGTCCCAAAGAGGAGGGCATAGCAAGGAGATGGCTGCGCCGCTGCCTTCCAAGCCCCCCTCCTCCCGGCGCGAATCCCGGCTCCAGCCCGGAAAGGCAGAGGGTGCGGAGGGAGAGCCCGGGCACCCGCGCTCACCAGCAGCAGCTGGTGGCCCTCGCGGAGGCCCGCCTTCTCGGCCGGCGAGCCCATCTTCACGGAGCGCAGGAAGGTCCCGCGCGCGTTGCCCCCCACCAAGGTGAGCTGCGTGATGAGGCTGTCGCCGTTCAGCGTGGTGAGCCGCACCGGGGGCCCTGGGCCCCGCACGTGCCCCCCAGACGTGACCGAGGGCCGGAAGGGCCTGGGGTCGGGACAGAAGACGGCGGTCAGGCAGGTGGAGAGAGACCCCGGACGCAGGAGAAGCCGCGGTGGGCTGTGGGGACCCTGTGGCGCTGGCGAACGCTGTGCTGCGAGGGCCCCGAGGGAGCGCACGGGCAGACACCCACGCCTGCAGCCCCGAGCGCGCAGAGGGGGACCCCGCACACACTCGGGTGCTGCCCTCAGGCCCCACCCCCTTCACCCCAGGAGGCTTCCTCCGCCTCCAACATGCCCCCGTGGACCCCCGCAAGCCCCCTCCTCTCCGGGGCTCTGTTTCACCAGGTCGAGAATCACGGGGCCAGAGGAAGTGATTTTGGATCTGGAGGTGCCGTGATTGCAGGACTTGAAGCCCCAGCCCCACCCGCTTCTCTTTCCTGGGGGCGCGGCGCTACCTCTCCAGGGAGAACTTCCTGAACATGAGGGTGACCTGCTCCAGGTCACAGACGTCCAGGCCCTCGGACTGGTGGGAGGAGGAGGAGGAGTGGACGGAGGCGGGCCCGAAGGACGAGTGCTCGTGACTGTCGTCTGCAAGAGAGCGGTGCCCCGGGGGTTCCAGAAGCGGCCGGGGGAGCACGGCACCGAGGGGAGTCCTCCAGCCTTGGGGAGGGGGGCAGCAACCCGTGGCCGTCGGGGTCGGCTGGGGTCACTGGCGTGGGCGTGGAGTCCCTGGCACGCTCCTCTCTGCAGCCAGTCCCCTGCCTCCGGGAGTCCCTCTAAGTGGCCCGGTGTCTCCGTGGAGGCCCCTTCTGCCTCTGCGCTTAGCATCTGTGGGGAGCTGCTGGTTCTGTTCTGGAACTGGCTCCCTGAATTTTCCCTCTGGGACCCCCTGAGCTCTCAGCGGCAGCCACTGGCTTCCCGGCCTCTGGAGTGGGCAGGGTGAGGAGCCCCCTGCCCTGTCTTGGCCAGGACCCAGGGCAGGACGCCCCCTGCACTCATCTCCGGCTGCCCGAGTGGAGGACCCTGCCGGTCCTGCTCGTGCTGGTAACGAGTGCATTCGTCCCGACGCTGCAGCACGCTTTGGACGGCCGCCCAGGGTTCTCTTCCCAGCTCTCCCAGCTCCCCCCATTACGCGGCCTCCAAGGGGCCTCCATTAGCGCTGACCTCACTTTAACACCTGATGGCTTCCGATGGTCTCCAGTCACGGGGGCCACTCATCTTCCATCGATCTGCGGCAGATGTGGCCGGCAAGGGGCAATGGATCCCAGAGGGCCGGTAGGCCACCCTGGGGGGCTCTGAGCCCCAGTCTCCCGTGCTGCCGGCCCCAAAGGAAGGGGGACGCTGGCCACCAGCCTGCGGTGCCAAGCTGTCTCCCGGCAGCCTCCTGAGCCCCTCCTAAGCTCCCCTACCCAGGCCACTCCAGCTCAGATGGCCCCCAGATTTGTAAACAGGCGGCCGTCTTCCCTACCGGTTGACAGCTACAAGCCCCACAGCCCTGCAAAGGCAGGGCCTCAGGGACATTCATCACTGTGTCCAGCGGAGGGGAGGGTGGCTGGTGCTGCTCATACCCCCTCCATCCAAAACCCTCACCCCAATTCTCCGCAAGGTCTCCCTGGGGTCCAGGAATGCCCGACTTCAACTCGCACCCCCTCAGAAATACCGGCTCTGCCGGGGGCCCTTGTAGGACCACTGCACACATCCCGGTTCCCCTTGGCATCTGTCTGTCTCCCACCTACAGTTCCAGGAGTTAAAAGAGAACTTGTAGTTGCACCCCAGTTCCTCTTGTCTCCCGTGTTCCTCCGGCTCACTCTACACAGGCCGGTTAACAGCCTAACGCACGAAGTTCTCAAGAGACCCCCCTGCTCCCACTCCCCTCCGCCTGCTGACGAGCTGACCTTGATTTAATCTAAGACTCTGTTTCTTCATCTGGAAAATGAGGAAACAGCTGCCGAGGGTACAAAATCACATCAATTGGACAGGTCACACATTTTGCACAATGTTAGCTACAGTACATCCTCACTATTATTTTTTAAAATCCCAGGCCTCATTCTCACTGCTTGCTCTACACCTGGACGGACCCGTGTTGCCAACAAAATAAAGAACAGATTCCCCGGGGCCTCCCTGCCCGGACAGGCTCCTCCCAGGCAGGTTCGGCTTCTCCTCTCCAGGGCCGTGCAAACAGGAGGTGCTCAAGCACTGCTCTCTCCAACCCATTCCACATGTGCTTTCTGAGAACCTACTGTGTGCTGGGGTGGGGTCCGCACCCGCAGGCCACGCCCGAGCCCGAGTCCACCGGACAGCAGGTGGCCCGGCCCCCGTAAGCCCCCCGCACCCGCAGGGACCTACCATCGAGGTCTAAGGCGTCACACCCGCAGCTGTCGTCGTCTTCCTCCACCGTGCTGCGGGACAGAAGGAAGGGATGGGAGAGTGTGGGGGCATGTGCAGCTGTGTGCACGCACGCATGTGTGAATGTAAGCACGCACATGCGTGTGTGCTTGTACGTGTGCAAATGTGTGCAAGCATGTGTGTGTGCACGTGGAAGGTGGGAGAAGCCGGGTGTGCCCCGACTTTCCGAGGGGCCTGGGCAGCAGGTGGGCGGGGCACGCGCAGGGGTGGGGAGGCAGGTGGGCTGAGACCCCGCCGGCGCCAGCCTGCACTTTCCCACTCACTCCTGCTGCCCGTGCAGCGAGTCCTCAGAACCCATCTGGGCCCACCTGGGCTGCCCGGCGCCACGGCTCCAAACAGCCCGAGCCCCCTTTCAGGCGGGGGTGGTGGGAGTGGGGCTGGGTCTGTTCAGGAGCTGGAGTGTGCCCGGTGGGCCCCCTGCCACGGGGTGACGGGTGGAGGCAGCCGCGGGGCTTCTTAAAGCCGCCGGACCTTCCCGCATCACTCGGAGGGAACGGTGGTTTTCCCTGTTGGGGACACCAGCGGTTTCCAGGGGGAGGGGAGCAGGAGAGGAAGCAGGGGGTCCTCCAGGCACTCTCTCACCCCTTGGCGGGAAAAGGCAAGCTGTGGGGATCACTGGATGTGTAGCCTGACTTCTGGGGGGCCTGGGGCTCAGTGGCAAAGGTTTCAGCAGTTGCCAGCTGGCTGCCCCGGGAAAGCGGCTGCCCATCTCTGGTCCCCAGCCTCCTCAGCTGGCAGAGGGGACCCGGCCAGGCCCAGCTTTCAAGGTGGCTCTGAGGAGCACTTGGTTTGTGGACACAGACGCACACCGAGCGACTGTGTGGGTGGGCTGGCACGCAGGGGGAGCTCGGTGAGCCCACGCCCCACCCGGTCACCCACCTGCGATGAGGTGCGTCCTCCTTGTAGCGCCGGACGATGGAGTCGTTTCCAGGGGGCTCCGCCGTGATGGACATGATGCTGTTCCGGTTCCGGTGGGGCTGCTTTAAGCACACGCGGGATGGACACGGGGTTGGGTGTTGGCACCCTCCAGGCCCACAGGCATAGATGCCACAAGCCCAGGGACTGCAAATAACCTTGACTTGCCCCCGCCTCAGCTCAGACCCTCTGGGCACAGCAGTGACCTTGGCCAGGGGAGGCCGCAGACCGGGCACACGTCTCTGTCACAGCTGCCTGCCCTGGAGCTCGTGGGCGCCGGAGGCTGCAGTAGTGCCCTCTGCCCTGCACAGGCCTGGCTCCCTGTCCCGGGGCTGCCCGTGCCTCGGGGGCCTGCTCTGGACCAGATGCAGACCTGGAGGCCTGTGATGGGGTGCCCTGGACGCCCCCCGGCCGGCTCTGCCCAAGGCCGCCTCCCGCCACCCCCAGCCGCCACCAGCCAGGAGCCCCTCACTAGGAATCTCCACCTTCTAATCCTGCCCCTCTGCTGCCCCGGGAGGAGACACACAGGATTCGGGTGGGCTGGAGCTGCGGAGTGGGGGCGCTGGGGCCTGGGGGTCTCCATTACGCCGCCTCGTGGGGTTCGCAGCCCCAGGTGCCCGCGGCCCCCCTCCCTGCCCCCCTCCCCATGCCCCCCTGCGGGATTCCAGCCTGTGCCTTTGGCTCCAGCTCCAGGGGCCTCGCTCCTCCTCCCACCGAGTGTTAAATTGGGGAATGCTGGGCAGGAAGGTGTCACTAGTCGTGGGGCACTGGAAAAGTCTTCACATGAATTTGAGCAAGGCCTGGGCGGGGGCCGGGGGGCACGGGGCTGAGCTCTCCACCTTGCTGAAGGAGCTGGTGATGGGAAGAACCCCCGAGGAGCTGGGGCTGGTGTCCCCGCCGTCTTCATCCTGTCCCCTGCCTGTGTCGTCAGCCATCGGGAAGGGGAGCCGGTGAGGGAGCCGGTGTGGGCGTCGGAGCAGAAAAGAGAGAGGCGGAGACGGCAGTGGGGGGTGGAATTCAGAGCCCACACCCCGATGAGCGCCCGGGGGCTCCCAGCCTCCCCGGAACAGGCCCGAGCCGCCCGCCCTCCTCCTCTCCCGCCACCCCCGGCCGAGGCCCCATCCCGGGGCATGGGAACACTCCTGCCCAGAATACCTTGTAACCAAAACAGATTCCACCCTTGGCTGTCAAATGGGGTGGCCGACGGGGGCCAGGGCTAACACTGGGGTCAGGGGCTGGACTCTGGCACACCCCCCTGCCTTCCAGAACCTCCTGCACTGCTGGGGCCGCCCAGGGTGATGTGCCCACCCTCCCAGCCCTTGTCTTGTTGCAAGAAATGCCCCACCTGGTCTCCCCACTGTTGCCTGTGGGGTGGACACAGGCAGAGCCCGTCCCGATCCCTGAGCACCTGGAGGGGACGGCCACGTGTCCCGGGTCCCCAGACCTCGCACCGGGCGGCCGTGAAGGTGCAAAGGGGAGCAGCAGCCCCTGGCCCTGACATACCCTCCTCCTCGTCTTGGGGACAAACGTATGTCCCATCGGCCCCAGGCCCTTTACACCTCTCTCTGGGGCGGGTCCTGGAGTCGCCTGGTCTGGGGAGAGCATCCTGGCCTGGGTCCCCAGTGCCCACAGGGCCCCCCACCCCCCAACATGCCCCCGACCACTGCCCCAAGCCCACATCTGGACTCACCCCCACCCTCCTGGGAGCCCCTCGCTGCTGCGGCAGGACGAAGCCCACAGGCCTCGGTGCAGCGTGCAAGGCCCTGTCGGTCTGCTCTGCCCACCGCCCCCCGCTCCGGAACCACCTCATGGACGGGGTCCCCGTCTGACGGTCCCCCCTGTCCTGAGCTGTGCTTCCTGAGACTGAGCCCACGGGTCAAAGCTGCCCTTTTCCCAGACCGGTTTATGTCGCCTTCTTGTCTGTCCCAAGGCCCTTTCTGCCTCCATGCCCCCGACTGCCCAGCCTACGTGCACGGGCTTCCAGAAGCTTCTGCGATCCCCGGGGATGACCTTCCTGGCTGACCGGCTGCCACAGCCGGGACCAGTGAGGGCAACTCGGGAGACGGAGCGTCCCAGGGCCAGGGGTGCACCCCGGACTGCAGCCCCAGGCCCGGGCAGCCTGGCCCCGTCAGGAGGAAGGCAGGCCATCCTGCAGACGGCGCTCAGCCAACGTCAGGGCTGTGGACGGATGCACGGACGGGGTGGGGGTGGCACCGGATGGCCCCCCCACTTCAGAGACGATTAGCGTTACTCACGGTGCAGTGAGTACCCACCCCCCACTCTTTACCCAGCGGGATCAGTGGCTGTGGGGGAGAGGCAGGTGGACGGGGGCTGGAAGGACGGACGAGCAGGAGCTGGGCTGTCCACTCACCTTGAAAATCGGACGCCTGCTTCAGGCTGATGGGGGACTTGGCTCTCTGCAGCTGAGAGAGAGGGGAGGGGGGAGACAGGACAGAGATCAAGCAAGGCCCAGACACGCAGCCCCGGGCCAAGGGACATGACCAGCAGGGCCAGCACGTCCTGTGTCCCACGGCGGCCGAGTCACCCAGATGACGCAATGTGGGGACGGGCACCCCGTGGCAGGAATGATGAGTCACGGTGGTGCCCTTGGGCCCCGACCAGGCAGCTGTTGGTGCAGTGGCCCCTCGCAGGAAGTGGCGCAGGACAGCTCGCCCTCGGCAGGGACAGCACGAGAGCTGAGAGGGGTGGGGGGCAGCGGGGACCGAGGCCGGGGAGTCGCCAGGGCCTCCTGCCTGCAGCGGCTGCTATCGGCACGAGGTCCCACACGGTCCCGTCAGGCTCAGGTGTCCTGCTGGCCTCTGGGGGACAGGCCAGTGCACGGCCACAGCCCGTCATCTGCGACTGTGTCGCTCATTCCTCCATCCGCCCACTCCCTCCCTGGGTCACTGCCCAGGGGAGTCGGCCGTGTTCCGGGGACGGCCTGTGGGGGAGCCAAGCACGCAGGGGCTGCTATGGGCACAGACGCTGGGCAGGGACGCGTGCTGCTGCAGCTAAGTCAGCCTCGGTGGCTGCGCTACAGAGGAAAGCACGAGGCCTCGGCGGTCCAAGGAGGAGTGGGGGGAGAATATTCCAGAAGGCGGGGGCATGCAAAGGCTCCGGGCAGAAAAGCTTTGTGACTCTTCAGGCTGAAAGAGGGGGCAAGGGGGCCGAGGGGAGAGACAGGCTGGGGGGGCAGTGGCCGGGGGCAGGCCGGGGCAGGCAGCATGGGGGCCACAGGCGGTGATTCAGGAGGGAGTGACATTCTAAGACACCTGCAGCTTTGTTTTCAGTCTTCTCGTGGTGTCCCACACCGCACGGGACACAGCCTGCCCCACGTGGGCTCCTGCCACCTGCCCCTTCCCCGGCCCTTCACTGTGCTGGCCGTGCTCCCACCCGCCTCTCCAGACTGGCTTCCCCTGCCTCTCCCTGGCTCAGGGTCCCCAGGCACCCAGGACCTGCTTCGGGACCCTAAGGGGTGGGGAGCCTCCAGGGGAGTCCCCACCATCCCCGGGTTGGTGCTCACCCAGCTCGGGGCTGTGTGTGCTGCTCCGATCTCACCTTTCCCCTCTGCTTCCTGAGGAGTCCCAGCTCCAGCAGGCAGGGGAGAGGCTGGGACGGGCCCTCTGGACAGCCCCAAGGTCCTGTGGGTTCTGCCTCGGGTAGCTCCTCTACTCCCAACCCCCAGAAGCTCCTCGTCTCCCCCTTACTGTTTCCCTGCCCCGGCCTCCCCTGCTGAGGACCCTGTCTGTGCTGCCCCAGCACGTCTTCCTAAAATACTTCCCTGCTCAGCAACTTTCAGTGACACCGAGTCCAAAGCTGTATCCAGTGATTCCGGGGAATCGTTACCATCGTTATTGTTATTATGACTATTTTCGTCATTATTGTTAGCAGTGGAGCACTAGCCTCAAAGAAAACCTTCCCCCGAAACCCCATTTATAAAATAAGTAAAACTGCAGTTGTTCTGGGGCAGGGGAATGGGGGGGATGACTCAGAGTCCAGGGGTTCAGCCCCCCTTGTTCTTGCGGGCAGTCCCTGAAGAGCCACTGGGGACACTCCGAGTGTCGGGGGGCCCTCTTTGAGGGGCTCGGCCCACGACACGCTCTGCTGCCTTCCTGGGGTCTGACCCAACCTGAGCCCCTGGAAAGTGGGGACACCCCCATCACCCCTCGAGAGGCTGTGAGAGCCAACGCAGTGGTAGGCGCCCCTGACCGGGCCTGGTACTGTTGGAAGTTTGAGCACGGCTGTTCCTAATTTTTTCCCCTAATCCCAGATTTCAGCCCAGAGGGTACTTATGGTCAATCAGACTTCAGAGGCACCAGGGGCTTCCTGCCTGTGGGGTGGGGGCTGGTGTGTCTGACCGCCCGGGGTGAGCCCTGGTCCTGACCCTTACCTGGGAGGCTCCTGCACTTGTGCCTCAGTTTCCTCACCTGTGACCTGAGCGCCCACCTACCAGCAGCATTTAAGGGGACAAGGTGTCAAGGCTGAGCGCGTGCCTGGGACGCAGGGAGCTTCTCGGCTGAGCCCACCGCTAAGAGGCCCCGGCCCACCTCTCTCTCTAGCCGAGTCCTTCTATCGGGGACCAGCTCAAGCCCTGGAAGCCTTTCTCGGTCCCCGCTGAGCACCGTCACCGAGGCCCCCATTTCAGAAACCCTGGAATGGGTGCTCAGATGTGATGACCAGCGCCGCGAGAAAGCATTCGTTCATTCAACGGAACTGGGCACCAGCCACCCTGCTGTGTCATTCATTCCTCATTTATGAGCCTGAGCCAGGGGCTGCCTGGAACTTCACCATGTACGCAACCTCATTTAATTGTCATGGGGACCCTGCAAAGTAGGGGCCACGTCCCCATGACAGCGATGGGGAAACAGGCTCACAGCCGCTGGGAAACGGGCCCACGGCCACAGGTGGTGGAGCTGAGGTGCTGACCAGGCCTGGTTCCTCAACACCCCCCCCCAGCTGGCCATTGCCCCCCCACTGGAGGTCGGTGAGTGTCTCGGGGCAGGCACGATGTCAAACCTACTGTTGCATGTCAGAGCTGAGCACAGGGCGTGGCACGGTGGGCACAAAATAAGGGCAACATGGGGCCACTCCCAGACAGCAGAGCTTGGGGGCAGGGGGAGGTTTAGGGAGACAGGAAGGAAGGTTTCCAAGGGCCCTTTGGGGGTTCTGGATATGTCACCATCATGAATGAGATGACACTCTCACGGGCATCGACAATGGTTGCTCCTTCCTCCACAAAGCACACCACGTATTTCATTGCCTGCTACCTCGTGCTGCTTTCTGACTGGTTCTTGTCTTTTTTCAAAGACTGGGGTATATTTTATACTTTGGGGCTTTCCTCCACTCGCTGGTGGATGCTCTGTACACAGCAGGCTTTGAATAAATGCTGCAGAAATGAGCTGGAAGCTCAAACTCGACACATGCTCAGCGCTTCAAATGGACCTCAGGAATCTCACCCTGAAGCTGCTCTTTATTTACTTAGCAAGCACTTACTGAGCGTCTGCTACGTCCCAGGCACCATTCTAGGAGCCGAGGATACAGTGAGGAACAAAACGGAAAAGTTCCTGTACTCACATGTAGCTCACATCTCATCCTGGTGGGAGCCAACCAACAAACAAAATACAGAGCACATCAGGCCGTGACGTGTCACATAGAGGATAAGGCAGGAGAATGGGTGCAGTGGGGGCGAGGGGGTCTTAGCCCTGAATGAGCTGAGGGAGACAGCTCTGCGGATTCCAGAGGAAGGGCATTCCATGAGAAGGAGTGAGTGCAAAGGCCCTGAGGCAGCAGCACTCAAAAAGCAATGAGAGCAGAGGAATAAATATGAATTAAACCTAATTACTGCTGTAATCCAGCTCCCAAAATAGTGCCTGGCACGTGACAGTCTCTCAATACATATTTGCTGAATAAAAACTAGATTTGGAAATCCTGCTAGCTCATTCATTTTTTTTTTTTAAACTTCTACCACATTTATAAGGGATGAGGGAATTGGTAAAAACAAACGAACAGTGAAAAAGCAGGTGCTGGCATGCTTTCCGCCGAGAGGGCCACACACCTCAGGCTTCCACTCCCGGGCATGCTTGCCACAGGGGGCTCCCTGCCGCCCCGGCCCCCCGCCACCCCGCCCCGCCGAGCACCTGCATGGCCTTCAGGTTCATCCTGCGCTTGGGCGCGTGGTAGGGCAGGAAGTACTTGCTGTCTTCGGGCGACTCCTCGGACGTTGAGGAGTCGTCGGCTTCCTGGCCGTTGGTCCTGGGGCCGGCGTCCCCAAAGCTCTGGGAGATGATGGTCACCGGCAGGTTCCTGGGCAGACTCTGCAGAAAGGAGATGCTCACGCCTGTCAGCGAGGTGCCCGCCAGCGGCGCCGGCACGCGGGGTGGCCTGCTCTCCTCTCCCAGCGCACCGTCCGCTCGGGGCCAAGGGCGGCACCCCCAGCACAGGACGCCCCTCCCACAGCCACCAGGGGCCACGTCGGGCCTCGTCGTCTTCAGCACCAGGGAAGGGCTGGTCTCTCCCATCTGGTCTTGGCCCCTTAAATGTGAAACGTCCCCTTTACAGCCTCAGTTTCCAGCCCTGTGCACAGGCTGAAAATATGAAAAGTGTGGGATGGCTGAATAACAAATCAGCAAAAGAGTGCCGGGTGATGTGCGACGGGCTTTACACCCATTGTCTCTTTCGGTTTTCCCTGACGAGTATATGTTGCTTTGATGGTCGCTTTTTACAAAAAAAGCATGAGGCATAAGTAACTTCTGTTTGCGCCCCCAGAGCTGTACCAGGCCCTCTGGCCTCCTGGCCCCAGACCCCAAGCTTTTCGCCGTTCTTCCTGCACACGTTCCTGCCGGGTGTCCCAGGCCGAGCCCCTGCCCCGACTCCAGCCTCCTGGGCGCACCTGCCCTGCCATGCAGGGAGCTGCCGGGCCGAGGCTGCTGAGCTGCGCTGTCGGCCCTCCAGGACCCGGTCCCGCCGGCGCCGTGGCCTGGAACCCGGTTCCCACCTGCCCTCGCCCAGTCAGGTGCCATCGCAGCTCTCGCTCGTACACTCAGTGGAGAGCGCAGAGGGTCGACCCCCGGGGCTCACGCTGTGCCGGGCGACGGAGACGGGAGAGCCATGGCGGAGCTACCCACCACGCACGACAAACCGCGATCAGTGCTCCAGGGCACGAGGCTGAGGTTTACAGGAGGGGGGCCACGGGAGAGCTACCGAGCCAGTGGGGGGCTACCTAAAGTCAGTGGAGGTCCACCTGAGCCAGTGACGCCGCGGCCAAGACTGGCCAGAGCCGGACCTTGGGGCGGGGGGCAGAGTCCGGGGAGGACATTCCAGCTGCAGGGACGGGCAGGCAAGAAGGGGTTTTCTCCCCCAGGAAGCAGTTCCTAAAACCCAGATGGCACCGAGAGCTCCTCCCCCGGGCTCCCCAACACCCACTTACAATTTACAGCGTCCTGTTCCAGGATTTTCCTCCGGCCACACCCGGGCTCCTGAGTCCCCCAGGGGTGGGGGTGGGTCCTACTGAGTAGCCTGGGCCCTCACCCGAGACCTCCCTGTTGGTGACGGCACCTCCCTCCAGGGCGGTTCTCTGGTTCACAGAGCTGCTGCTCAGGAGGCACCTGGCAGCGCCCCTGGCTCTGCCTCTCAGGTGAGGACAACGTCATCTGCCTCGGGGACACCACTGGTTTCTGTGTCCCTGGGCCCTGCTGTGGCCTCGACTCTGAAATGCACTGTCCTCAGTTCTCATGGGCATGAGCAACTTCCAAAAAGGCACCTGCAACCCCTTGACCGGCCGGCCAGTGGCTGGAGCCCCAGTGGGATGCTAACAGCTGACCGTGGTCCACCAAGAGCCACCAGAAGCTCGGTCAGGCAAAGGTGAAGTTACCTGTCTGGGATCACCTGGCTGGAGAGCTGCACAGCCTTGGTTTTACCCTGCGTCTCCTAACTTCCAACAAGCGGTCTCTACCGCGTCGGTACACAGACGCATGCAGAAGGTTCGAGTGCACAGGGTTGTTCTGGGGGTGGGAGGGGGTGGGGGAGCCCTGCAGGCCCACCTGGTCCAGGGTGCCGCTGTCCTTGGAGAGGCGCCGGAGCTTGCTCTCCAGGTTGACGATGCAGGCTTCGCGCCGGACCATCTCGATCCGCATCTCGTCGTTCTTCTCCTCCAGCTCGCGGATCTGCTTCCTGTACTTGTCCTTCTCAATCAGGCACTGGGAATACTGGGTCTGGGCTTCGTCTCGGGAGTGGAAGGCCTGCCAGGGAGAAGGACAGGGGCCCCTTCTGTTACTCACACGCCAACCAAACCGAATAGGTCCAAAACAGATACTCTCTCCAGGCAGAACATTCCCAGCCCGGTGCCAGCCACGTCGACTCCTGCTCCTTTCTCGATCCTGACATTTGGGCACAGCTGCCGTTTGTCCGGCCCTTGCTGTGTGCCACGCGCTGTGCTGAGAGCTCTGAGGTTTCCAGGTGTGCCGGTTTGAGTGTATTGTGTCCCCCAAATGCCATTATCTTTGTAGTCTTGTGTGGGGCAGAAGTTTTGGTGCTGGTTAGATTTGCTTGGAGTGTGCCCCACCCAGCTGTGGGAGATAATTTTGATGAGATGTTCCCATGGAGGTGTGGCCCCACCCATTCGGGGTGGGCCTTGATCGGTGGAGCTATATAAATGAGCTGACTCAAAGAGAGGAAAGGGAGTGCAGTTGGGAGTGATGTTTTGAAGAGAAGCAAGCTTGCTAGAGAGGAACGTCCTGGGAGAAAGCCGTTTTGAGGCCGGAGCTTTGGAGCAGATGCCAGCTGCTTTATGTGTTACCTTGGACACTTTGTGGCCTTAAGACTGTAATTGTGTAGTGAAATAAACCCCCATTTTATAAAAGCTTATCCATTTCTGGTGTTTTGCATTCTGCAGCATTAGCAAACTACGACACCAGGGGTTAGCACTATTTACAGGTGAGGGCACCACGGCGTCCCGCGGCTGAAGAAACAGCTGTGGTCACAGCTTGCGAGTGATGGAGGGAATCTGAACCTGCCTGCTTCCCTCTAGAGCCCAGATGTTCAGCTTTGGTTGATTTCTGCCATTTGCAGTGGTCACATTCTGAGAAGTTTCCAAGGACACTGAGTTAGCAAACACTGCCCCTGCCCCTACGGGAAACGCTGGCCTCCGTTTACATTCTTGTCAATCGACATAATCAACGATCAATACACAGCCTTGTTTCATGTGCGCTTCCTTAAAGATGCCTTATTTCACGTATGGGAGAACTCAAGGCCAATGGTGCTATAACTCACACCGAGATGAAGCTCATCTGACACACGTGTTTCCTCCGTCAGGCACGAATGCTAGACAGCACCTCGGCACTACACTCGGGGCCGTTTTAAAGGGTGAAATCACCCACAAGGAGCACAAAATGCAGAAAGCATAGCACTAAAAAGTCCAAGCAAAGGACCTTTGCTTACAGCATGAGAGCCACCTCCTGGCTCGCCTCAGCTCGGAAGCTGTGTGCCAGGCAACTCACAACTCCCCCGCTCTGTGCATGTCCACAAATGACTGCAGGAGCCTCACGAGTACTGATTTGGGGGCAAAAGATAAATATCAGCAAATAGGCGGATTTCCAAATACAGAATCCGCGGTTACTGTGCTCTGTGGTGGGAGCTTGAGCCCAGCTCCGACCCCCACAAAATCCAAATGCCTGTGCCTCCCTAAAGCCTTTTGGGGGATGGACTTTGGAACAGAATCAGAAAAGAGGGATCCTGGGTGCCTCCTGCACAGTCAGTGACGGCACACGGTGCAGCCCGTCCTGCTGGGGCCCAGCAGTCTCGCGGTCTCGTCGCCTGTGCCCGAGGCCCTGGCTCCCGAGGTCCCTACCTGGTTCCTCTCCTTCTCCACCTCCTCCAGCTGCACCATGACGGTGTTCATGCGGTGCTTGTACATCTCACAGTCCTTCCCCAGGGTCGAGCACTTCAACTCCAGGTCCTCCTTCTCCTCCAGGTACTACGAGAGACAGGGAGATCAGCACACGCCTCCAGCCCCCCCAGGTCAGGCCTGACGGCTGTGCCCCCCAAGTGCCAGTCCTTCTGGGAGCTGGCTGGGCAGAGGCTGGGCCACCCCCTGGGGTTTGTGGCGAGTACACCCCGTGGCAGGCGATGTCTGGCCGCTGGGGGGACAGGGGAGGACAAAGCAGACTCCGAACCTGCCTGCCCATGGCCTTCGGTCAGGAGGGGAAGCAGGTGTTAAGCAAGTCCCTGCACATATTAATAAAATAACCGTGTGGCATCTGATCCCCAGGGCCGGCGCTGCGTGGTGCCGGCTGCTCTCCCACGGGCGCTCACCTTGTCTCGCAGCTCCTCCGCCTGGCGGATCTCTTCCTGCAGGTTGTAGATCCTGCCAACCAGCTCCTGGCGGTCCTCCAGGGCCTCTTTCCGGTCGTGCTCCAGGATGTCCAGGATGGCCTTGTCTGAGTCCGGCAGGCTGCGCTTCCCGGCCTGGGCAGAGGTGGGCAGGTTTAACAGTGGGGGGTGCAGGGGGAGCTGGAGGGTCAGAGGAGCCCGAATTGGGGCACCAAAGGCCGGCAATGGACACAACAGGAGCAGAAGACTTGTGCCGGGGAAGTGGAAGCAAGAGGAGCTGCTTGTTGGGGTCTTAAGAAGCTTTTCACTCAGGAAGTCAACACCCAGAAAGAGGCACAAAAGCCATTCCCGCTCAGGAATAGCCTTTTAGTCAACACCCAGAAAGAGGCACAAAAGCCATTCCCGCTCAGGAATAGCCTTTCATTGTCCTTTCCCCTCTTACCAGAGCCCAGGGAAGCAGTTGCTGTTCTTCCAAATCCTCTGTCAGCCTCCCCGGAACCATCAACCTGCCACCCCGCCCAGGGCCCGGCCTCTGCTCTGACAGTGTCTGAAACGCAGGGAGTCTGCCTGGGCCCCGTCGAGCTGGAGCAACGGGGGAGGCCTGTTTTCCTTTCCCTGCAGAGTTTTTATTTTTTTTTTCTTTTTGAGGTGTTATTTCTCACAACTTCCTCTTTTATACCCACAAATGATCCTGTGATGATAAATGTGGGAGGCCCTTGAGGTTTCAACAAATGACACACAGTTCGTCACTGGGTTTCTCAGCATTTTAAAGGCAGGTAAGGAGTCCCAGAGGCCCCCTCTCTCCTGGCAGGGCCAGGGGCCTTAATTTTCACGTGACAGTGATTCTCACAGGGCTCTTTAGTGAAGGAAATGTTTTCACAAGTTTATCTCCCATCACGTCACACGTCTGAGAACTCTGAGAAGTGGGTGGCAGGGTCACCCCACTTTGCAGAGGAGGAGACTGAGGCTCCCCGGGTGGTGCACCCGCCCCAAGCCCCCCGACCCCCTCCCCGCCGTCCCCCCAGGCCCCCGGCCTGACCTGAATGATGGACTGCAGCTCCTGGATTTTGGTCTTAAGCATCTCGTTCTCCCGCTCCAGCTCCAGAACCTGCTCCCGCTTGGGCCGGTTCTCAATGTCGTTCTTGAGCTTCAGCGACTGGTTTCTCTCCAGTTTGCATTCCTCCTCCATCTTGTTCAAGCGGTGCTTCAGCTGGTCAATCTGGAGACCCCAAGGATGCCAAGGGGAAAAGGCAGTTGGCAAGAGGCACCCAGAAAACGTGGTGCCCCCTGTACCCCACTGAACCCCCAGCATAACCCATGATGACCACCCCTCTCCTTTTCCTGCTGCTGGAGGACAAGGGCCCAGAGGAAGCTTTCCCGGTAAAACAGACCACCATCTCCCAGTCGGTGGGGGAGCTCCTGCTCAGTTAGTTTAGAACAGCCGGAACAGGGATGTGTGTCCCTCAGAAAAGCCCCTCAGGTGACTCTCGTGGGTGGTACAGGTTACGGATTAGGATAAAAGATCCCAAGTAAGTGTTTCCCAGAGATAGAAGTCACCCATTTCCATGCTCTTTAATGATGGTTTCAAACCCTGATCTCAAGGATTACCCTGGAGAACCTTGGGGCTCCCAAAGGATTGAGGAGCTGAATGTGAATTTGGGGTCCTGGGCCCCCACTCAGACTCCAGCCCCAGACCAGCTCTGATTGTCTGTTTTTTGCTTCTGGGTCTCACCCAAGATTTTACTTGAGCAAACCACACCGCTGCTAAACTCAGCTTGAAATCCACGGGACTGTAAGCTGGAAAGATCTCTAACCTAAAGGACCATGCCAACGTGCGAGCGAGAGGGGCTTCCTGGAAGAGGCAGCTGCCATGTGCTTCCCCATCAAGAGATGTCAGGGACAGCGAGCAGAAGGCTTCCCGGACCTTAGGGTGTCTTCACATGAGCTACACCTGTCCGCTTCCCCGAGCCGGTGCCTTTGCAAAACACCTGAAGCAAGATTGTTTCCATGGGCTGCAAGGAAGGGAGGCACCAAAGGGGTGAGTGTCCTTTTTCGAATCGAGGCTTGTGTGGAGACCTGTTCTCAAGGAATCAGCCAGGTGGAGGGTGGTGGCTTTAGCCAAGAAGGATGGCCGCTGCACCCTGTGGCCTGAGGCAGGGAGGAGAGGAGCAGGCGGGGAGCAGCCGGGGCTGAGAGATGAGCCCGGGACCCAACTGGCCAGATGTTCCTTCAGGTTCTAGACACCTTCTTGCTATTAATGTATTTCCAGGAAACATAAAACGGGAGAAGGTTCTAGGAGAGAAGCTTTAAGTCCCTGCCACGGGCTAACATCCCTAAATCCCAGGCAGACGGCACAGAAAGCCCTCTCCTGTTCATACAGAAAACTCCTACCCAGTTCTCCAGCGGGTCTTGCTGGGCTCACACAAGAGGGTGTCATCGGCTGCTGGTCAATGGGGCGTCTCCAGCATTGGGGCTCAGCTGGCCACGTGTCCCCT
The DNA here is from genome assembly GCF_015220235.1 of Choloepus didactylus. Taxonomy (NCBI): domain Eukaryota; kingdom Metazoa; phylum Chordata; class Mammalia; order Pilosa; family Megalonychidae; genus Choloepus; species Choloepus didactylus. Next base: position 24,926,696 of record NC_051327.1, on the reverse strand, counting down.
CATCCCACAGGCCGACTGGCCTCACACTTGTGGTGGAGAGAGAGGGCAACCCCACGGCACTAGCACTCCCCCAGCTTCCACCGGTGACATGCTTGCTAATGTCGCACTGGCTGGGAGGCTGATCAACGCCCACCCCCACCCCAAGACGTCCATGTCCTGATCCCTGCAAGCTGGGAATATGTTACCTCATGTGGCAAAGGCGACTCTGCAGACATGACTGGGTTGGGGACCTGGAGGTGGGAGGCCTCCTGGATTACAGTGTCCGGAGAGGGAGGCAGAGGGAGCTAATCCCACAGAGAAGGCAGGGTGAAGACGTGGCAGAGAAGGGGCACAGGCCAAGGAACACAGGCGGCCGCTAGAAAAGGCCTGAAGCTGGACGCCCCCGAGTCTCCAGAAGGGCCTAGCCCTGCTGACACCTTGACTTTAGCCCCTAAGATTCATTTTGGACTTCTGACCTCCAAATAAATCTGTGTTGAGTAAAATGAAGGAAAAAAGAGTCCTGCCCAGAATCTTCACAGAGCAGCTCAAGGGTTGTGCGCTGGGTCCAGCCCCCGACCCCTCATTCCACCCATGTGCGTGTGGGGTGCCAGCCCAGGGAGAGCTGACCAGGCAGCCACCCTGCAAAGCCTTGGGGAGTGTTATCCAGCAACTGGGGGGTAGGTATTATTTTCATTATTGCTATTTGCAAATGAGGACACTGAGGCCCAGAGCCAACCACTGGTGAAGCCAGAAGCCAGGATGTGAACTCAGATCTAGAGGACTTAAAAGCGTGGGCCCTTCCCCCGAGGCCGCTGACTCAGCCCACCTGAACTCTGGTTGATGGTTCACTGACCTGTCTGCCCCGCCAAACCGAAAGGGAGTCCACAGAGATCAGGTTGTTCCTCCTGTATCTCCCGGGTGCTCGCACAAAGGCTGAGCCGTGGCAGGTGCTTACTAAAGATCCCTGAGTCCATTTCCCACCCAGCGGCAGAACGATCCTTCTAGATATAAACCCGTCATCACTCCCCAGAGCTCCCTCCTTCAGGGGCGTCCCATCACCACTCAGATAAATCCCCAAGTTCTCACCGTCCCCCCACACGCCGGAACCCTGGCCACCTCTCCCACCCCATTTCGTACCCCTCGTTCATTTGGCTCCTGCCCCACGCGTCCCTGGCTTTCCTCCCCAAGCCCAGCCCGGCCCCCACTCAGGGCCTCTTCATTTGTTTTCCCTCCGCCTGGAAATGCTCTTCCCAGAGGCTTTGCTCAGAGCTGCCTCTCCTGAACACCGGCTTAAAGCAGCACCGCCCCCTCTCTCTCCTCATGCTTACTGAGGAGCAATTATCACTGCCACGAATTTGCTTTCTGATGCGAATGCGGACTCTCAGATGGCAGGGCCAGATCTAGAGGCCTCCTCAAGGCCTAAGAAAAAAAGCCTGGGGGCATAGTGGCACCCGTAAGACAGGACTGAACAAGTGACGCAGATGCCCCCCCCTTCTCCATTTCAGAGGTCAACACCTCCATGACCCTGAGCCTTTGGTCCCATCATGGCTTCCCTGACATTTACTGATCACACACCGTACCGGGCCCGTGGGGGCCTTGGGGATACAGCTGTGAGGGACAAATCCTGCCCTCAAGGAGCTCACGCCTCCTTCCCGGACGAGGTCCTATGCCCTCTCCCAAGCAACTTTTCCTGAGGCCCGTGGTCCAGGCCCTGTCGCCGGGGTCCTCTATCCCCCCAACCTGGCCCTGTGTTGGGCCTGCGTGCGCGTGCGCATATGCGCACATTGCACCTGCGCTCAGGCGCGGGCAGCCCCAAGCGGCCTTTGTGCGCAGGCGCCTGGCGGATCTAGGCCCTGAGCCGGGGCTGGGCGGTCCCATCGGGCCTGTCTGCGCATGTGCACACATGCGCACGGAGCACCTGCGCCATGAGCCGTGGCCGTAAGCCCCACGTGGCCGCGTGCGTACCTGTGCTCACCTGGGCTCGTGCACAGGTGGCTCTGGATCCCCGGCCCTCCGTTCCCCTCACCCGGCTGGGCCGTGTGCGCGGCTCCCTCACCTCGAGCTGGAGGTCCCGGCTCCTCATCACCGCCATGTTTTTCTCCTCACTGAGCTGGGCGTAGCGCATGGCCAGGTTGTAGTTGTCGTCCTTCACCTTGACCAGCTCGTCATTGTAGCCGTCCCGCTCCTCCTTCATCTTGTAGTACCGCTCCTGGAAGGTCAGCAGCTCCACCCGCGTCAGCGTCAGCTGCTTCTTCTCGTCCTCCAGCTGCCGCGCCTTGGCCAGCAGCTCGCACCGCTGCAGGTCCTTGGCCTTCATCTGCTGCTGCAGCTTGATGACCTCGTTCATCAGGAAGTGCGTGAGGCCCTCGTGGCCCTCCTCCACTGCGGAGAGGGGCCCGTCAGGCCTGAGGACTGCGAGGGGGTGGGGAGAGGGGCACCCGACCAGGGGCGGGTCCTTCCTTCACTCGCCCACTCCCTCACCAACATTCTCCTCCACTCCTACCACCCACCGGCCCTGGGGACTGGGGTGAGCAAAACAGCCTCGGTCCTGCAGAGTTTTGGGTCTATGAGGGAGAAAGATGTTAAGAAATGAAATGATCACCCGGAAATACACCACAGACAGAGAGAGTTTCATAAAGAAAAGGCTTCCGGGGCTATGAGAGGGTGTGGCAGGGGGATCAGATCCAGCCCTCTGGGCAGACGAATTAGAGAAGGATTTGCCAGTTGAGCTGACATGTGAAGTTGAGGAGGAAAAATGCATTCTAGACAGGTGAGACACCACTGCCATGGCCAGCTGGGTAGGTGGGGAAAATTGGCACATTTCAGGAACTGAAGGAAGGCCAAAGTGGCTGGTGCCAGGGGAGAGAGGAGGAGGCAGACGGGTGAGTTGGGGTGTGAGCACGGATGGACCCCATTAAAGACCTGGGTCTTTACATAGCAGTGGAAAACCAGTGAAGGGTTGTAAGCAGGAGAGGGGAATGTGACAAGAGTGGAGAAAGGATTGGCATGGGCAGGAATGGAGGGGAAGTGGTGGAGAGGGAGAGATGGATTCAAGGATGTTTAGGAAGGAAACGAGAGGAGGCAAGTTAGCGGCGAGATACAGAGGACAGAATAAACTTCCTTTCTGCCCTAGGACCATTCATGGAGAATGCTCCGTGAACACCTACTGCTTTTGGCTCCTGCTTCCGTTTGCCCCTCTGCCACCTCTTTTCATCATCGGGCAGAAATAAATGGTCACAAATCCTACAAGGCCACAATCCTAATGTCACAGACTTCCACCACAGATACACGCCACCTGCCAGAGCCCAGATGTTCCTGACCACAAAGCCACTTACCCACAATGGTGGAGAACCTCCGGGTGGGCTCCTTCCCAGTCACCAGCTTGTACAGTTCTGGGTAGTAAAACTCCAGGCTCTCCAAGAAGACCACGTAGCCCCTTTGCCCCTTGGTATGGAGAATGTCCAACAGCCGGCCTAGGGGGGAGGGCCACGTCACTCAGTAAGAACCCAACTGGATATAAGTCTCCAAGTCCTGTCTTCTCCTGGTCTCTGACCCTCGATAAACTCTAAGAAGACAGTCACACCATGTTCTGTCTCTCCCGAGTTGAATCTTTGAGTCCAGATAATGTAAGTCAAAGTGCCAGGCCCTCAGCAGGGACACAGCCAGTGTTAGTTTCCTTTCTCTGAGAAATTGGTAAACCTATGATAAATGAAATGTAGCTACAGGAAGCCAACAGTTTCAAAGTGCTTGTCGATTGACCAGGGCTAAAGTTAACCTTATGGGCACCTGCTCTTTTGTGATTGAAGGAGGTTGGAAATACAATAACATTGTGGAAAAATATATGGTTCTCTGGGATTCAGAGCAGGAGGACAAATATTTGGTGGGGGGCTAGGAAAAGTTAGAGGAAGCAGGCATAGTTCTATGTTTTTTTTTGGGATTATTACACAATCTGAAAACATCTTTAACCCAAATGTAACTTGCCCAGCTGATGCCAGTTTCTATCCCACTGCTTCCATTTATCACTTGGATTTCTCGGCCCTTCCTTAAAAGTTTTATTCTCAGATAGTTCTTTCCCCAGGCCCTAAATCTCTACCCTTTGCCTAGACAGGCATAATAAGTAAGTTTCTTCTTGTGTCGGCTCTGGCTGTTTTGTGAAGCTGCCTTGAGCACTGTGTTGAGAAAGATTTTAAAGGTACATCCCAGCTCAGTTGGAAAGCATGCTGTAACTAGTTGTGGCAGCTTTCTTAGAGGCAAAAGAGAGTAGCAGTCTATGTGCACCTTATTACCAGCCATACAGGAGGGTGATTTTCAAATCTTTCAAACCATGATCCACGGAAGGAAATATATTTTACATTATGACCTGGCATCCTCCCATAAAGACAGACAGAAACACATGTATGCATACGTTTACATATATGCATGTATACACACACTGAATCCATGTATACCTGAAACAAGTTTCACAAACTAAGCTTTTTACCCTAACTGAACACGATAAAGTGCCACAGATCCCTTTGGCAGGCTGGAAGAGCCTTGGACCCCTTCTCTGAGTAATATTTTTAAACAGATACAATGAAATACATCAGATTACAAAGGAGACTGATTATAATAAAATATGGTTCTCAAATATTAAGCACATTTGTGATTCAATAATAGATGTGATTTTTTATTAATGCATTAAATAACAAGATCTCTTGGCAGGTGTAGTAGCTACGGCAATTGTGAGGGACAGAGGAGTATAAACAGGATTTTGAGAGATCTGCAACAGCTGTAATGTAATAAAATATCTATACTTTTTATCGTTGACAAAGTTATAGGTATTGCTAATACGACCGTGATTCATTGCTTCCCTTCATTCGTAACTGAAGGGAATGGTACATTTCAGTTTAGGTCAATGAAATAAAGACGTAATGTTCCCCCCACCCAAGTTCCTAGACCCTCTGAATGCTATGCATGGGGGTGGGGAGGGGGTAGGCAGAGGACTGTGGATTACAGTTTAAAACCCCTGAGCCCGAGGGCCTTGCTTTGGCTCTGCCCCCCGCCGGGTGTTTCCTGAAGCTGCCCCCCCCCCCCCCCAGGTTACCTGCCCGGTTGATCTTGGACGGCAGCATGGGGGCGTTGAGCACCTCGTCTTCATCCTGCTCGTCGATGGCCTTACACTGGCGCAGGTAGGGGGTGAGCTTGGCCGGGTTGATGTAGCGACTCAGCATGTGCCGGTTGCACTCCACGTTCTCCCACAAGGCGTCCTCCTCGTCCTTCAGCGTCTCCATGTACTCGTCCATGTCCGGCCCGCCTCCTTTGAGAAGGAAACCCCGACAGGGGTGAGGAGGCGGCCTCACCGGGGCAGCCCTATGAACCCCTCGAGAACATGTTGTTAAGTTTTAAACAATCCAGCACAGAAAAGCGCACGTGGCATTTCGTATGTTACCTAAGGAAGGAGGGGATGTGAATACGAGTATCAGTTTCCTCATACACTAACAAAATAGAAGGGAAGGATAGACCACGAAGAATTTTAAAAGCATACTTGTAGGAAGGGGAAGGCAGATGGGGTGAGGGGATACGGGTGGATGCTAGACTTACTGAATCTGCTTTGTTTTATACATATTTGACAACTCAGAAGACAAAATTGAATTTAAAAAGCAAGCTCTACTATGAAATAAATGAAATTTTGCATCCAGTTGGTGGCTAAATCATACAAAGAAGAATATTTGAAGTGACTTTAAAACAGAGTAACTTGTCCATCCTTCCCTGACAGGGCCAGCAGGAACTACAAAGTCACCTTGAAGTATTTCCGGTAATCATGTCATTCCCAGCAGCGTTGGCACTGTTCTGCTTAGACTGTTGTGTATGTCGAGTAGAGTAGGCAAATGAGAAGTTACGTTGGGTCTGGTTGAAAACTGGGACCTTTGGAGTGGCTGTGTGGTGGACCGTTTTTTCTAAAAATGGCCATAACAGTATTTCTGATCTTACAGGATCTTGGCTCCACCCTCATCAGGAGGTGGGGTTTGTCTCCCAGCTCCCTTGAACTGGGCGGGACCTTTTATGGCCGTGATGAATGTACCGTGGTGGAACGGTTGCTGCAAGACTCCTGGGGCTAGGTCATAAAAGGTGCCACGGCTTCCTCTTGGTTCTCTCTCTCTTCTCTCTCTCTCAGTTTGCTCACCCTGGCATGAAAAAGCCCAAACTAGCCCATTCAGAGAGACCACATGGAGAGGCTCCTCTGGAGGGAGACTGAGGCCCCCAGCCAACAGCCAGCGTCAACCAGCAGACATGTCCGGGAGTGAGTCTTCAGAAGGTTCTGGTCCCCAGCCTTTCTGCGCCTTCTGGCCGAGGCCCCAAACATCAAGGAGCAGAGATGAGAAGTCCCCACTGAGCTCTGCCCAAATTGCAGATTTGTGAGTAAAATAAATGTTATTTTAAGTCACTAAGTTTTGGAGTGGGTCATTAATGGCACCAAATAACTGGAACGGGTACAGATATGATTGCAAAACTGATGAGTTAATTAGAAGACCTGGTAGTCCTGAATTTGAGTTGGATGTATCAACGTTAGCCTATGATGCACAGTAATTTAAATAAAAAAACAATCCTGGCTCTGTCCATTGCAAAGACCTGGAAACAATAATAAACCCAGTAGAATGAGCATCCCAAGTGCCATATTGTGGTCCCTAAATGCTGTTTCCCTCTAAATGGGACCAGGGCTCTTTGGAGAAAGGGCTGATGGTTGTTGAAGGTGGGGGATGGTTCCGTGGGATTTTGTCATATAGTCTTTCAACTTTTACTCATGGTTGAAAATTTCCTTTAGAAAAAGCTAAAAAAGGAAACGAAATCCTCAACAACAAGTGTTTATCATACAACTACCATGTTTCAGGTGTTATGATGGGATTGGGGAACATAAAAATGAAAGAGAGTGTCATGGAGAAAATTACTTTGTAAGCAAAGGTCTAATAAATGGAGGGGATCCCAAATGGGAAGACTCACTATTGAAGACATGTCAATTCTCCTTAAATTAATATATAAATTCAATGCACTTCAATAAAAACTTTCATATATATTTTTTGGATCTTGGTAACTTGATTCTACAATGCATGTGAAAGAATTGAGATCCAAGAATAACAAGGACAGTTTTTAAAAAAAGTAAACAAGGGGAGGGGGATTCCCTTACCAGATATCAGAGTTTACTATAAAATTATAGTAATTAAAATAGCATAAAATTTGCTCAAAAGTGGTCTAATAGATCCGTGCAGCCCAGCTTCATATCCGAGCAGATATGCACCTAGCATGACTCATTATAGGGACTAAGTGATAAATAGTGCTAGAACAATGGCCTTTCCATATGGGAAAGAATACAATTAAATCTCTCATACCATAAACAAAATAAATCCCTGATGGACTACTGAGAAAAGTAAAACTACATCTGTTAGATGAAAATATAGGACAAAAGTTTTTCAGCTTTTGGGTGGGAGAAGGATTTCTTAAAAAGACACTAAACTACACAGCAAAAGATTGATACATTTGATCACATCAAAATTAAAAGCCTTTGCAAGCAGTAACAAACATTAGATAGAGCTTATCAAGTCAGACACCTGTCTAAATTTCTAAATGCTTTTCATTTGTTAACTCATTCAATCCTTCTAATTCTGTGAGATAGGAACTACATTTATGCCTATTTTATGGATAAAGGAACTGAGTTCTAGAGGGGTTAAGTAACATGCTCAAAGCCACACAGCAGGTAAGTGGTAGAACTGGGATTTGAAGGCACACAACTGGGTTCCAGTGTGTGCATTTGTAAGCACAAGCCTATAGTGGGAAAAAAAAAAATCTCTCACCAAAAAGATAAAGTAACAGGCTGAGAGAAAATATCTGCATCATACATGAAAAAAAAGGGGAATTGCATCTAGAATGTATAATGAATTTCCACATAGTAATAAGAAAAAGAATAACAACCAATAGAAAAATGGGCAAAGTAATAAACCAGGGAATTCACAGGAGCAGAAACCCAGATGATTAATACACATATTAAAAGACACTCAACTTCCCTAACAATCGTAGAATTGCAAACCAAAACAATGAGGAAGTCCCAATTGACACCCATCATTATTGAGGATTGTTTTATATCTTAGCATATGGTTTCTCCCAGAGAATGTTCCATGCTCATGCCTGAGGAGAACTGTATTCTACTGGAGTTGGGTGGTATGCTCTATAGCTGTCTGGTAGGTCTAATTTGTTTATAGTGCTGTTCAAGTCTTTTATTTCTTCATCTTCTGCCTAGTTCTAGCTAATATTGAAAGTGGGGTATTGAAGTCTCCAACTATTGTTGTTAAATTGTCTATTCTCTTTTCAATTCTGTCAGTTTTCACTTCATGTATTTTGAGGTTCTCTTTTTGGCAAATACATGTTTATAATTGTCATAACTTCTTTGTGAATGACTCTTTATTGTTATGAAATATCTTTCTTCATCCTAGTAATGCTTTTGTTTTAAAGTCTATTTTTTTCTGATAATAGTACGGCTACTCCACCTCTTTTATGGTTTGGTTAGCATGATACACCTTTACCTGCCCTTTTACTTCCAACCTATTTGCATCTTTGAATCTACAGAGTTTCTCCTGTAGACAGTATATAGGTGGTTAAAAAAAAAGTCCAATATGATAATCTCTGACTTTTGATTAGTTCATTCATTTTTAACTGTTGGATATTATTCTATTGCAAGGATGTAACATAATTTATTTACCTATTTCCCCATTGCTGGCTATTTCATATTTCTCCAGTTTTTTTATCTGAACTATTATTTGCCCTGTGTGCAATAGGAAAAAAATGGAAACACTCTAAATGCTCATCAGTAGGTATTCCACGAGCCTTTGGCACTATGGAATACTACAGAGTGTTTTAAAAGAAGTCAGCAACATGAAAATACCCCAAGATCCACAGTTAAATTAAAAAAAAAAGCAAACTTCAGAATATATTCTATAGGAAATTATTTCTATACCCAACACAACACAAAGCAAGGCTATAATTATGTAGGGGTGTGTGTGTGTGTGTGTGAGACAGAGAGAGAGAGGAGAGAAGGGCAGATTTGAAAGGATCTGATCACAATGGCTATATCTAGAAGAGGAACGTGTTAGAGGTTAGTGATGGTCAAGGAGGATTTGGACATTATCTGTTTTGTTTTATTGTTGCCACAAGCCTGTATCTATGTGTTACTTGTATAGTAAGAAATAGAAGATAAGTGAACAAAAAAGAAAGGCCAAGCCTGGGGCCGGAGATACACCCGTATCTGATATTTGCCTTGGTATCCACGTCTTCTCCTGAGGCCCAGCCCTGCTGCCCCGGCTGATAGACCCCCTCCCAGGAGAACCCATCCAGAGGGTGGCTGGATTGCAAGAATCAAATCCTTGGACTCAGGGATTTCATTTGGGCCAAAGAAAGCTGGTGGACGAGTGAGCGTGCCACGGGGAGCTGTGCTAGAAGTGGGGTGAAGGCGGCTGTGGAGGCTGGAGCGAGGCAGGCTGAAGCTGTGGGGGCAGAGGGGGATGAGTGAGCAGAGACACTGGGTCTGCTGGGTGGAAGCAGCCGTGAGAGACCCCGAGGTTCCTTGAGAAGTGGCAGGAGGGTTTCCCGTGGTGCCCGGCTCCAGTTCCCATCCCCATGAAGCTTGGCCGTGTGCGGTGTCCAGTCCTTGCACGTGGTGTTGGGCCTTGTGGGCCTTCAGCAACCTCCCCATTAACTGATTGCTCTGTGTTGAGCCGCTGTTGTTCCATGTGATTGCAGAGCCTGGGATCCAAGCACCTGGCTTGCCATTAGGAGCAACAGCTGGATTTAAATGGATTAAAAGTGAGGAATCTGTCCCCATTCAATCCAATTAACTTTGCAGAGACAGAAACTTCGCTTCACAGACTGAAGCCCTCAGCTCTAGAGCCCTTTTGCTCACACACAGCATGGTTTCATGGGCCACTAGTGAGAGTCTGTGGGTCAGATGGACATAAATATACCTCCTGTGGCCGGTCACCCTGATGAACGACATGTTCATTCACCAAGGAAATGTACCTACCTTTGTATTTTAAGGGACTGACATCCTACAAATGTGATTCAACCAATTATTTACTGAGCAGGGTGGCACTGCTGTGGTTGCAGGGCACCCTCTCCTTCTTTGTGCTAACAGAACCCCGCTTTTTTCAGGAATCAGGTGACCCCAGGCCCCAGGGAGGCTTCTGGGCTTCCAAGCTACAAGGACTGATCTTGTTTGGCCTTTACCAGTGATTTAGGAATAAGTGTGTGCAGTGCTTTATGGCCGGTGTGGTCTGTGGGAAAGTCTGCCGGGAACCCTGGGGGTTTTCCTCGATATTTGAAAGGAAGACAGGAGGGACATTCTGTTGTCAGGCTTCTGGATGCTAGTGTCTGAAGGCCTGGCTGATGGTTGGAGTTGCTGCACCCCACCCATGACCCAAGGATTCACCTGAGGACCAAAGCTAAGCCCAGCATGGGTCGTGGTGGCTGCGTCCACCTGGGCGCTGATGTCCATCCTAGACCCCGTCCACCTTCCCAGGAAAGATAATAAATGTCCTGTGCACTTGGCCTTTTTAAGTTGGGTCTACCATTATTTGCAGCCCAAACATTCCTAACTAATAAATTCACCTACTGTTCACAGACTGGCGACGTACAGTGACCTACAGGGGAAGGAAGAGCGTGCGTTGAGAAGCTGGCACCACTAGAGGGGCCGCAAGGGGTGTGTCTAGGACACGGTTACGTGCAGCTCCGTGCGGGAGACAAGCGGGCCTGCACGGACCACAGGAGCATTTCTCGGGGTTCCTCCCCGACAAAGGAGGTTGTACGCGACGCTGCGAAGCCCCAGTTGCGAGAGCCCCTGGTGCCTCAGGGACCTGTTCCTCCCGGGCAGCGGTCTCGGCAGAGGAAGGCAGAAGCGAACGGGAAGTGACGAGGGTAAATCCTTCTTTCCACAACAGGGATGAAAGGTGCCCTGCACCGCATCTGCAAGCGGAGCACAGGACCTTGCTCTGGATTAAACCTGTCACCTCATTCCTGGCCCTGTGCAGCCCGGCTGCTGGGGAAACCAGGGTGAAGGAGGTTCCCTGAGAACGGACCGCCAGGGCACCTCAGTCGGCCCTCTGTCTAAATTGCCTTGCTTAATTGTCACAGCCACTCTAAGGAGTGGGGGGATTCTCCCCATTTTGCAGACAAGGAAACCAAGGAAACAACTTGCCCAGGGCACGAAGCTGCGTTCTCCTGCAGACGCCCCTGAGGCTAAGGCTCCCTCTCGGGTTCCTCCCCTTAGAGAGCAGGTCACACACAGCAGAAGCTCTCGGGGCAGAGCAAGGGAGGTAAAAGCAAGCAGCAGAATGTGGGATTACAGCCACCCATGACATGGGACCCATGTGTTCTCATGTGCAGTGCCACAGAGTAAGGGTGAAATTTAACCCCCTGCTCAGAAGGGACTTCCCAACGGACCTCGGTTAGTGCTTTACAAAACTTCAGGGCTGGAAAACAATTTGGCTTTCCTAGGAGGGTCGACACCCCACAACCCAGGTCTCCCTCATCGGGGTACTCCCTAGAGAAACCTATCCATGTGCACCAGGAGCCCGGGTGAGAAAGTTCCATGGCAGCCTCGTGTACCCCCAAACCTGGAAACTACCCACATATCCAGAAGCAGTAGAGTGGGTAAGTAACTCGTGGTGCAGCCAACCCCAGCATACGTTGTAATTATGTTCTGTAAAGTTGCTGAAACACTGACTTGGCAAAAACAGAAGCACCGTTCCTGGGGAGATGCAGGGTTACCCTCCCACAAGCCCGTCCGTGATCACGACATTTTCACCAACCGATCAATACCCAGCCTTGCTTTATGCTGTTTCTGTTTAAAGACACCTTATTTAATGCATTGTTGGTTCAATAACATTGAACTCAGGGCAATGACACTTACTCGGGCCTGAACGAGGCTCAGCTAACACGCGCCCCCTCTCCGTGAGGCACGTCACGGCCCTCTTGCACCCGAGGAAACCAGGCAGCACCTCCGCACTAGGCTGGGGCCATTTTAAACAGCAAAGTCGCCAACCAAAGGCACGATGTGGAAGTCGTGGCACTAAATAAACCGTGGAAAGGACGCTTGTTTACGGGAGGCTCAGGTTTCCATGAGGGACCCTGAAAGCACCGTGAGTGTTGACTGGGGTGAACGAGGACGTTTTAGCAAGTGGGTGAGTGTGCAGATAGAGGGCCCACAAATAATGAGGATCGACTGCACAGCTCCATAAATCAACGTGAGTGAACCTCAGGGGCACGACGCAGAGTGGAAAAGCAAGTCATGGAACACACACAATACAGAGCCTTTATGTAAAGTTCAAAACATGCAAAACAAAACCATCTTATTAAGGATAGATATCCCTATCCCTGTCTCTATATCTGTATCTATATCATCTATATCTGTATATCTATAGTTACATTTAAATCTATATCTGCATCAATATATCTATATCTACATCTGTATTTATAACTATATCCATATCTGTATCTGTCCTGTATCTATATCTGTATCTACATCTATATCTGTATCTATATCTATATCTGCACCTATATATCTATATCTATCTACAACTACATCTATATCTACATCTGCACCTATCTCTGTGTCTATATCTACACCTGTATCTAAATCTACATCTACATCTACATCTGCATCTACATCTGCATCTATATATTTATATCTGTATCTGTTCTATATCTATATCTGCATCTATATCTATACCCATATCTATCTATATCTGCACCCAAATATCTATATCCATGTACATCTATATACGCATCTGTATCTGTATCTAAATCTATATCTGCATCTATATAGCTACACCTGTATCTGTATCTACAGCTGTAACTATATGTACATCTGCATCTATATATCTGTATCTTCATCTATATATCTATATCTGTATCTGTATCTATCTGTATCTGCATCTGCATCTGTATCCACCTCTACCTCCGCCTCTAGATCTATAATGAGAGGTAAGGGACTGATAAAAATCAGAGTGGCAGCTGCCCCTGTGCTTGTTGAGGGCACCCAGGGACAGCAGTGACACTGGGAATTGTGCTACTGCTTTAGCTGGGGACACGAGTGGCCATTTTATTGTTCTTTGTCTCGAATATACACATTATATACAATTTTTTGTATGTAGGAAATAGTTCATGGACAAAAACTACCGACAGTGTAGCTAGTCTCAAAAGAAAAAAACAATCTAGGACACAGTTTCAAATGCACTTCCCCGCCTAAACCCTGCGCTGTCACTCGGCCTGTCTCAGCGCCATTGTCACTGGGGACGAACCCAGCAGCTTGTGTCAAACTCGGGGCAGTTTCTTTGAAAACAATTTGTCCAGAAATGGATGCTCAGGCGCCGAGGCTCTGAGTTTTAACAGCCTGCTGGGCCCCCACCCTCAGTCTCAGCCAGAGCTTGCGGCAGCAATGACGGACCCCGGTGGGCCTGGCTCACGGTCTCCGTCAACCCCGAGACCAAAGTGTGCTTTCTACTGCAGCTGGGAAAGCAAGTCCAAGCACCTGGCCGGACTGTCCAGGAAGCGTCCTCTCGCCTCTTCTGCGGAAAGCACAGGACAAGGAGACGATCTGCTCCTGGACAAACTCCCCCACAGCTGCTGCTCTTAATTCCCTCCCTCATTCATTCACATCCCTTATCACGAGGCTCCGGGACGCTCTTATGACAAAGTTCAATGTTGCTAACTTGACCTCCAGGCTCTGTGACCGGCGTTCTGCCACCCCCCAGGTCTCCCTCCAGCCGTGTCCCAGGCGCACTGGGCCTTCTCTCTGATTCTGCTGAACTCTTCCTTGCTTTGGAGCCCGCTCCCGGGTCCCCCCTCTGCCTGGAACCCACCCCTCAACTCCCACCACAAGTCTCAGGTAACCCTCACTTTACATGCACATTTTTTTATTTGGTTTTATTGAGATATATTCACATACTATAAAGTCATCCATGGTGTACAATCAACTGTTGACAGTACCATCATATAGATGTGCATTCATCACCCCAATCTATTTTTGAATATTTTCCTTACCTCAGAAAGAATCAGAATAAGAACAAAAAATACAAGTAAAAAAGAACACCCAGATCACCCCTCCCATCCCACCCTATTTTTCATTTAGGTTTTGTCCCCATTTTTCTACTCATCATCCATACACTGGATAAAGGAAGTGTGATCCACGGGGTTTCACAATCACACTGTCACCCCCTGCAATCTACATTGTTACACAATTGTCTTCAGGAGTCAAGGCTACTGGGTTGGAGTTTGGTAGTTCCAGGCATTTACTTCTAGCTATTCCAATACAATAAAACCTAAAAACTGTTATTTATATAGTGCATAAGAATGTCCACCAGAGTGACCTCTTGACTCCATTTGAAATCTCTCCGCCACTGAAACTTTATTTCGTTTTATTTCACATCCCCCTTTTGGTCAAGGAGATGGTCTCAATCTCATGATGCCGGGTCCAGATTCATCCCTGGGAGTCACATCCTGCGTTACCAGGGAGATTTACACCCCTGGGAGTCGGTCCCACGTAGGGGGGAGGGCAGTGACTTCACCTGCTGAGGTGGCTCAGTTAGAGAGAGAGAGAGAGGGCCACATCTGAGCAACAAGGAGGCACTCGGGGAGACTCTTAGGCACAATTGTAAGCAGGTTTAGCCTCTCCTTTACATGCAAATTTTTAAATTTAAAGAATTAGAGCATACACACGGTTCCTGGCACGTGGAAAGCGCTCTGTAAGTGGGAGCCACTAGACTGTCACCGAGGCCGGACTTTGACACCTTCCGGCTGGGTCTTGTCCTGCCTCGAGCCAGGCGCGGTCTGATCTGGGGTTCGGATGGCCGGGATCTGGAAAGGGAAAGGAAATCAGGTCCGGAAAGAGAGAATCATTCAATTCCCAAGGCGTCCTCGGCCTCGGAAGAAAAGGCCAGACGTCCTGGGCGAGCATCTCTCCAGGAGAGTTTTGCTCCCAGCAGTGGAACAGCCTGGAAGGCCACTGACCACAGGCCGAGACTGTGGCCACGGGGAGGAGGTCAGATTGGAGCCTCCGGAGTTCCTCGTGGCCAGGGTGCGAGTCCTTACAGGGTTTTGACAAACGCATGTGCAGGGTGGGGATATTCGAATCGGCTGCTAATCCATTAAGTCAGAAGCGGCAGACCATATTCCTGACCGGAATTCCCTTCCCCATGAATTATGTCTTCAGCCTCTGACTTGCCCTGGGTTGGGCAGGACCCTTCCCTGGCACACAGTCTGTGATTTCCCAAAGGTGCAGTTTCTCACGGTGAGTGACAAGGCCACTGTGGACACACGGCACAGTCCCCCAGGAGCCGGCTGTGGTCGTGGGGTTTACGGGCAAAGGGCCAGCTCTCCTTCCGCACGATGGGAGACGGAGAGGGGGCAAAGTGAGGTTCAAACCTTAAAGTAAGGAGGGGTTTTCAACTGTTGAGAGGCCCTCCCGTCCCCGGTCCCCACAGCTGCCAGAATCCCTGCGTTGGCACCTCGGGCAGCTGTTTGGAGACCTCTCTGCTCGGGAGCGACGGGGCCCAGGGAACCAGTGTTGAATCAGCATCTTGCTCTTGGTTTTGGCCTGGAGGACTGATCACGGTGACACCGGCAACCCTGGGGTGGACAGAAGCGGCCCTGGTGGGCTGTCCGTGAGGCTCGCGGCGGGCTGTCAGAGCCCCTCGGCCTCCAGAGGACACCAGCTCCTGGGTCTCCCGCTCGGTGGCTGGGACAGGAGCGGCCTCCCTGCTTCCCTGCACCGTGGCCGAGGGGACGGGCAGGAGGTAACTTGCACCTACAAGGCCGCCGACAGGCAGCGCTTCCTCTAAAATGGTAAAGAGAGCAGAGCAGCCTGGCAATCAGTGAGCAAAAGAAGAGGGAAATTAGACTTTTATGTATTTGTGTGTTTTTTTTTTTTAAATGATAGCACGGTTCCTTTATAATAAGAAGAAAAGACTTAAATTTTTTTTTTTTTTCAATTTATAAGACAGGTTTTAATAGCAAGTCAGGGAAGCCAGGTTTGCGCAGCCACCCTTGCTATGCTGCCTTCCCCCCGTGTCCACAGCAGGCTGGGGAAACTGAGGTACAAGACAACAAATGTGCTGTTTCTGCCCTTGGAATCTTGAAGACAGCCCTCGAGAACTTGGTCCCAAGGCTGGCGAATATTTATGGTGTCCTTCTCTTGAGAGATTGGCTTATAGGCATAAATTCAACCGGCTCAAACATCATCCCTAATGCACATGAACTATTTACTATGTGCCAAGTACTTTGTCGAGCATAATCGATAAAGCTCCAGAACTCTTTGAGGCAGGTGTTAATATTATTATTATCACCACCAGCTTAAAGCCAAGAAAATCGAAGCTGGGAGAGTGTGATGGTTTGGAGCTGTGTGTGCCCCGGAAAATGTGTTCCTGAAGTTACTGCATCCCCGCGGGTGTGGAGCCTTGTCAGCAGGACCTGTGATGAGGCAACTTTGGTGAAGGAGGGGCCCACCTCAACCAGGAAGGGTCTTAGTGGGGTTCCTGGAGTACCGTATAAGCAGAATGAAACTCAGAGAGAGAGAGACGGAGGGAGAGAGAGAGAGAGAGGGAGAGAAAGCCACCGAGGGAGAGGCCAGAAGCTGAACATCAACGGAGCCCGGAAGGGATGGGCGAGGCCGGGAGAAGACACCACGTGCTCGGCCATGCGGTGGAGGAGCCCAGGGCCGAGGGTCGCTGGCAGCCGGCCCCGGACGCCACAGTCTTTGGGGAGAAAGCATCGCCTTGTTGATGCCTCGATTTGGACTTTCTTCCTGGCCTCAAAACCATGAGCCATTAAATTCCCATTGTTTAAACCGACCGTTGCATGGTGTGTGCTGGAGCGGCCGGGGAAAGGAAAACAGAGGTTCAAGGTCACACGACTAGCACAGGAGGTGCAGCTGGGGCCCAAGTTTCTCTAAGTTCCATTTAGTCACTCCTATATAGCCCCTAGAACAGCTTTTTTTTTTTCTTTCTTTTTTTTTTACTTTTTAAATGTATATAAACAGAAAGTGTGCATATAAAAATTCCCTGAAATATCAGTTTAACACATGAGCTTAAGGCAGAACTAAAATAGATGGCAGATATTGAGTCAGGATCAAAATGAACAAGTATTCCTTCCCAATAAAGGAATCAGTTGCTTGGTAGGTTGTGAGCTCCCCGTCACTATTCAGACACGCCTGGTGCCCATTCACCTTACAGTGAAGCTCAGGAGTTGACAAGCTGATCACATCTGCAGTTTCTTGTCACCTCCCGCTTAAGTATAAACAAAGAGCCAAGGTCACTAGATAAAAGTCTCCAGGTGAAAGGCACAGATCAAAATAGACAAACTGGTAACAAGGAAACTGTAGGAAGCAGACAATGCACAGGATAAGAGAAAACTTAAAGGAAAAAACACAGCCCTTACAATTAAGATCCATCTAGAGATCAGATCATATATTGCATCCGTAAAAAAATAGTAGGGGGCTATGGGAAGGAAACAATCAAAGGACAAGGATGAGTTCTTGGCAAATGTAAATAAAGTGCAGAAATTTAAAATCAATAGAATATCTGGAAGATAAACTAGGGAGAAAACTCCCAAAAAGTTAAAGAAAAGTGGTAGTGGTGGTGGTGAGATCAATTTAGGACGTCTAATATCTAACACATGGATAGAGTGAGCAGGGAAAATTAAGGAATGAAATTATCAGAGAAATAATACCAGAGAATTCTCAGAACGTCAGAATACCAGTCTTCAGCGGGCCCAGCGACTGCTCAGTATAATCAGTGGAAAGAGAGCCTTCCCCAAACACATCGTTGTGAAATGTGAGACCAACGGGGAGCAAGGGAAGACCCCAAACACTGCCAGAGAGTGAACATCAGGCCACGTGCAAAGAGCTGGATATTAGTGTGGTGTCTGTCTTTCTCAGAGCAGTACTGGAAGGCAGGAAACAAGGGGGCAATGCCTCCAAACCGAATTTTTTTTTTATTTTTACCTTGAATTCTACACCTTCCTAAACTAATAATAGTGGAAATAGAATGATATTATTTTCAGAAAGGCAAGAACTCTAAAAATTGATCTCCCATTGTTCTAGTTTGCTAATGCTGCCAGAATGCCAAACACCAGAGACGGATTGGCTTTTATAAAGGGGGTTTATTTGGCTACACAGTTACAGTCTCAAGGCCATAAAGTGTCCAAGGTAACACATCAACAATCGGGTACCTTCACTGGAGGATGGCCAATGGGTGTCCGGAAAACCTCTGTTAGCTGGGAAGGCACATGGCTGGCATCTGCTCCAAGTTCTGGTTTCACAATGGCTTTCTCCCAGGATGTTCCTCTCTAGGCTGCAGCTCCTCAAAAATGTCACTCTTAGTTGCTCTTGGGGCATTTGTCCTCTCTTAGCTTCTCCGGAGCAAGAGTCTGCTTTCAACGGCCGTCTTCAAACTGTCTCTCATCTGCAGCCCCTCTCTCAGCCCCTGTGCATTCCTCAAAGTGTCCTTCTTGGCTGTAGCAAGCTTGCTCCTTCTGTCTGAGCTTACATAGTGCTCCAGCAAACTAATCAAGGCCCACACTGGATGGGCAGGGCCACACCTCCATGGAAACTATCCAATGAAAGATCTCACCCTCAATTGAATGATCACATCACCATCGAAACATCCAATCAAAAGCCTCCAACCCAATCAACAGCAATACATTTCCTGCCCACACAAGACTGCATCAAAGATAATGGTGTTTTGGGGACATAATACATCCAAACCGGCACACCCATGTACCCTCTCTTAGGAAACCACTGGAGGAGATGCTCAGAATGGAGCCCAGAAAGCAAGGGATCTAAGGGAAGAAAATAGCAAGGGGAGGCCCAGGAGGAGCGTGAGGTGGCAGGGGCAGCTGGCCAAGATTCGGAGGCACCTTAGAGAGAGAGGCTGTCATGGGGAAAATACTCAGGGGGTCATCACATATATTTAATAATGTATGAAATAATATGGTAGATACCCAAGGAGAGGTACATAAAAACTGAGTAAATGGAAAAAAAAAAAGAGGCAATATTAACTCCAGGAAAAATAAAAAGCCATATGAGGAAGGAGACACCACAGCACACACGTGCCTCAACATGAACAATATTTATCCGGTCATGACAACGGAAACCTCACCGATGGTTTAACACCCAAAATTGTGACCAAAATGTATGGCGAGAATGGGGGAAGGGGAAGCCAGGGGAGTGGGGTGGTGGTCAAAGAGCTCAACTCTATCTAACAATTTGTCAATAAATAATGTCTTAAATTGATACATCATCAATAGCAATGCAAGAGTATTATCTAGAAAAAAAGGAGGTAAACAATTGAAAAACAGCTGGGAAAAGGGGTGGCAGGCGGTTGCCTCCAGGGATGTTGATGGGGGTGTTGACGTTAGGGCTGAAGATGGCTGGTTTGCATTATAAGCCTGTTTTACTTCTTTGCTAGGCATGGTATATGTATTGCTTTGCTAAAAAAACTTAAAGTAATATGGGTCACTTGTTGGAGACACTGATAATACATATAAGGGTGAAGAATAAAAGCATAAACTGTTCTTTCCACACCTCCCATGCTTTCTTTTTCGTAGTGCTTGCAAGACAGTGCACCCCTTACTAAACCAGGTGTGCTGACCGTGCATCTGGGGCTTCACACCTGGACCTTGTTTCACCTTCACAGGTGCTTGGGAAAATGAGTTTTATTATCCCCAGGTTCTGGATGAGAAGGCAGGATCAGAGAGTTAAACACCGGGGCCAAGAGCCCACAGCCGGGGAGCAGCCGAGCCGACGATCCAGCTCAGCCCTCGCTGACCCCACATCGTCTGGTCTGAATTAAATCAGCAATGATCCCAGCTAGTGTTTATGAGGTGGTTGCCGTGTACCAGCCACCGGGCTCGGTGCTCCGTATGGATGATTCCAGGTAATACTCGCAATAACCCTAGGCGGCGTCTGACGGCAAAGTGCAGTTCGAGAGCCTCAGCCTCTGGCCACACACCTGTCTCACTTCTGCACCCCTCACCTTAGCACCCAGCATGGGGCCTCACTCTCAGGAGGTGAATAAATAAAAATAAATATCAGATCCTAAATAAAGCAGACATTGAGGCTGCTTTCTCCTTCCAATTCAGAGAGCCCCCAGCCCTTTGGAGACGAGCTATTATTGGGGGACGGACGCCTCGTCTTTGGAAGAGCTGCCATAGCCTGAAAGCTCTGCAACCAGAGGGGGTTAACAGTTAGTTAGATAAATGTATCTCTGATTAATTGATTTGCCTGAATGATTGGAGCAAGTTGCTTTAATTATTTCAATGAAACCTCCACTTAATCGAACCAACTTCTGGCAAGGAAAAAAAAAAAAAAGAAAAAAGGTTATTTAAAAGGCTGATCTCCACAGGAGAAGGGGCTGAAGACACATGGGCACGTCCCCATCCTCTGCCATCCATGCCTGGGAAGCCTTGAAATTAAAGCTTGATGGAAATGGACCTGTGACACCCCACCACGTGCACCTGCCCCTTCACCTTCATCCCCCATAAAAGGGCACCTACAGAAGCAGCTGGAAAATCTGCCCTACACGATTCTTCTCTGGCATCCCCGTTAGCTTTTCTGTGTTTCACAGCCCATTCAACCAAAATATTGAGATGATAATATTTCTCATCAATTAACATGTGTGTGGCAATCAGCAGAGCTGCACTGATAGCTGTTCTGAAAGCAGCAATTACCGTGTTAAATTCACGGCAGAGTGGCAGATACTGCCAGCAGCCGACCCGCTATCCATGCTCTCCAACTTATTAACAGATCCCCAATTTTGTTTGGGTTGATAATATGCCTATTTAAGAAACTGTGTCCAGCCTCCCTTGTAGCTAGAGGTGGCTGTGTGATACAATTCTGGCCCAAGAGATGTAAATAGAAATTTCTGGGAGAGAGTTCTAGGAAGACTCTTTAAAGGAGGTGAGAATTTGGTGGAAGGAGCCTTTTACTTGCCCCTGTTTTCCTATCTGGAATGTGGATGCAATGTCTGGAGGTGGGGCAGCTATCTTGTGAACATGAAGACAAAGGCCACACCCTGAGGATGTCTGAATGGAATGCGAGAAGGACTTGGAGCCACTGATGTCAACCCAGGAGAGCTAATCTTTTGAGTCCTTGTTCCATGAGAAGAAGAAAATGCCAAGTACATGTAAACCTCTGCTTGCATTTCTGTTATTTGCAGCAGAAAGCCATCCTAACAGATACAGGTGACAAACAGATCCAAGGCTTCTAAGAAAGGCATATTAGTTGCAGCCACAGGCTTCTGAGCTCTAACATCTGTGCAATTGCCTTTCCTATTCATTTCCATTCTTTTCTTCTAGATACACAATCAGAGTAAGGAAGCAATCAATAAGAACCAAGTACCATCCATGTATAAAGCACTGTGGGGACAGAAGCAAATCACCCGACTTCAAGGGGCTCCTGGGACCCTTGGGGAGACGAGGCACTGCCCAGGAAGCGGTAACTAACAGATCACACCGTCATCCATTCGCTCACCCGTTCCCAGCTTCCAGCCTACAGGAAAGACGATTTATTTCACTTTGGCCCTGTCTCAAATCCTCATCTCCATCCCTGTCCCTTGTCTTTCAGTCCGCCTCTCGTCACATCTCCGGCCTCCGACAAGGCACCCACTGGATTCCGTTGCTCCTCTCATTCAGCCCTCATTTCTCCACTGGCACCCGGCCTCCTCCCCCGTCCCGTGACCGCCAGGCTCCTTCCCCCCACCCACGGGCGTCGCCGCAGCCACCAGGCTCCCTGTAATATTTATACCTGAAACTCCTCAAGGTGCTTCATTCATTCACTTTCAGGTGACCTGGGCAAAGGCCAGTGGCTTCTGTGGAATACAAATGTCTCAACCTGATACCCTCTAGGAAAAGATGAGAGAGCAGCCACGTTTACTGGCTCTGGAGACCAAGGGCATGATTGGACACCCAGCCCTCCTCCCTGCCACCTGCAGCAGCTGCCGGCTGACTCGCACTGAGGCAAAGAATTCTGGAAGGGTGTACAGCTCCTGCATTACCAACGGAGACTACATCCCCCCACTCCTCTCTCCACTTTCTCACACGACTGCAGAGAAGCTTTTGAAAAGGCACAATTAGGAATGACACATTCAAATTACTCTGAAATGCATATCAATTTGTCATACTGGTTCTCTATAAGCATTTCCCCCGGCTGGACTTCAGAGCTGTGCACACAGCAGACCGGCCGCCGAGAGGTCACCAAAAGCCATGGCTGGGCCAATCTGCCAAACCCAAATCCCAGAGGGATGTCACCCCTCGGACTCCCGGGAAGTGCAGTCTGGCTCTGGGACCAGCCAGGGGAAAACCATGGCCTCCGGGATAATGAAATACTGCTCTCCCCCGCCGTGTTCCTCAAAGCCTGGTCATCAAATCCGCCTTTGCCAAGGGAGGCTTCTGTAGCTGAGACCTCCAGCTGGTTCCAAGTCAAGAGGCCTCTGTGCTTTCAAAGACAGAGCCTTTGCTTCGGTTGGGGTCCTGATGAAATTCTTTTTCATGGGCAAATTCTTCAATATCTTGGCTACCGTTTTATTGTTTGGGTTGGGAGGAACTTGGAAAGCCCACTCACTGACCCTGAATTTTTCAGTCTCGTGACTCTGTTTGAAATCCTGCTGTCTAGCACGTAGAAGGTTTTCGAGTAATGTCTGCTGAATCGAATGCTCTAATGATCTCAGATTTCATGCCAAAAACATTCCATTATCAGCGAACTGTATTCAGTAATAATCAACCAAGAAGTACTTAGTGAGTTCAAGCTATGTGGTCAAGCTATACGGTCCACTTCTATAGTTGAGCTATACAGCCAGACTACGTGATCAAGATACATGGTCAAGCTATATGATTAAGCCATATGGTTAAGCTATAGGGTCAAGCTATATGATTAAGCTGTATCGTCAAGCTATGTGACCAAGCTATATAGCCAAGATACATGGTCAAGCTATGTGATCAAGATACGTGGTCAAACCATATGATCAAACTATATGGTCACACTATATGGTCAAGCTGTGTGATCTAGTGATATGATTAAGCTATATGGTCAAATTATAGGGCCAACCCATGTGATAAGCTTGGGCTGATATGCAAAGTCTTGTCTGATTTCCTCCTTCCTGCCACCAGTATGCCGTGCACACACTGACATTCACGGGCTCTTTCCCCTGTTTGCCATGACCCATCTCCACGTCCTCTGTGACTTCCCTGAGGGAAGAGCCGTGTCTTACCCCTCTGCATCTCCCTTGCACACCTGTGGAGTGAGCCTGGAGACCTGGGGCTTCTACTCTACAACACAACCCCCAAGCGGGACACTGGGCAAGCGCTCCTGGGCAAAAGTCATTAAATTCTAGAAGGGGAGAGGAAGGAGGAAACCATGAGTAACTTTTTGATTTGGATCTGGGAAGCAGTTCGAAAGGGGCAGAATCTGATCTTGGAAAGGTGCCGCCCTGAACTGGAGCCTGGGAGCAGAGTCCTGCCCCTGGGGTTCTCAAGAATCCGTCCAGTGAAAAGATGGGCTCTAGCATTTTATAGAAAAGGTCACCTTAGTCATCAAACAAGAGCGGCCAAGAACAGGGGTCAGGGAGGCTCAGTGGGAGCCACATTCAAACCTTAAATCTTTAACTTTTATCTCCGTCTTATCTCATTTGGCTGGCACTGGAGTTCCACGGAGGCATGAGCAAGCTTAAAGGATAGGCTGAGCCACATGGACAAGTGACAAGAGTAAAGGATAGGCTGAGCCGCATGGACAAGCTTAAAGAGTAGGCTGAGCCGCATGGACAAGCTCAAAGGGTAGGCTGAGCCGGGGGCCTGGATGCCTGTGGCTGTCAACCCAGGGGATGTCTGCAGAGCTTAGCAACGACGTTCCAGAGTCACGCTGGACTGGGGAGTGGGAACACTTTCCCTCCCTCCTTCCTTCATTCATTCCTTCAACAAACATTACTAGATGTGGGAGACAGAAGAGTAACAAAGAAAGGAAGAGACTTGGCTCTGAGAAGGTTCAGGAATAAAAGAAAACCAAAGACAAGTCAGGCTAGTACTGTGCAGTTAATTTCACGTGTCTTGGCCAGGCTATCGCGTCCAGTTGTTTGGTCAAACACAGGCTTTGTCGTTGCTGGGCAGGGGCTTTGTGGATGGGATCGGCATCTACGGTCAGTCGACTTGAAGTCCAGGAGACGACCCTCGATGAGGCGTGTGGGCCTCGTCCCATCAGCTGGAGGCCTCAAGAGCAAAAACCGAGGTTTCCGGTGAAGAAGCAATTCTGCCTCAAGACGGCACCGTCCACCCCTCCCTGAGCGTCCAGCCCGCGGCCGCCCCTGCAGCCTCCAGACACGAGACCGCAGGATCAGCTCTCACGGAATTGCCAGCCTGCCAGCCTTGCCAGCCCCCACAACTGTGGGACCTCAATCCTCAAAATAAATCTCTTTTTATATATAATCGCCTCTATGCATCTATCCTACTGGTTCTGCTTTGCTGGAGAACCCTGAAGCAGACACAGTGAAAAATTTCGGGCGTTCAAAGCACAGGGAGGGGGAATCTAAAAGGAAAGGGGATGAAAGGCTCGCCGATGCACTGGCAGCAGCCGGACCGTGAAGTGGGGAGAAGAGGGAGGGAGGCACCCCGACTTTTAAAGGTGAGCCTTGGCTCAGAGCCTGGAAGCCACGGCCCGGCAGCGCGGCTCGGTGGGTGCTGCCGGCAGCTCACAGGAAGTTTTCTCCCCGGCTCGGCCTCACGAGCATCCTTTGAGGTCTCAGTGGTGGGCAGCCTGCAGGCCGAGCACCAGGCGCTCCCCGCCTGCACGTATATGACTCTCTGGAAATATCCTTCGAATCGAGGTGGCCATTGGTTTAAATTGCATTTCTCATTTCAGGGCAGTGGGTTTATGGAATATCAGGGGACCAGATATATGCAGCAGCACTTTCAAACACATTTCCCTGGGTTTGGAAATAACTGCCAGCTATTTCAAGCAACTAGAAGGTTGTAGCTAGAAAATGCAGATTTCAGGCTTTCTCGTCTTGGAACAGGGCTGCTGCGGTGGGGCTGGGAGGTTGTTTCTGCTCCAGCTTTCTTCTGGTGGTGACACCAGCAGTAGCTTGGCCGAGACAGGCGGGGCCCCAAGGAGGCTCCGAGGCCCTGGCTTTCTCAGGTGCTGCCCACGTGCCAGCAACTCTTTGCTCCGGGCAAAAGGCTGGTGCAGGAAGCAGCAGATCTGAGCTGGGTCGAGACCTCAGACTTCCTTACTGTCCCCTGAGTGTTCAGGGCTTGGGGTCAAAACTGCCCTCTCTCGTGCAGTGGTTCACGGGGCAGACATCAGTGCAGAAGACAGGAAAGCGCCGGGTGGTTCGACGGGTTACGAGTGACCTCATTAGCACAGCAACGAGCTTTGTAACCTGGTCACCAACAGTCTCTGAAGATTCCTTCTGTTGTCAGTTTAGGAAGTGGGTGGCATTTCATGTGCAGGGCACCCACAGAAGACCAGAAGATGCAGTTCCCACGCTCGAGAGATTAAAATGCGTGGTGCTTCTTGCTGGGAAGTGACATGTTCAAGGAAAAAAAAAAAAAGAAAAAAGGTGGTCGGGGGGGGAGGTTAAAGGAATTCTACTCTAATCAACAAAAAGAAACTCAAACCCCAAATATCTTTGCATAAAGAAATAAAACTGGTTTTAGAGTGTTTGTAAATAAAAATTAATAAGAAATAAACAAACATAACCCTTAAAAAAAAGAAGGCGATAAAACCTTCTTTCATCTAGTGGAAAGGCTCTGGTCCTAAAGTAAAAGTGTCCTGAGTGTGAACTCCAGTTCTGCCATTTAGTGCTGTGTGGCCTTGGGTGTGTTGCTTAACCTCTCTGAACTTCCACTTTTGGTCTGTAAGATTGGTGGAGTACTTACTTTGTAGGGTTCTTGTAGCACATACAGTAGGTGCTTAATCAAGGCCACTAAGTCCACCTCCCTCGGAAGCCAGCAGCCAACTTAAGACAGAAACAAGAAGCGCCTGCTGAGTCACCTGTTTATCTCCAAACAAAACCGTAGATAAAGACATAAAAGATTTATCCGGAGCGGTTTCTCTGCACTTCCGATGAAGTTGTCACCATCTCTTTACATCTCCTAGGGACTGCAAGTTCCTCTGGGCACTGACCCATCTCATATATCCTTGTTCTCCCCACGACCCAGCAAGCGTCTTGCACAAATGGGCGATTGATATTTATCAAATGATTGATATCCGATGATGAACGCTGGATTTCTTCTACCGGTTCTATCTTCCTCCCTCCGGCGGATAAGACCTGTACGTCTGCGTGTGCGGCGTGGGTCTGCGCCGTGACATCCTGCCGTCGGAGCACATGCCCTTCGTCTGTGCACGGTCGTTCTGCTGCGCCTGCACTTTGGGTCTAAGTGCCAATCCATCTCGTGCTCGCAATCTGTCATGGACTGAAGTCTAGAATGTGTGTCCCTCCAACTTCTGACCCGCTGGGACGGGGCCACCTCGTCACGAGCCATCTTAACGGGGCAAAATGCAGAAGAGCCAGGTGCCCTTGTATTCTGCCGGGAGAAACCCTCCCCTTGCTGGCACTGCCAAACATCCCATCCGTGTGGCGGCAAGACTGCTGTTTCCAGCTGGGACCTACCAGCATCTGAGGAGCTTTCCGCATCTTCAAGGAAAGATCCAGCTCTTTCCACTAGCGTTCGGGAGCTCCGTTCAGCTTCCTCAATTCGGATTTCTTGAAAACGGAGAATCCAGTGCCAGCTGGAATTCTGCGTGTGGCATCTGCCCTCCACCCACTCGCTGTGAATGATGACAGCGGGTGTGCGGCGGCTCCTTCGCAGCTGACGGTCAGTGTGGGAGCTCCTGGACAGTGGGGCCTGGCGCCTTCTGCTGCGGGCGTGAGGGGTGCCGGGTGCTCAGGCCGCAGCTGAGGGGAGACGCTGCCGTGCAGGAGAGCTGGAGAAGCCGCCCCCCCCAAATTCTGCATTGTCTCACCTAAGTTCTCCGTCAACCTACAGCTACTCTAGACAGTGGCCGTGCTTCCCCGGGAGGAGACGTACACCGAGACCCGGCGATGGAAACTCGCAGGACTCAACAGAGGTTGTGAGGTTTTAATCAGGCAGGAAAACGAGAGAATTGACTCCGTATTCATCACATCCGTTAGGGTCGGGAAACGATTCGGGATTTCTGTGCAACCTACAAACAGCAACACAAACCACCTTTCGGACCCTGCAGGGATCCCAGCTCGCCCCACTTGCCCTGGATTCTGTGTGTTTTGGGGTGATCTCACCACTCATCAGAGGTATCTTTACAGGAATAAAGCGGGTGCCTGTGCCCGGTGCTTTTACTGCCGCTATTTTATAGCAACAATGAGCATTTCCACCCGAGATCAGGCAGGCCCAGAAGAGAAAGTCAAACCACTCGGATTTCCAATTCTGGAGAGCTCCTGCCAAAGAGATGGCAGGGGAGTAAGTTAGTTAAAACGCATTAATTGAGCATCCGCTACGTGGGAAGCAAGAGACGGTTGTGCATCCAATTAAGCTGCAGGCTTAGATGGGGGAGGGGAGGCGAGAAAGGGTCTTTTTCCTCGTAATTAACCGCAAAATAAACAGCTCGCCCCGTGGAACGGCCCCTCCTTCCCCGCCGCCTCCGCGTCCCCACATTGCACTCAGCTCCGTGTTACTCTGGGCCCCTCTGCCCTCAGCTTTTCAAGGGCTGGCTGTGATTAACTGCTCTAATGTGCTCCGGAGCAGAGCCAAACTGAAGCGCAGACAGGCTGCCCGCGTCCCCTGGCGCCTCCGATCTGCCCCTCGAAGGGGTGGCCCCAGCTCAGCCCTTGCGAGCAACACTGATCCACCCAAACTGCGTGGGGCTGGGGTCCCGCCTCCTTGCTCCCCTTGCCCCCCACCTTCTCCCCAGCTTCCTTCCTGTCACCGTCCCCATCCCGGCAGCCCCGGACCCCCAGCGCCGGGACGGTTAAAATGAAAGCAGCTACCACTTCTTGAGCACATGTGAGGGGTCAGGCCTCAAGCCAACAATAACCCCAGTGCTTACTGGGGCCCTGCCGGAAAGGAGTACCCCCCCCAGGCCTGAGGGGTGCCTTCTGCGGGCCAGGGGAGGGGCCACTCAGGACAGACACTCCTGTGGGGTGTGCTGGCATGGAAAAGGCAAGAGGGGGCACAGGTAGGGAAGGAAGGAGGGGGTGAGGGTCAGGAGAGAGGAGAGGGGAAAATTGGGGTGCACGACGGGGAAAAGGGAACAAGAATTTGGTTTTATTTAGTAGCCACAGGTGCGTGGCTGAGAAAAGGAAACCGAAACAAAGAAAAGACACAGCAAAGAGAGGAAAGATGGGGTGTGTTGGTGTGTGTTGGGGGAGCGGGCCCAGGGGTGCGGGGGCGAAAGGGGGGTCTGGCCGGAAAGGGGCCCGTCACTTCCTTCCCGCTGCTGGCTCCCGAGACTCAGGCCCTGCACGAGATGCCAGTCACTCGCTGAAGGCTGGCTCACCTGGCCAAAGCCGTCGGACCCCGAGACCCCAAAACCCCCTGACTCACACTTTCCCCGTATTTGTGCCAGGTAAGGAGAGTCAGGAAGGGAGTGTCACAGAACATCTCAGAGCACAGCAATTTCCCCTCCATGGAGACAGGGCTTCTCTCCTCAATGATCTGCTGTGTAAAAACTTCTTTAAATGAATTTGTAGGGGGTGGAAGGCAGTGGGTGTTTCGCTTTCTCTACTCCCAGGCACCGGTAAATTCGAGACTGTGTTTTCCGGAGGCTTTGGGCTTCCCACGCAGCGAGGGAAACACTACACTGAGACTCAGAGTGTAGCGGGAAGAGGCACTGGGGGATCTTTATGCTCAGAGAGAACCTCGAGCTTCTTTCCAACCGAGTGAAAGATGATAAATCACACGTGAACCTGAAAGCCTTCTTAATGTGCGTGTCAGATGATAAAATCACCGATAATTCAACGAGGCGCTCATCACAAATATGCTTGAGGTCGGTAGGGAGGGGTGTCCTTTGCCGGGGAGGGGCGCCGGCTCCATGTGCCATCACCCCCCTCTCCCGCGTGGGTGTGCGAGGTGTGCCGGACGAGCCCGTCAAGGCCAGCGTGCCCAGGCAGGGGCAGGAGCTGGGCTCTGCTCTGGAGTCACTGCCCCCGGAGACGCTATGCCCTGCGTGACTTTGAGACACCAGGAATTCATCATTCTGGTTCTCATTTCAGAAGACGCCTCTGAGACCCAGCCAGCTTTTTCAAATCCACGAAGTCAGAAGTCAGTTTAACCCCATAAAGGAAGGTCAGAGGCTACAAAAGATCCCAAAGGCTGCAGGAGTGTCTTCTGGCCGCAGCACTTACCAGATCCTCGAAGCATTTCATTAGGAAACGAGAAGCCTTCTCAGATGCCCCCAGGAGACCTCCGGAGGGGGTGAAATGCCCCCGGAAGCCAGCGTCCCTCTGTCTCTTGCAACTTACCCCTTGCTGCCCCTTTCCCCCCCAGAGTCTCCTTGTGGGCAGGGCCTGGGACTTGGATAAGTGTTGGACAACCTTCAGCTCAGGCTCATTTCTTTGCCTTATGGAATCTTAATAAACCTCTGGACAGCTGATTCACAGGTGTTGCCCAGCGAGGACAGAAGCCCCTGCCAGACCCAGAGGGAGCAAGGCTGAGGGCTGTGCACTTTGGATAAAGGTGAGGGGCCCTGCTCCTGGAAGCGGCAGCTGCACACAGCCCCTTGCACCCAGCTGAACACATGCTTTGGACTCACTCCCGCACATCAGCTCTCTGCACCGTCCTTAGTCAGGAGAAAATACAAAACCCAAGGGTCTGAAAACCGGAGTTCTCTGGCCCCAATCTGTCCCCAGGCAGGTTCCGAGACCCTTCTCTGTGCCCGATTCGGTGTCACGTCCAAAAAAAGTTACAGCAGAAAACAGTCGACCCAGCACTTTGTTCAAGAAGTGAAGAAATGACAGAGGACGGCATGTGAGGCTGTTAGAGCTCAGGGGTGTAGACGACAGCCAGAGTGATGGGAGTTGGGGTGCGGGAAGGGGAAAGGGTTGCACAGAAGCCTCCAAACCTGCCTCCGGGAGACCTGCCCGCGATGTGGCTCCCCTGGCACACAGCCCTGTGTTTTGGAGTCGGGGGACCGCTCCCCTGCTGGAGAATATACTCACGTGTTTGCAAACTAGCTACGCCCTGGGCCTGGCTGGGGGCAGCTCCATTGCTTCCCGATCCCTCTCCTCCAGCTCCGTGGCCTGCGAGAACCCCAGAAAACGCCGAGGCCACAGCTGCCGCCCCGGAAACCCACCCCGTCGCCCTGCTCAGAGGCTGCCTCTATTTTTAGCAGGTACCAAGGTGGGGGGCGGGGTGGGCCACCACACTTCCCTTTTTTATTTCTGAGCAGAGAAGGTGGGTGACTTTCCACTCGGGGGAGGCAGGGGGGCAGGTGCAGGGGGAAGGGGGCAGTGTTGGTTATGGCGTGTGAGGGGCTGCGGGGAAGCAGGGGCTGGGTCTGCCACGGGGCGGGGGGCAGGGCTTCTCTCTGCCCCTCTCCCAGCACCCTTCAAACGGCCAGGAGGCTCGTCACTCCGTTCCCTGGGAGGCCCGAGGAGGAGGGGACAGAGCGGGGGCCTGGGCAGTGGACGGGCTGGAACGGCCGGCAGAGGCGCCCAGGGCCAAACGGGGAAAGGTGGGGGCAGGCATGGAACGGGGGGGTGCGTGAGAATCGCGGGGCAGACGTCCCGTCCCGCACACGGCGGTGATGGAGGAAGGAGCACCCCGCGGATGAGCCGATGTGTCCAGGCCCTACACCTCAGGATGTGACCTGCCTCAGAAACAGGCCTCTGCAGGTGGCCCCGGTGGCCCCAAATCCAGAGGGCCTGGGGCCCTGGTACGAAGCGGGGTTTGGAAGCAGAGAGGAGGAACACGCTCAGCTCACGAGGCACTGCCGAGCCGTCTTCCCAAGCGGCCTGTGGTTCAGCCTCCTGCTGGCCGTGGAGAGTTCCGGATTCCCCGCGTCCTACCCGCCTGGAGAGGCAGCGTGTTAGCCGTTGGCTTCCACGGGGTGAGTGCCGACGCCTGCCCGTCACTTCCATGCCCGGGTCTCCCTCTTTTCCCTCTTCTGGGGCTCATCCCTTCACACCCCTCACACAGAGCAGGGTGCACGGAGCCCCCCAAATTCATGTCCACCCGTCACCTCGGAATGTGACCCCACTGGAAACAGCCACCAGGGTAAAGTGAGGTCAGCTGGGCGAGGGTGACCCTCAGCCCTGTCACGGGGTCCCCACAAGGGGGTCACGGGGGAAGGCCGGTGACGACAGGAGTGATGGATGGATGCGGCCACAGCCAAGGGACGCCAAGGCCGGCGAGCCACCGGCAGGAGCTGGAAGACGCTGGAAGGAGCCTCCCCGGGAGCTGCCAGGGGGGCATGGCCCTGGTGACACCCTGATTTCAGAGTCTGGCTTCCAGCACTGAGAGATAATACATTTCCGTTGTTTCCAGCCCCCTGATCTGTGGCATCGGCTGCAGCGGCCATCAGCAGCTAGCACACCCCACGGCCTCTGCAGCCATCGACCTCGGCAACCATCGCTGCCCACGGATCGCCCCCCAGCCTCCAGGCCCCCCAGCACCTCCTCCCCGGCCCACATGTGCCCCTCCCCCGGCAGCCCCTGCTGTCCAGCCTGGCGTCGGAGAGCAGGGCTGGGCAGCTTGGGGGATAACACTCGGTCTCTGTAGGAAACAATGTCAATGAACTGGCTCTGGGGGGAGAGTTTAATAAAGGGTCAATTTATAAGGGTGTGGGCAGGGTTTAGGGGAGCCAATGGAATAGTGGGTGCCCTGCCCTGCTGGCTGGAGGGGCCAGAGGAAGGGAGCAGGTGCTGCGGCCTGGAGATGTTGTGTGGAGACAGCTATGGCAGGGACCTGCCCCCAGCTCAGGGATGCGGCCACCTGCGGCCACCCACAGGGGCGATGTCTCGACATCTCTCTCCTCCCAGGGACGTGGCGTGTGCTGGGCAGGCCCTGGGCACAGAGCAGGGCAGGGGAGGGCAGGGGAGACTCCCGCACACTCCCTGCGACCTGGAGAGTGTGGGCTGACGGGCCGTGGTGGCGAGGGAAGGGCTCAGGGCTGCGTGTGCTCGGCCCCGAGGCCCTGGCCCTGCTCTCCTTAGCGTGACAGCCTCATTCCTGAGGACAGAAAGGGCTTTTGCACTGCCCTGAAAATGCTCACTTCTTCCAGCTGCTTATGACGTGATGGTTGACGCACCCTGGACTGATAGGTAAGGCGGAAGGTGCGCTCACACCTGCTCTGGGCAGGGGAGGGGCTCCAGGAGGGTCTCAGGAGACGCCGGGGTTCCTGCTGTCTCGTGTCCTGGGCCTCTGCCCCTGCATTCCACCTCGCTAATTCTCCCAGCAGTCTGAGAGGCAGAGCTGCGTTACTGTCCCCATTTTAGAGACGAGGGAACTGAGGTTTTGCCCAAAGTCACGCGGTCAGTGGCCGGCCTGGGGTGACCGGGGCTCGCTCTCTCTCGTTACCTGCTCCGTTGTGGGCAAGGCCAGGATGCTTGTCAGCCGAGGGCTCCCTGATGGCCCAGTGGAAGGCACGGGCAGCTCAGAGGGGCACTTTTATGGAGCCAGAGCAAAAACTAATAGGATTTCAGAGCTGGCTTGTCCCGCAGAGGCCCTGGAAGCAGTTCAGGAGCAGGCGGTCCAAGGCCTTTGAGTGAAACACGCTCCTCGGCGTTTATTTGCTTAATTTATCTTCATCTTAAACTGTGGTTCCCAGCCAGGCAGGGCCTTGTGTGCTGACTCAGCCGCTGGAGCCCAAACTCTTAAAGTCCCATTTCAAGAAGGTCCAATGATTTTATTTTCTAATCATAAATATGAAATTTAATCAGCAGCTTGCTGCTAATGTACTCGGGTGGACGGCAGCGTGGAGGCGCAGAGGGGACGAGGATGTCCCCCGTAAACAGAGCCGGCCACCGCGCCAGGTTAACTCCTGCCTCCCACCGCCCCCCAGCTCTCACCGGGTCCTTCCAAAGACCGAAAACCTGCCGAGAGCCGGGGGAGCGGAGAGGCAGTGGCTCCCACGGACGGAGAATCGGATCGGATGACCCTGGCTCTGAGGGCCCCCATGGGTGGTAGGAAGCTCCCGGGCTCTGCGGAGCCACGTGCTCTGCTCCGGGTTTGGGGCCAGCCTCTGCCTCCTCTATCCGACACCTCAGATGGAATATTCTCCCCGCAGACGGTTAAGGAACAAGAGCCTGTGAGGAGCCCAGCACTCAGCCTGATGTTAGAAATGAACGGGTGAGAAACCCAGCGACTCGGGAGATTCTACTTCACGGTGGCTGGGGAGGACGAGCTCCAGGGCTCCAGAGCAGCCTGCGATGAGCACAGCTGGGGTTCTGGTGGCGACTGTCCCCTCTCTCCCGCCTTCTCGTGCTGTCAGAAGGCAACAGGACGTGCAGCCACGTTCCCAGGGATGTGCTCGTCAGGAAGCTCGCCGGACCACCCTGCCCCTGCTCCTCCAACCACTGTCGGCTTTGGTTTCGCTCTGTGTAAAATGGGAATTCGATGCCCATATCCTGCAGGATTTTAGCTGTGATTAAACAAGATTGCATTTATCAAACACGCCTGAAATACAGTTGGTGCTCAATGACCAGCAGGTATTATCATCATCGTTCCAGAACAAGTTCATGTGTTAAATCCAAAGCCCAGAATTTGCAAGGATTTAAGATCCTAGTGGGAGGAAATGGACGGTTCCAAACGTGGTCCAAGAGGCCAAAGTGGCAGCACGATTGTTCGTTTCCCAGTGATGCTGAGAAGAACCCGATCCACATGGCGCTCGTGTGAACCTGCAGGGATTGTCCTCACTACAGTGTCTGAGAGCCGAGCGGGTGCTGATGGGGGAGGACGTCTCCTTTACACACGTGTAGGTCATGCCTTGCACACACTCCTGTGTGTGTAAAATACACGGGAGCTCACGCACTAACCGTGCAAATCTGAATGCCTGTTGGCGGCGAGGGAGAGCCACGCTCCTTCCCGACGGAGGCTGCAGCTTGAAACCTTAGCCTTTGTAGTCAGGGCACACAGAATCGTATTCTAGAAAAAGGTTTATGGCAGAAGCTAATAGGATTTTGAAGGGTTGTTTTCTGTCTTGCTTTTTTTTGGTAACTGAAGCGTATTGTGATTCTGCTGGCATCTGGGTTTGGGCTCCTGAACAAGTAGGAACAGCACATTCTGGCTTCTATGTGGCCCTGGGGCTCTGCAGGGAATTCTCCAAGAGGTTTCTCAGCTGCAGGGAGCCTGTCGCCCCTCAGGTACATTTGCCAGCCCCAAGAGGTGCTGCCAGCCTGTGGGTAAGCGAGTCTGTGCAAATCCTGCCCTTTTCTCTCCATTTATCGGGTTTAGCACCACAGTCTCCTCAGGCAGCAGCCCATCCGAGGAGCGGCCTGATGCAAGTCTCGCTCACAACCTCCAGTTCCTCAGGAATCAAAGTGCTGTGTGTGCACCTGTGCCTCGGCAGCCCCGAGGCTTGTTAAACCTGCAGAACGTCAGGCCTCACCTCAGACCCTCTGCATCAGAACCTGCATTTGAACAAGATCCCCAGTGATTCCAGGCTCACCGCGAGGGCCGGCTCTGGCTCACCCGGATCTTTGCGGAGATGCTAGATGCCGACTTCCCTGCTCACTGCCCTCCGCGTCGGCCAGGACTGGAGCTTGGCACCCACGATACCCGATGCGACTTACGTCCCTGCCGGCCTTCTGAGGTGATTCCGACTCTCCACTTGGCTCCACGATGGACGAGACCTCCACACCTCATGCTGCAGGGGCCCCCCGGTGCTGGGGTCTTGCCAGGGGGTCCCAGGCTCTTGGACGTACCATAACACTTTGGGGGAACATTAACTTCCTTCCTTCCTGACTCCACCTGGAAACTATTCCAGTCCTCAGGGCTTTGGTCTCCGTTGCCCTTTGCCTCCCTCTAGTTTAGTAATTTTCATATCTCTAAAACGGGTTAAGGAAAAGCACCATTTCCTCGTAGCCAGCCCTCTTGTACAGCAAAGTCTTGTGAAACGTGAAGATGAAGCCCTCAAATAATTTCTCATATAAATCTGATATTTCATACAAGATTTTTGGAAAATCTAGCATTACTTGAAGTTTCGTTTGGGGACAGGGTTCCCATTTGATTCTAACTACAATGAATGCTGAATCATTGCCTTTTATAATATCCTTTATCTGGCCTGGTGAATTAGGATCCATGTGAGGTGTGTGGAGGGTAGCATGTCACCAAAAGCAGTGCAAGTATTCCACAAGTATGAGATGGGACGAAATAAATCAAACAACTGTTTGCAGGCACTGGCCAGCAGGTGCTCAGGGCAGATCCTGAGAGGAGGCAGATGGGGCAAGACCCAGGCTCGCTCTTCCTTTAGCCTGGGTGCATGGGTTACAGCAGAGCAGAGAGATGGAGCCCAGATGGCAAGGCAACCTCAGCGAACTGAGGAGACAGAGATGAGGGTTCAGGGTGGCTGTGGAGGCTAGAATTTAGGGGGGAAATATGAAGAAGAAGGATCTGTATAAATGCCGAATACACATGCACAAGCCTAGCAGAGGACAGCTCCCGAGGGCTGTGAGTTGCGGGGACTGCAGATGCCACCCAAGGCTGAGAGGTGTTGGAATTCCAGCTAGCAGGCAGGAGAGGCTGCACTGCGAGCTCTGGGAGTTCAGAGACCCAGGAAGTTCACACCTTAGACCTAGAATAAGGGCTGCTCTAACCCTAGAATAAGGGCCACTCTAGAAGTGCCCAACAAAGCTAAAAGATAACTCTCAAAAGGGTCCAGGATATTCATACATAAAAAAACTTCAAAATAAATTTGCCCAACTTAACAAAAGACAACAAAATCTAGACCTTCAACAACTTGGCATCCACAATGATCAGAATATGATAAAAATATTTTACTTAGACATGTGCATAAGCCAGCAAATTTGACCCATCGTCAGGAGAAAAACCAGCCAACAGAAACAGGCCCAGAAATTATAGAGATGCTGGAATTTGCTTACAAAACAGCTATTATAAATGTGCCAAAGATTTAAAGGAAAATATGACCATAACAAGGGAACAGGTACAAAGTAAAAAATAATCAAATGGAAATTCTCGAACTAAAAACTAGAATACATGCATTACAAATTCAATAGATGCACTTAATCATTTGGACACTGCAGAATAAAGTATCAGTGAACTTGAAAACAGGGAACAGAAACCATACAACTGAGGCACAGAAGGTAAAAATGCAGAAAAAAATGAACAGAGCTTCAATGAATTGTGGAACAATATCAGGTGGTCTAACATATGTATAATTAGAGTTCCAGAAAGAGAGGAGGGAGAAAGATGGTGGGAGAGAAATTAATTTAAAATTAATGACCAAAACTTTTCAAAATTTGGTGGAAAATATCAATCCTCAGATTCAAGAAGCTCAGTGAACTCTAGGCAAAACAAACACAAGGCCATACACAGGGATATCATTAAAATTGCTGAAAACTGAATATAAAGAGAAAATCTTGAAAGCAGACAGAGAAAAAAGACACATTACATACAATGGAACAGCGAAAAGTTACTGCTCACTATGCACGAGAAACAGGGCAATGAAGAAGAAAACGAAACATCTTTCGAGTGCTAAGACAATGACAAAAAAGTCAAAATGGAATTCTTTATCCAGAGATTATCTTTCAAAATTAAGATGAAATAAGGACTCTATCTTTGATAAACCAAAAGTTGTAAAAATGCATCACCAGTGGACCTGAAGTGCAAGAAAAGTTGAAGTCTATTCTTCAGACTAAAGGAAAATGATCCCAGATAGAACCTGGGAGATATATGAAGGACTGGTGAGTGCCAACTATAGTAGATATGAGTATATAGAAAATATTTTATCTCACTCTTAATTGCTTAAAATTTTTAAATGACTGCTTAAAACAAAAATTTAAAAATCCATTTTGCAGCTTACAACATATATAGAAATAAAATATAAGACAATAATAGCACAATGGTCTTAGTGAGGTTCTTATCCTATAGATGAAGTGATATAATGGTGATACAGAGTAAGCTGTGGTAAGTTAAAGATGCATTTTATAAACCATAGAGCACACATTAAGAAATAAAACAAAGAGGTAGTTTAACAAGACAGTAGAGGAGGAAAAATTATTTACCAACAGTCTTTGATTAATCCAAAGAGAGGTAGGAAAGGGAAAATGAAGCAAAGAACAGATGAATAAAAAACAAAAAATAAAACCTAACACCCTAGCACTTAAACAGTACATGTAAATGGACCAAACACTTCAATTAAAAGGCAGAGATTATCAGAGGGAATTTTAAAAATGCTTCAGCAACATGCTGTTTATCAGAGACACAGTCTAAATAGAAAGAAAGGGAAAACGGCCAAAATTGACAAGATGGGAAAAGACACACCATGCAAACGCCATTCACCAATACTGGAATGGCTACATAAATATCAGAAAAACAGACTTCAGGAAAAGGAGTATTACCAGAGTTAGAGACAATTTATAATGAAAAAGAGTCAATTCACGAAGAGGATGTAACAATCCTTAAGCACGTAACTACAGAACAACAAAACCTATGAGGGAAAAATGGATAAAACTAAAAGGAGAAACAGAAAAGTCCATAATTACAGTTGTAGTTTCCAATATTCCTCTTGTTATTTGTTCTAAAAAGTAGACAAAAATCAAGCATATAGAAAATTTGCACACTACCAACTAATTTGATCTAATTAACATTTACCAAACACTACTGCTAACAGCTGCAGAATGGCTGCTGAATATTTATCTTTTAGAGTGTACATGGAACATTCACCGATATAGACTTTATATTGGGACATAAATCTCAGCAGCCTTAAAATGATGAAAATTTTGTAGAATATGTTCTCTGCTCTGACCACAATGGAATTAAATTAGAAATTATTAATAAAAAGTTATCTGGAAAATAGAGTTGCAAATTCGTGACACAGTTCTAAATAACCCATTGGTCAAAGCAACAGCCAGAAGGAAAACTTGAAAATATTTTGAACTAAACAGAAATAAAAACAAAACATTAGAATTTGTGGCATGTGGTGAAAGCACTTCTTAGAGAAACACAAAATGAATTCTTTAAACATTAATGAATCTCTGCTGGTTTTGTCACAACACATACTTACCCATTCTCCAATTCACTAAAAAATTCTTAAGGTACAAGAGCATTTTATGTCCACGCTTCTCAACTGTTCGTGGCTGTCTGACTCACCCGGGGGTCTTACTGAATGCAGATTCTAATGCAAGAGGCTGGAAGTGGGGCCTGAGATTCTGCATTTGAAAGGTGATACTGGCCCATGGGTGGTATTTTGGGGAGCAAGGCCCTTTGCTGCTTGACCAGTCTCGACAGCTGCCATTCATTACAATCCATCCACGGGACTGAACACGGACAGGTGGTATCTCATTGCATCCCCATAACTCTTCGTGGAAGGTTCTAGGATCATTTGCACGTTACAGATCAGAGACCTGACGGCTGTCTGGGGGGGTCAAATGATGTGTCTGAGGTCGCAGTTAGGGAGCAGTAGGGCCGGGATTGGCCTCTGGGTCAGTTCACAGATGCCCGTTCAGCTGTGTCTTAGTGTCCCCAGGTTCCAGGGCTGCCATAAGAAGTTCTCCTCCCGGGGTGGGGGTTGCTTAGAACAGCAGAAACAGCTTCTTTCCCAGCTCTGGAGCCACACAACCGGAATCAAGGTGTCGGCAGGTCCAGGATCCCTCGACAGACTCTAAAGGAAGGCCCCTTCCTCGCCACTTCCTGACTTCTGGTGGTGGCCGGCCGTCCTTGGGGCTGCTCGGGTGGTGGACCTGCTCTCTGGTAACTCCCATCTCTGCCCCATCTTCACGTGCTCTGCTTTCTAGTCTCCATCTTCCCGTGGCCGCCCGTCTGTGTCCAATTTCCCCTTCTTGGGTCAGGGCCTACCCTAACCCCGTTTGGCCTCATCTTAACTCACCATGTCTCCAAAGACCCTGTTTCTAGAAAAGGCTGCATTCACAAGACCAGGGGTTAGGATTTGAACGTGTCTTTTTGGGGGGACACAACTCAACCCACAACACCCCACCTCCCCGCTCTGAGTCTCGGTGATACGAGATGAACTCATTTTTAAAAATCTTGCCCCTTTGTGCCTGCAGCCAGCCAGCTGCAGATGAAAACCTATCACAGAAGGACAGACGCAGGGCTCGGAAACACACCAGCAACAAAACAGTTCACAAAGACGGAGGTGACTCTTTCAGGTTTCCTATCACCAGCCGTGATTAATTTACAGCTTTTTACACGCTTGTTTCCCTGCCTCCTGCCAGTAATAAACAACCGACATGCTTTAATACCTGGTTGTTATTCATCTCGTTCAGATATGTGGATCTGGAGTCTTCGCTGCAGTTCAATCACACTGAATTTCTTTAACCAGGATGGGTACCCCAGGGCATCCTGGCAGGGTGGTGACGGCAATGGAAAATGGGTGACGAGAGAGAGCAGGGAGCTGCAAGACGAAATACTAGCAGGCATGGGGGAAATAAGGGGGCACCGTGATATAAAGCACCACCAAACGTCACTTAAGTAACGCGAAGGTTGTGACACCAACCAGTAAAACCAGGACACTCACAGCTAAGGCTGACACCGTCCTCGGCGCGTCCTTCTCCTCTTTCCACAAGGGAAATGTGGGCCCGTCGCGTGAACTTCCTGACGTCTGAGTGCTCCCTCCTCATGCTGAGATGAGCTCAGAATGGCCTGCCGACCCCGAATGCGGGTTTTCTTGGTAGGTTTGGGTGGATTTACCTGCAACTCTCTCCATGTTAAGTGCCTCCACCTGTTTTTCAAGCAAAGAAGGCTTGAAAAGCAAACAAGCAAAAGCTGTTTTGTGGAACTGCTTCCTCCTGAAGAGGCTGGTCTGTCTTTAGGATTCCAGAACTTTCTGTCCATCTTGCTCTCCATTTAACACATGGGAACTGACACTGTTCCAGACCTGGTAGTGGACACCTTCCCCAGGGGCCGTGGACCACCATTTGTCAGCTCTCCGCCTTCTCAGGCCCGGCTGTGCCCTCCATCGCGGGAACCACCGCGACGTTCCCAACAGATGAAACCCTCGTAGGGGGCGGCCTCCTTGACGTTCTCGGGGCCCATTTGGCATCCAGGAAGCCTCGGGGCCCCTTCCAGAAAAAGGTCTTTAAATGCATAAAGTAACATGCAGCAGATGGCAGAGGAAAACAAGTAGACCGAACTATAGTTATTGCAGAGTCTTGAGATTGTGATATTCTAATGCATGCGCCTCATTCATACATCAAATGTTATCTAGCCCTAGAGTCTAGCAACGACCATAATTTTGAAATCGAGACATATAAACAATATTTTGAGGTATCTGCAAAAACTCTAATGGGGTGTCAAGGTCCTTGGGATTTCCGTTGAGAACCAATCACAGATGCTGCTGACTCTGCTGTGGTTTGTCATCCACATTCGTCGTCGAAGGAAACGCTAAATTGCAATGAGAGCTGGTGAAAATAGAGAGATTTTTTCCCACCCAAGTTCATGGAGTTCCAGAATCACCTGAGGGGCCCTTGCGCTCCAGGTTAAGCACCCCTGTCCCGGGGTCACACTCCTCCCAGCTCATGTCGGCACTTGTAGAACAGCCTCTGCCGGACCCCTGAGGACAGGGACCCATCTGTCTTCTTTGTGACCACAACATGCAGCCGTTAAGGGTTGTTCTTTCCTGGCAACCACTAACCTGCTTTCTGTCTATGGATTTCCCTACTGTGGACATTGCACATCAGTGGAATCATAGAACACATGGTCTTTTGTGTCTGGCTTTTTCACACAGCAGGATGTCGTCAAGGTTCATCCACGTTGTAGTGCGGATCAGAACTTCATTCCTGTCCACGGCTGAGTGACACTCCCTTGGATAGAGAGACCATCACTCATCCACTGAAGGACGCTTGGGCTGTGAGTCAATCTTTACGTAGCCCACAGACGTGGCAGGCATGGAGCGAGGCTCTGGGAACGGAAGGCAAGCAGGATTCCTTCTCTCATGGGGCTTCTCTTGGGTTAGGACGGCAGGTTCTGGGCCAGGAGCTTGGGCTGGAATCCCACCATTTCTCATCTGTAAAACTGGGAAACTTCTAGCTCATAGGGTTGTTGTGAAGCTTCAGTGAGTTGATACACATGAAAGGGTCAAACAGTCTTGGCCCAGAGTAAGTGCTGGGGAACAGTCGATAAATAAACACCATTTCGGAGGGTGACGGGTGCTAAGAAAGGAGCACAGAATCCTGGCTGAGAGATCAGCCGGCACAAAGATGCGGAGAAAGAAGATGCTTCAAGCGTTCCAGGACGGCCCTCTCAATAGAAAGATCAAGAGAGTCACAAATATGAACCACAAGGGTAATTTAAAATTATCTAGTAGCTGCATTAAAAGAAGTTGAAATAATATGTTATTTAACCTAATGGATCCAAGTTATGATCATTCCTGTATGCAATTAATATAAAAATTGTTAGATATTTTGCTTACAAAGCACCAACCCCTGGTGCCTTAAAACCACAGAGACTTGTTCTCTCACAGTCCTGGAGGCCCGAGGCCGGAAACCAAGGGGTGAGCAGCCCTGTGCCCTCCAAAGGCTCTGGAGGGGGGTCTTCCCGGATGTCTTCCGGCCTCTGGTGACCCCAGGCCTCCTTGGCTGCTGGCTGCATCGCCCCGCTCTGCCTCTGTCGTCACAGGCTGCCTTCCCGCGTGCCTCTAGGTCTCTCCTGGTCCGATAAGGACCCAGTCTTGTTGGATTAGAGCCCAGGTGACTCCAGTGTGGCCTCATCTGAAGTAACTGCATCTTCAAAGATCCTGTTTCCAAATAAAGTCACACTGACAGGCCTGGGGGTCGGGCTGGAAAATACCTCTCTGGGGGACACAGTTCACCCCATAACAACTCCTAAATCCTGAGCACCCAGCCCAGAGTTCAACAGATGATCACTGGTGGAGTGGGGGAGCCGCGCCTGATGCTGGAGCCCTTAGTAAAGGAGCAGCCACACGCTCACGGCAAGGCCACGGATGCTGACGATCACACGTTTCCCTAACGCGTCCTGCTATTCTCCGGCCCAATGAGTTACCACCGGCCAGCCTACGAGTGATGACTCTGCCAGCAGGGCCTCTTACCAGTTTAAATCCATTGTTGCATCAGCACAACGGTGTGTTTGGGCAAGAACCCAAGTCCAGAAGGGCAAGGGAGGGGTCCTCCATCTGTGGGGCCCTGGAAGGTGCTGGAACCTCCGGGTGAATCATATCATCCTCCCTGGATCACTCTGGGAAAAGCCCATATTTAAGTACAGAGTATATCCAAAGCCAGGCCCCAATTCAGCGTGAGCATTTGGTGGATTGCGATGGAGATGGGATGGCAGGTCCCCAGGGGGACAGAACGTTCACGGAGTCCCCAGGGAACAAGTGGCAATGGGCTGAAGAGCCCAGAAGACCCACAACCAGCCAGTGAGGGGCTCCCAGGGCTCCCAGCAGGCTGGGAAGGAAACTTCAGGAGACGCTGTAAAGGGTCCCTGCTGGAAGCCTATATGACTTGGGAAATCCTCGGGAGTTTCCAGGATAGTCCAGTGACCTTTGGAAACCAGACTGACCGTAAATCACAAATCCGGGCCAGCAGAGACGACTTCTGCAGCTCCGTCCAAGCCCCCTGCCCGCCACAAAGACCCACAAGTTTCCCCAAACATTTTCACCCCCTGTGGCTGCCACAGCAAACTGCCACACACCAGGGGCTGATGTATCAGAAACATCCTCTCTCGCGGTTCTGGAACAGAAGTTCAAACTCGAGGTGTGGGGGGGCCAGGCTCCCTCCGAAACCCGGGCAGGAGGCCCTCTTGGCGCCCGTGGGCCTGCAGCTCCATCGCTCCATCTCTGCCTTCCTCTTCAGACGGCTTCTCTGTGTGTATCTTTGCATGCTCAAATTTCCCTCTTCTTGTGAGGCTCTCAATCAAGTTTGGCTTCATGTGGACTAATCTCATCTGCAAAGACCTGATTTCCAAATGAGGCCACATTCACGGGGACAGGGATCAGGGCTTGAACATGTCTTTTTGGGGACACGATTCACCCCATAACGATGGTGAGGACACACGTCAGCTAACCTTTACACTTACTCTTTCCACAGCGACCTAAGGCGCACCTTTAACGTCCAAGCAACATGCTAGCTGTCTCTTGGCAGGAGAGGGTAACCACGGAGAGGTAAGTGAAATGGCCACACCTGCACTCAGGTGTGCGGCTCAGTTCTGCAGGTTAAGAAATTTAATATTTTCCCCTTCATTCTGGTGATCAGGTCCCACTGAACTCTTAAGAAGCTGACTCATAAACCATAATGCTAATTTATTTTTACTATCATAAGTCGTCATTGTCATCTGGGGGAACATGACAAAATGGGCTTTGGCATGAGACTGGCTGATGTACAAATCTGGCTCCGTTACTTATTAGCTGAGTGAGCTGGGAAAATGCTATAAACACTCCAAGCCTCAACCCTTTACCTATAAAACGAGAATGATGATAATATAAAAGCTTCCTA
This sequence comes from Choloepus didactylus, assembly GCF_015220235.1. NCBI lineage: Eukaryota > Metazoa > Chordata > Mammalia > Pilosa > Megalonychidae > Choloepus > Choloepus didactylus. Next base: position 24,883,098 of record NC_051327.1, on the reverse strand, counting down.
GGGCCACTGTAAGGAATAAATAAAATAATGTGTACGAGCATCTTAGCTCAGGGCCTGCCCCGTAGAAAATCAATACATATTTCCTATCAAATGCACAGCATTCTGTCTTCAGGAACTCCCACTGCACACAGGAGATTTTGCTGGGGACACCTCTGTTTTGCTAACACATACTTCTGAGTGCCGACCACATGCCAGCACTTCGCTTGGTACTGTTTACTGTGTGAACTAAACAGCTGTGTTCCCTGCCTTCCTGGAGCTTACCATCTAGTGCAGGAGACTAGCATGAGATACATAAACATACGAATAAACTTGTGTTGGGAAACTGTGATGTCAGATTTGAAGGAAGTGAGCTGGGGGTCATGAGAGAGCGAATAAAGGGTGGGGAACCGGCCCCATGTACAAGCTCAAAATGGGAATGTGCCTCTAGGGCCAGAGTTTTCCACAAAGTGTGTTTAGTCAAAAACAGTAGGGAGGACGTGTGTAGTATGGTCAAATTGTTTGGTAAACCTGGTGTCCTGCAGGACTTCTCAGAACCTTGGAGAGTAAATCTCCTCAAGGGGAGAGCAACACACAGAGTTTCCCGAAGAATCCTTGTTTCTTTGAGCAACCTACAGGACTAGAGTTCCGTGGGATACACTTTGGGAAACACCATCTAGGCACTGGGACATGCTCTCCCTGGATGGCACAACTGAAAAAAGAACACACACACGGACAGTTCCCACTCTGGGGTAAGGACACCCTCCGTCTGTCACGGCACCGCTGTTCGTGATGGAAAAGCTGAACGAGTGAGGTCACTGCATTTGGTTACACTGTGGCTTGTCTTTTATTGATAAGGTATGGGAAGGACCCAATCACTCCAGCAACCCAGTTCAGATCATCTTTCAGGATCCCGGCTGGGGATCACCTCATTCATTCCACCTCAATTCTTATCAGGTGGAATTTCGGCGTATGGCATTTCTGTGTGTGTCCCCAAATTCTGAAGTGGGTGGGAGCCCCATGCTTGGATGAGGGAGCATGAGGGCTGGGCCTGGAGTCAGGCAGTCACGGAAGCTCCACTACAACCAGCCGTGTAACTTATGCAAGCATTTTCCTGTCTATAAAATTAAAATCACAATGTCTCCTTCATGGTGGTGTGATGAGTTAATATTTATAAAGCACCAAATACAATGGCTGCCCTGCTGGAGCAAGTGTGTATGCATAATTATACATCCAGACATCCACACCCTCCCCTGAGAAGCTCATACTCCAGCTACGGAGACAAACAAATAGACCAAAGCAATCAGAAAACAATAAAACAATTACATGGTAAACTCCTAGGATGAACAAACAGTACATCCTGATTTTAGCTTCTGACCAATTTTCTATGATAACCTTGAGAATAAGATAACAGGATTCAGACTGACTGGTTTCCCTGATAGTAACTCACAAGTCATTGAGCAAGATTAAGAAAAGAGTACCCTCATTTATAAGTCTATCCTTACAAATGTTAGTGGAATAGATAAACCTCGGGGGAAGGTCTCAAGTGGTGAACCAACGAGCTCATTCTTGGATCTGTTTTTTTCAACATTTTTGGCAACGATGTGAGTGAAGATATAAAGGAGACTCTTCACAGATCTGCAGGTCACAGGAAGTTGGGAAAGATAGTTAATATGATAAATGCACTCAATATTCAAAAAGACTTGACAGGCAAGAACATAGGGCCCAAACCACAAGAAGGCATTCCATAGGAATAAGTGTGAAGGGCTGAATTTTGCCTTGAAAAAGTAAACAGGGTAAGGGAGAAATGGCATGGCAAAGGCTTGGATAAAATGAAAAAAAGAAAAAAGAAAAAAAACACACAGTGGGGTTTAATCAATTAATATTCAGTGTATCCTGATACTATAGCGCAGGTACTCAAAAATTAAAGGGAGAGCGCATGAAGAAGGCAAACACTGAATGCTGCAGTTTCTCCCTTCCCTTCCACCCCCCAACCCAGTGGACTGGAAAACATGAGGAACCTCTTGACAGCCAACAGGTAGGGTCAGGCTGAAAGAGGAAGCAGATGGCTCAGGTAAGGTCAACTCCAAGCTGCAGGTGCCAGACACCGGGGATTGCCCTAAGGTGACAAGTGAGAGACAGCCTGGGACAGGAACAGCCGGCTGGATGACCCTTCAGCAAACTCCCTCTACCCCATCGCCAGGTGGGAAATCATGGAGGCATCTTCCCACAAGCAGGAGTTAGACTGTGGGCCTGGTGGTCGGAGGGGTGGGATGATGCCTGGGCTGAGGACAGATGTGCAGACAAGATCCAAGAACAGGAAGCCTCAGAGCCAAGTAAAGGCATCACTAATGCATCTCTCCCTAGGATCCCAGGATCGCCTCATTGTCACAAAAAGGCTGCGGAAAACAGATGCAGCCACAGCAGAGAGGTTGCAGAGAATGTTCAATGGAAATATAGTTCCCTCACCAAGAAACACTAGACAGTTGAGGAAAGCTAACACCATAAAAGAGAAACAACCAAGTGCAGCAAGCAGAACCCTCACGAGGAACATCTTCACCAAGCCAGTAGAACAAGTCATTAGAACATGCATGGTTTCTAAATATATAAATATAAATATATCTCTCTCTATATTTAATGTTCTCAGAAAAATGCAGGAGAATATTGGCTCAACTGATCGAAATTTAAGACATCACTGAAACAAAAAGAGTAGGTGGACTGAATTCGCAGAATGGATACAGCTTATGATCAAATTACTGAGCTGGAATATTGAATTAAGGATTTCTCTCAGGATCCCGAATAAAATGACAAAATGGCAGAAGTCCTTCTAATTACTTTAAATGTAAATAGATTGAAGTCTCCAATTAAAAGGCAGAGATTGGCAGTATGGATTTAAAAAAAAAGTGATCCAACTACACACTGTCTACAAGAGACTCACTTTACATCCAAGGACACAAATAGTGAAAGAAAGGAAGGAAGATATTCCATGCATATAGCAACCAAGAGATACCTGGGGTATTAGACAAAATAGGCTTTATGTAAAAAAAAATTGTTACAAGAGACAAAGAAGGACATTAGATATTGATAAAAGAGTCAATCCATCAAGAAGATATAACAATTTAAAAAATATATGTACCTAACAACAGAAACCCCAAATATATGAAGCAAACATTGACAGAATTGAAGGGAAAAATTGACAGTTCTACAATAGAAGTTGGAGACATAAATACCCCAACTTTCAGTAATGGATGGAACAACTAGGCAGGAGATCAATAAAAAACAATGGTAAGCAAATCATTACAGGGAAAAAATAGAACAAAGAAAACTTGATCAAGTCTTCAAAAGGCAAGAAAGCTAAAAAAAAAATCACAAAAAATAGAGATCACAAAATAAGGTGTTAAGAATAAGTCCATGGGTATCACAAATTATAAAAAATATAAAAGGGTTAAATTCCTCTGCTTAAAAAACCCCATAAACTCTCAAACTGTATTTTTTTTTAATGAAGCTATATGGGTTTTTAATGAAAATATCTAAAAAAAAAAAAAAAAAAAAAAAAAAAGCCATGGCAGATATATGGCAAGACAATGCTATTTTTAAAAGGGAAAGTATGTATAACCAGATTAATATGAGAAAATAGTTTAGGAAAAAAGCATAAAGAGGGTAAAAAGATATATTAAACTACTAAGAGGAATTGTCAACTGCCATGAGCGTTTTATTTCCTCACAACATGTTTTGAAGCATATAAAACAAGTGATAGAAACGCAAGAAGAAATTGGTGAAGACGCTTTCACAGTAAGGGATTTCAATAAGGCTCCTCAGAAGGGGACAAATAAGTAAGGTTACAGAAGATTAAAAATTATTATTATGTTTGCTTTAATAGATCTATAGAGCTCTGTATCCAACACATAGTAAAGACAAATTCTTTTCAAATACCCTTGGAAACTTTACAAAAATTCACCGTGTATTAGACACAAGGGAAATTTTGAGCAATAAACAAAAGCAAAAATAATAAATGTAATATTTGCCAACCAAAATGTAATAAAATAATAAAATTGCAAAATAGTATCTTCTGCAGTCTATATACCAGAAGATTCAAAAACACAAATTAAAAATTATTTTAAAATGAAAAACAATGAGAGCATAAACTGCTAGAACCAATATGAGAGTTCAGCAAGACGGCTAAATACAAGGTCAACTTATATTTCTTCAGATATTTAAAAAATATTATAAAACGATAGGCATTTGAAATGTACCACAGTGATACAAAACCAAATAATTAAATCAATGCACAAAAGTCTAATAAACAACCCACATTTATGTAAAAAATTAGTGTACGATTAGGGTGGCATTTGAAATCAATGGAGAGATAAAAGGACCAGTCAGTAACTATTTGGATCATTTCCTATCAATTTGGGAAAAAAATAGGTTCCTACCTTACCCCTTTGCAAAAATAATTTTTCAGATCAATCACTTAAAAAATTAAATAATAAATTCCAAAAATACCAGAGGAAACAAATTTAAATATGGTTATAAACTTGGATAGGAAAGGCTTTTCTAAACAAGAAATATGTTAATGTCATTCAGGAAAAGATAGATGCATTTGAATGCATCATAATTTAGAACTTAAATATGATGAAAAACTACACAAAATGTAAACTTGGCCTAGAGAAACACCTGTAGCATATGAAATAGAGATTAATGTGCCGACCAGTTATAAGAAAAAGACAAGCAACATGGTGGAAAAAGAAGGAATATGAATCAGCAAGTCACAGAAGAGGATCACGTGATCCCTTTACATGAAACAGTAATTGAGCTCACTAATAATCAAGCTGAGTTTCCTCAGCTGTAAGACAAGGGTGATAAAAGACCCCGCCTCACAGGGTCGTTGTGGGAATTAAATGAGCCAGTAGAAGAAAGCTCTTGGAGCAGTGCTGGGAACACAAAGGGCTATAAACATTAGCTATTGCTATTATCACCATAAGCATGTTTCAGCAGTCTTGGTGGTAAACATTTTTAAGCTTGCTCATAATATAAAGTTTTGTCGAGGGTGCAAGGAAGAAAGTTCTCCTACACTGCCTTGGGAATATAAATTGGCCCAGCCATTTTTTGTGGGCAATTTGGCAATAGCCATTAATATACACAACACAAATACCCTACACCTGGCAATTCCATTTGGCACCTAACGCGGAGAAATAATCACTCCCTCATTTGCACAAGGAGGCGTGTGCAAATGAGGAAGAGCAAAAACTGGAAACAATCCTAACTGCCCATCACTAGGGGACCGAGTAAATTAAACACAGTGCTTTTATACAATGGAATACTTCACAGCTGTTGACAAGAATGAGGTAGAGCTTATGGTAACATGGAAAGATCTCCAAGACCCAATTTTAAGTGAAGGAAACGTGTTGCAGAACAATTATTACTATATGACACTGCTTAGGAAATCAATAAGCACAAAACTAAGACGTGCACTTCTGGAAGTCTGGAAGGAGACACCCCAAACTGACAGCACTAATAGCTTCAGGAATTGATGGATGTGCCTTAAGGGAGACTTACTGGCTTTATCTGCAGCATTTGAAAATTTTAAAAGATCGTTTTCATGTATAATTTTTTACAAACAGAAATAAAGTAAATATAGAACAAACCCCAAACGAATGCAATCTTTGGCCACTTTATGGTAGTGGAGTAAGGTGTCCAGTCAGAAGGAGCAGCAGCCCCAGACCCCATCCTGAGCTCTGTGTTCCACACGTGCATCACGCATTCTGGGGGCCTCTCACGGTCAAGGGGAGGGGTGTCATCCATAGCACACGTCCCAGTTCACCCAGGATGGTTCTGGTCCATGCCTGTTGCCCTGGGGTAGTTCCTTTCAAGGATGTACTGGTTTGATTCACAGAAGCTCCAAAAAAGTTTAAATATAAATCTCACAAAATAGGTAAAGGATCTGTATGCTGACAACTACAAATGCTGATGAAAGAAATCGAAGACCTAAATAGATGGCAAGACATACTGTGTTTATGGATTGGAAAACTCAGCTTGGAAGAGGTGTCAGTTCTTGCTGAACTGATCTATGGATTTAACCAACAAAAATCACAGCAGGATTTTTTTTGTAGATATAAACAAGTTGATTCTAAAATGTGTATGGAAAGGCAAAGAAACTCGAATAGTCAAAACGATTTTGAAAACCTGATTTTAAGAGTTTACTATAAAGCTACAGTAGTCAACAGGGTGTGGTATTGGCAAAGGGATAGAAACATAGAGCAAATAAACTGATAGAGAGTTCAGACACAAACCCACACAAATATGTTCAACTGGTTTTTGACAGAGGTTCAAAGGCAATTCAACGGAGCGAGGAGAGTCTTTTCAACAAATGGTGCTGGAATAACTGGACGTCCACATACACACGCAAAAAATATAAAAGAACCTCAACACACACCTCACACCTTGAACAAAAATTAACTCAATGGCTCATACATCTAACATAAGACGTAAAACTATAAAACTTTTATAAGGAACACAGGAAAGAAAATCTTCATGACCGGGGATCAGGCATAGAATTCTTACACATGACACAAAAGCACAGCCGTAAAAGAAAAAAAATTGATAATTTGGACTTCATCAAAATTAAAGTGTTTGCTCTGTGAAAGACGCTGTTAAGAGCATGAAAAGATAAGCTACAAATTGAGGGAAAATATTTGCTGATGACATATCAGACAGAGGACTTATACCCAGAATATAAGAAGAACTCTCAAAAGTTAGCACTAAGAAAACAAACAACTCAATTTAAAAAGGGCAAAAGACTTGAAAAGACACTTTATCAAAAAGGACATATGAATACTAAATGAGCACGTGAGAAGACATGAACCCAATGGCCATAGGGAAATGCAAACTAAAGCCCTGAAGACAAACCACCACACACCTATCAGCACGGCTAACATACAACATCCTGACAGGACCGGGTGCCGTGAAGATACAGAATCCTCGGAATTGTGTGTTGCTGGTGGGAATGCAAAGTGGTACCACCACTCTGGAAAACAGTTTGGCGTTTCTTATAAGGGTAAGCATAAACTTGCCCAGCAGTCCCACCCCCAGGTTTTCACCCTAGGGAAATGACAACAATGTTCACGCAAAAACCTACACACTAATGTTTATACAGCTCTGTGGCCCCAAACTCGAGGCAACCTGTGGTCCATCCGTACAATGGAATATTACTTAGCAATGCAAGGGAACAAACTATCATACACACAATGACATGGGTGAATCTCAAAGGCATCGTGCTGAATGAATGAAGCCATTCCCAAAAGGCTACATACGGGATGATTTCATTTATATGAAACTCTTGAGAAGAGAAAACTCTGATGACAGAGCAGATATCAGTGGCTGCCAGGCTTAGGGGTCAAACTGGATAGTGGTGGTGTCTACACAATCTATACATGTGTTAAAATTCATAAAACTACAGACTAAGGGGAGTCAGTTTTCTGTCTCCTAATTAAAAAGAAAAGTGCCCTGGTTTTTCTCTCACCATCCAGGGAGAAGACAGAGGTGGTGATTAATCTGGAAATGCAAACAAGGGCAATGGACGGTCTTGGGATGGCGGCCCTAAGCACGTCACGGCCAGAATCTTACTTATCGTGTCTGGTAGAGACCAATGTCACCCCTACTTTACAGAAGGGGAACTGGAGCTTAGGGGTCTGGCACGTTGCCCCCCAGCACAGAGCTCCTAACTGGTCCAGCCCCAGAGTCAAAGACTTCACCACTGAAGTACGCTGCTTCTCTACACAGCCAGGGCTGGAAAATAAGACGTTAAAATAAATGACACTGAACAAGGGAAGGAGGGAGAGAAAGGAGGGAGTGAAAGATGAACGGAGACAGGAGGAGGGAGAGGGGGCTGTTCTCCTTGTAAGTGGTGCCCCACATATCAGGGGCCGCTGGGTGGGCAGAGCCAGGGACACCCCACAGGACCCCTGCACCACCTACAAGGCTGAACTGGGTTCAAGTCCCCTCTGGCTGCAGAATCCACGATTTCTTGTTTTTTTTTTAATTGAGGTGAAATTTGCATAACATAAACTTAACCATTTTAAAGTGTATAATTCAGTGGCATTTAATACATTCATGTTGTGTAACCACCACTTCTCTCTAGTTCTAAAACACTGGAAGACCCCACACCCATTAGCAGCCACTTCCCATTGCATCCTCTCCCCACTCCGCCCCCGTAACCAGCGATCTGCTTTCTGTCCTTTGATTGCCAATTCTCGATGTTTCATATACATGGAATCATACACTATGTCTTTTGTGTCAGGCTTCTTTCACTCAGCCTCATGTTTTCGAGGTTGATCTGTGTTGCAGCGTGGCTCAGAACCTGTTCCTTTTTCTGGTGACTACTATCCCACTATAAGGACATACCATATCTGTCGACCCTCTCATCTGCTGATGGGTGTATGGGTTGTTTCTGCCTTTCGGCTTTATGAACAGAGCTGCTGTGAACATCTGGGTACCAGTTTTTGCCCGAGTCCCTGCTTTCCGTTTTCTGGGGTATACATCTAGGAGTGGGGTTGCTGGGTCACATATGATCCTATGTTTAACTTTTGGAGGAACTGCCAAACTGTTTCCCGCAGTGGCTGCACTGTTTTACTTTGTCTCCACGATTTCTTTTTTAATTACAAACTGCAATAGCAGTTCTGAGCAGCAGGGAGGTGAGCCGGGGAAAGCTGCCCGAGGCTTCACGGGGCTTGCGTGAGACAGCAGGAAGGTGCAGCTGGCATTGGCCGTCGGCGGGCACTGCGGGGAGGGGGGGAGCCAGGGCGCGTGCCCAGCGGCGGGGATGGCGGGCAGACGTCCGGCTACCTGGCTGGGCTGAGCACAGGTGTTAGGTGGTGGGAAGGTGACTTCCCGGGTGGCTGGAGGTTGGCCACAGGTGCGGTGCCCGGCCCAACCCTCTCCGGTCACCTACCCCATCCCTCCACGTGTATCATGCGAACCTGCATGGGAGGGAGCGTGGGAAGGCCTGGTGATGGGGCCACTCCTCTGTCCCGACCACAGAGGCAGGTCCCCATTCCTGTCCAGCTTCCACCTGCAACGTCCATGAAGGATGTGCCGATGGGCAGGATGCCAGACTGGGATGAACGTGCGAGCGAACCGGGGAATTAGCCAGCCCCGGCTCCTTCTGTCTCTGTCTTTGAAACAAACTCCTGGAAGCTCCCACCGTGGGTCAGGCAGAGCCAATTTTAAAAAAATTAACTCAGCATCATGCCCACGTGTAATGACAGCGGCGGCAGGGAGGGCACAAGCCTTAACTGCTTCTTCTGTAGCAAACCCTCTAATGCTGCTTTGGAGACCAAAGGGCTGTACATTAAAAAAAAAAATCCTCACTGAGCCCCAGAAGCTCCATCTCAGGCCGCTGGAACGGTTCAGGTTGCACAACCAAGTCTGGTGCCACTGTGTGTGTGTGTGTGTGTGTGTGTGTGTGTGCGGGGGGTGGTATTCTGTTCCTGCTTCCGGGCTTGCAGGGGGTCTCATCAGAGGAGGGGAAGGGTCCGCAGGAGACCCCCATAGGGCCTCCGGCACTGGAAGGAACCCACACCTGCCTCTCCTCTCCTGGTTGGACCAGGAACTCCGACACTGGCAGCACTTCAAAATGATTCCAGAACCAGCCCGAGGAAGCAACTGGACATGTCGAGCCTCTGCTGCTTAAAGATAGTGACATCAGGCACTCCCTCACGGAAGGTTTTATCCAGGAATCCCGAACCACTCTCCCACCATGGTTGACTGAAACTTGCAACATCTCAGTGAGAACCTGGGTGGTGTGGACGAGAACGTGGCTCCTTCTGGAGAACATCCTGTGCCCCAGCTCTCAGTTACTAACTTCAACTGAGAAGCTTTAAGGCCCGGCTCTTAGAAAACACGTAAAAGTAGGATGCAAATTGAAAGGACATGCTGTGGCAGGAAGCGACTCCAGATATGCCTGATATGGAAGGGGTGGGCTTCCTCGACAGTTTAGGTAAAATGAGGTGTTGGATGAGTGTCTGGGGGAAAATATCAGGAGCCGACAGAGTTCCTTCCACGGCCCTCTTGTCCTGTGTTTCTTTTCACTGTTTTCTGTCTCGCAGCAGCCCTGAGTCCCACCTCCAGACCTGGACAAGTCATTTAATTCAGGCTGATGAATCCCCGCACAGGGCTGAGCTCAGCCAGGGCGGGGGTCGAGTGGGACCCCCACAAAGAACACGTGTGCTCCCAGGGCAGGCTCGCGGCTGAGGCGGCCACCCCACGGCCCCGCTCGGGTAGACAGGGGCACGCTGCGACCGGCGGGCAGATGAAATGCAGGAAGGACAACCACGAGCAACACGCGCATCGTGCCAAACCTGGGAGCTCTGACAACCCATCAGATTATCCAAAACAGGGCGTGATTCAGACGCTTTCGAGGGCACGGGCACACAGTGCTGGAACTTTCCCCGAGTCCGAACATTTGCTTTCAAATGATGCTGTCCTCGTGGAACTACATGGAATTGACTTTCAATGTGTAGGAATCTACTTTTTGTCCTCAAGGATCTTCTCCGGTTCTCCCAAATGTGCTCCCAGATCTAGCTGTGGGCTGTGTCTTACTGTCTTTACTCTCCCAGCTGTACACTAGAATCACTGTGGAGCTTTTAAAAACCAATGCGTATAAGCAACATCTCCACAGTGGCAAAAAGGTGGAAGTGATCATCCATTGACTGATGATTGGGAAACAAAATGTGGTCTATGCACCCAATGGGATATTATTTAGCCATAAAAAGGATCAAAGTTCTGATATGTGCTAGAAGATGCAAAACCCCCTTTGGAGATTGCCTCAGCTGCACTCTTCCAAGAGCAGACCCTTCCCAGGCAGCCCACCTCCAATGACAGATTAATGTGGAATTATAAACACAAGAATCTGTCATTTACCTGGGACTAGCTTCAGGCTACGCTATTCGTAACAACAGAAACAATATTTTTGGCTTTCACTTTTCTCCAAAGGAACGTGAGTGTCTCTGAACCTTTAATACACAAAGTATCTGGGAATCTCATTAAAGTGCAGGTTCTGATTCAGTGCGTCTGGGGTGGGCCCTGAGCTTCTGCATTTCTAACCAGTTCCCAGGTGATGCTGGTCTACAGACCACACTGAGAAGTAAAAGGGCACGAGGAAATATTTTTGGAGTGATGGAAACGTTCTATATCCTGATCGTAGCTGTGGTTACATGGGCATATTCATTTATCATAACTCACTGAGCTATGCACTTACAATGGGTGCATTTTATTGCATGGAAATTATACATCAATAAAATTGGCTTTAAAAGGGAAAATCAAGTCAAGATAGATTATAGATCTAAACATGAAAAATGAAACAAAGCTTCCAGAAGAAACAGAAAGCCTTGGGATAGGTAAAGCTTTCTTAAATGGGACTCAAAAAGAGCTAACCATTAGAAAAAAGAAAAGCATAGATGAATTGGACTACATTAAAATTAAAACTTCTGTTCATCAGAAGACTCTACTAAGAGAGTGAAAAGGCAAGCCAGAAAGTGAGGAAAGAGATCTGCAATACATATATCGGACAAAGGACTCATGCCCATAATGTATAAAGAATTTCTATAATTCAGTAAGAAAAAAGACACTCAATAGAAAAGTGGGCAAAACACTTGAACGGGAGCTTCACCAAGCAGGATATCCAAAATGGACAATAAACATGTGAAAACATTAATTACTTAATTATTCATAAAAACCACAAAAACAATATGAACACACACACCAGAGTGGCTACAATAAAGAGCGGATAATGCCGTGTGTAGGCGAGGCTGTGGGCCACAGGCTCTTTCATCCATCGTTGACGCGAGTGCGAATTGGAATAACTTCCTTGGAAAACTCAGCAGTATTTACTAGAGTGGAACATAAACATACTTTAAGATCCAGGAAATCCGCTCTTGGGTGGAATTAGGAGCAGATGTCTCCAAAAGCCATGCCTAAGAATGCTTATATTGGCATCACCCATAATAGCTAAAAGCTGGAAACACTCAATTGCCCAAAAGTAAAATAGATAAAATGTGGAATATTCACAAAATGGAGTATTATTGGCAATAAAAAGTGAATGAGCTGCTACATGCAACATGGATGAAGGTAGTGTAGCCAGGTAAATACAGGGCATCCAATTAAATGCATACTGCACGTCAACAGGTGTTGCTTTAGCATAACAATGTTTCATGGGATATTTGGGACTGACTTATACTAAAGAATTATTTTTCAAGCTGGTCTTCTGTTTCGTGATCTGGGTGATGGCGATGCGGGGACATGTGCCTTGTGACAATTCACCGAGCTGTGTGTTTAGGATTTGTGCACTGCTCTTATATACATGTCATACTTCAAAACAAAGTTTGCTAAAAATAACAAAAAGATGGTTCTCAGCCTGTGTGGCATTCCAGGAGGGCCTGCCTCTTGCTGGAGCCTCCTGTCTGTCGTCCTCGCTGGGGCCAGTGGTCTTTCCATCCTGGCTCGCGGCCTCTGCGGGGGACGGCCTCGCACACGGGCAGCCCTGGGCCCTCCCTGGCACCGCAGCCCGAGGCACTTGCTGGCTTCACCTTCCCGTGTCTTCATATCTTGTGCCCAGTGACGCCGACCACCCCAGGCTTCCTGAATTCACCTGCCGTCGCACCACTGCTTTCCCGGTTTAGAACGCCATCTCCGCTTCTCCGCCTGGCACAAACCTATTTGCTTTTCCAGTCTTGTGTCAGCACCTGCTCGTGAGGCCTCTTCTGCCTTCCTGGGGCAGCCGTCTTCATTTTATGCCTCCTGCAACTGACTGTTCCTGCGCTTGTGCCCGCTGTGTGGGCTAATGGGGCGGGGACCCTGTCTTTTTGTCCCCAGCACCCCGCAGAGTGTGTGGTGGGCGTGGGATGTCTGTTAAACGGGTGAATACGAACATAACGATAATCACACATTGAGATACAGGGATCAGGCAGAAGAACACAAGGAAGCACTTTGCAGACTGCTCACGATGAATTTTAGATTCGGAAGGGGCCCTTCGGAATTTGCTCCAAGTCACTCTACATGCAGCCACGTCACAACGGCGCCGTCAGCGCCAAGAAGGGGTCTCGTTTGACTTTCCGTGAGAAAGGGCTGTGATTCTCCCCACTTCACAGGTGAGGAGAAGGGTTCAGAGACCGCGGTCACGCGGCTGGTACGCGGCGGATCCCACGCCCACCACGCGGTTACTGTTCTGTGACTTACGCCGTCCTGCGGATCACAAAGTGCCCAGGGGAGCAGTGAACTCAGTGACGTGGCGGCTGCCCACGCGGGCACGGGCGGCGTTTTGAATCAGACAAGCTCTCTGGCACCTCTCAAATCCGTCTCCGTGGGTGGCTGCCCCTCTCCCACGAAAGGAGCCATCCAAACACCTAAACACAGTGTTCAGCTCTTTGCGGAGGTTCTCAGCGCCTGCCTGAGATTTTCAGGTTTTAAACAAAACAAAAATCTGATTCACTGTTTCCAGCCCGACAGGAAATTCAAATCCTTTATTTTTCTGCCGCTTAAAAAGAAAGAAGAAAAAAGGAAACGAAAAAAAAAAATCAAACCAGAAAACACACACACACACACACACACACACACACACACAAACCTTTTTGTCTTAGAAGAATTTTGAATGCTTCTCATTTCACACAGCACCTAACATTGTTCAGGCAAAGGTGGCAGAAGGAAGCCCAAAGTGAAAAACAGAAGGAAATGAAACGCATTACAATAAAACACACACGCTAATAAATAAGAACCCCAGCAATGAATCCAGCTCGGAGTACACACTGGAAGGAAGAAACGCCCCAAAGCTTTGCTTAAACCAAATAATATCAGAACAGACGGCTCCCCTGGGTCTCCGGGAAAAGTTAATACATACAGGAGAGTGCAAATGGAGGCGCTGGCTGAGATTTTTGGCAGAAAATGCATTACCAATGTTCAAGGTGAAGGAAGGGGGCTGGCAGATTTAGGGACAGGGACATTTTCATCAGGTAACACAATAAATACATCTGGGCCTCTCCACTGGGTCCCTCCAAGCTTCAGGGCATGTCCGCACTTCGGAATTAACCAGAGAGACTCTCAGGTGTACTCCTGGAAGCCAGCTGCTCCCAACTGCCCAAGCGGAGAATTAATTCAACTCTAGAGATCTGGATGCTAAGGAAGGACCCTGTGGGGAAGAATATTCCCCCCTCCCAATGTGCAGAAGCATCACTGAGTGGGGGCTGACGGGGTGGGATCAGGAGCTGCGGGCTCTGCTGTTCTGCTGAGATGGCGAGTGACCCCGAGAGACGCTTTCGTCGGCCCAGTGGTTGTGAAAGACGCTGAGCTCTCCGGGGCACGGAAAGATCACATCCCTCATGCAACTCCCCAAATTCACCCCCTTTCTCACCATCCCCAGAAAAATCCAAAGGGTGGAAAAAAATAAAAGGATGTCTCAAAGGTGAACGCGAAGGCTTTCCCCAGCCCAGTAAGACGCTTCAGGGGTGGCCCTGGGTGGCACGAATGAACGATGAGAGGCAAATTAATAATAATAAACCCCACGTTTACGTAGTGTTTTTTTATTGCCAAGGTAATGTTTCACCCACTATCTCCTAGGCCCTCAAGAGCATTTCCAGGCAGTGGGAAGGCAGGGATTATTTATCTCCATCTTCTTGGGAAGAAAGAAAAGCTTGGGACAGTGACGCGACTTGCTCAAGGTTGCAGGCCGCTGTGCAGTTCTGAAGCTGCAGAGGGTTCTTGTTTGTGAAGATGGGGCAGACGTGACTAATAGTCTTCAATTTTCAGTTTCACACCCATGGCAGCCATTAGTAATCAACCACAGAACTCGCCTCCACTTGGATCCTGCTCAACACGGGGCCTAGCAAGGCATCACCAGCTGATTGAAAGCCCTTTGCCATCCCCAGCTCTGTCGAATCCTCTCAATTGACGTATGGAGACACCGAACCCCAGAGAGGGGAAGGGGCTTGGGCAAGACCACCCATGGGCCCAAGGCCCAGAACCCAAATCCTCTGCCACTGACCCCAGTGGTCTCTCCGGGGCACTGCGCTGTGCTCCTTCTGCTGGGCAAATAAGTCGCCCACCTAGAGGGGCGTTCCGTAGACGTGAGAACGGTGTGCTTCATGACCAGCTGGAACAAACTGCTTGGGGGGGTGTGTGTTGAGCAAGTGGACAAACTACTGTCACTCAGACTCCTGAGCAAGTGGCAGGACGGAAGGGAGGATCTGGGGAGTGGAGAATCGGAATTTGATGTCAAAGTAGACAGGCCAAGCGGGCGATTGGATATGAAAGTCTAGAGCTCAGAGGGGATTCTGGGCAGGAGAGATGAACTTGGGAGTCACTGGCATAGCGATGATTTTTAAAGCCGTGGGACTGGTTGAGGCTACCAGAGAGGGAGAGTAGATGGAGAAGAACCCAGCTCGGAGCGCTGGACCCCTCAACCCTAGAGCTCAAGGGTAAGAAGGAATCAGAAAAGAGAGACTGGGAAGGGATGGCCAATCAGGCAGGAGAAAAACCAGGTTAGTGGAGCCCTGAGGCCAAATGAGCTCTGCATTTCAAGGAGGAGAGAAGGATCCACCAGGTCAAATGCTGTTGAAAGGTCAAGTCCTAGAAGAATTAAGAAGTGACCACTGGATTGAGGCCATTGGCGATCTTGATAAGAGCTGTTTAACTTGAGTGCTGGATGTGCATTCCTGGTGGAAATATAAAATTTCTGAGGTGGTTCCTCAGAAAGATGAACACAGAATTAGCACATGACCCAGCTATCCCATTTCTATGACTTTTCCAGACACTTGTCCACCAATGTTTACAGAACCGTATTCCCAATAGCCTAAAGGTGGAAAATCTCAAGTGTCCGTCAACAGATGAACAAAATGTGGTCCAGCCATGCAATGGAGTATTATTCAGCCATGAAAAGGAACGGAGCTCTGATCCACATGACACATGGGTGGATCTTGAAGACGTCATGTTGAGTGAAAGAAGCCAGACACAAAAGGACAGATATTGCATGATTCCACTATTTATATGACATATCTAGAAGAGGCAAATTCATAGAGATGGAAAGTAGATTAGAGGTTCCCAGGGGCTGGGGAAGAGGTAGGGGTGGTGATTGCTCAGTGGGGACAGAGTTTCTCCTTGAGAGGATGAACATTTTCTGGCAACAGTGATGATGGTTACACAACACGGTGAATGTACTTAATGCTACGGAAGCAGACACTCAAAATGGTTAAAATGGTACATTTTAGGTTATACATATTTTACCACCATCAAAAAAAAAAAAAAAAAAGAAAGAAAAAAATTGAGTGCTCAGAGCAAAAGGTTGTGGAGAGGAGGAGTGGTCTGAGGATAATGAGTATCGACAACAATTTCAGAGATCTGCTGTGAAAGGTGCAGACGTGATAGAGGGAAGTCCAACATCAAGAAGGTTTTGTTTTAAAGACGGGTGAAACTGCAGCATACTGCACTGTGGGGGGAAACTGATGATGCAGGGGAGGAAGGAGGAATTGCTGGTGGAGAGCCTCGGGTGGGTGAGGCGAGGTGGTCTCCGGCGCCAGGTGGAGGGGCGGGCCTGGCGGGCACACGGACGGGTCATCCCGGCACCGCGGCCCGAGGGCAGGGCACGGGGGCAGCCGCACGGGGAGCGGGGTCTGCGGCTGAGAGTGGGGCGGGCCTCGCAGGCCCAGTTCGTCTGCGTCTGCCACGACGCATAAAGGGTTGGGTTTAAAAAACATGCATTTTAAAGAGAGTTAAGAAAGTTACGGAAGGAGATACAACTTCTGTACGAAGTTTAGGGGGGAAATGGATGGATGCGTTCCCCGGAGCAGCCCTCTGCTCCTGCCGCAGCCCCGGGGTGTCTCCTCGCCAGCTTTTAGGGGACACTTCCCATTTCCCTTTCCCTGTCAGGCCACAGCGTTCTCCAGCCAGAATCCTGCTGAGTTGGCACAAACGCATCTTGGCGATGGGGAACCCTCCCAAGGCCGGGCACTCTCCATGGGCTTGGTCTGTTATCCGCAGACAGGGACCCCTGAGCGTGGGCTCCCAGAGGTGCTGGGCAGGCAACAAGGGGGGTTTTGAAAAGCAGCTGTGAATTGAAGACAGAAGGCTGGAAAGAACTGCACGGCATCATAATGATTCAATGGAGCCAACTCGACTCAAATCCCTTTTTTAAGGAAGGCCATTTCTTCTCAAACAACTGCCACAAATCGCTTAATCCTTACACAAAAGCAGGGAATGAAGCACTAATGTCAACAAAAGGCAGTTTTGCTTCATACCAACCTTTATCCGCTAAAATAGATTTACTAAACCTCAAATAATGCTGGCACAGGGTTTCTGTGGCTCACTGATGGAAAAAAAACTGGGTCATTCCACCAGGAACCACGCGAAACTATCACAGCAGCTTTATCATAATAGCCCCAAACTGCAGAAGCACAAATGTTTACCATCAGTGGAACGGATAAATAAGTTGCAGCAAATTCACACGATGCAATATCATGCAGCGATGAATAAAAAACAAAAAAACAAAACCAAAACCAAACTACCGCCACGCCCAATGTGGATGAAGTTTACAGATATCATGAGAGTGAAACATGATGGAGACAAGAGAACACACACTTTGAACCCAGAAGGAGTGAAAAAACAGGGACTCAAGATACTTGTACATGAATGTTCATAGCAGCCTGTTTACAAGAGCCAAAAGGTGGAAGACACCCGAGTGTCCATCCACAGACGATGGATCAACAAAATGTAACATGCACACAGTGGAATATTACTAAGCCGAAAAAAGGAAGTTCTGACACACGCTGCAGCACGGATGAACCTTGAAAACATTATGCTGAGTGAAAGCAGCCAGACACAAAGGGGCAAATATTGTACAATTCCACTCATATGAAATATAAGGGAGAATAAGTAAAATAGAGAGACAGAAAGTAGATTTGAGTCACCAGGGGCTGGGGGAGGGGAAATGGGGAGATATTGCTTTGTGGATGCAGAGTTTCTGTTTCAGGGGATGAACAAGTTTTGGTAATGCATAGTGGTGACGGTAACCCCACATGGTGACTGCGATTAATGCCGCTGAACTGTACACTTAAAAAAATGGTTAAAACGGGAAATTTTGTGTTAGATATTAAGTGTCACCACGGCAAACATTTTAAGAGAGAGATGATACTGTGTAATTGTGTTTATGTGAAGTTCAACAATAGGCAAAATACTGGTGACGGATGTTGGAAGAGTGGTTGCTTTGGTGATGGGAGAAGGTTGGTGATGGGGGACATTGGGGAGCCCCGGGGGGCCTGGAAAGGACCTATTTCCTGATCCGCATGGTGGTGCCACAGTGTATGTAAAAATTCACCACGCCGTACACTTAAGATTTATGGGTCCCACTGTATGTGTTACACCCTAATTTAAAAATCTTTTCCTTACAGGGGGGTCATCAGTTTTGCCTTCCAGTAGCAACAGAGACCTTGTCACTTCTACCCTAGCCGTCTCGTCCCACCGTAACTCAGTGCCAAAGAGGAAACCTCCGGAAGCGGAGGGCAGAGCTACAGGTTTGTCAAGCATCAGAAGGGTGGGGAGACTACGGCTCCTCTTTCTTAAACCTGTTTCGTTCTTGTTTTCTTAATCGTAAAAATATAGACGCTCATAAAACATATACAAGCAAAAGAGAAGGACGCAAAATAAATATTAAAATTCTTCCCCATCGATCACCTGGCCCCTCCTCCAGAGTTGCCTCCTACCAACAGCTCCTCATCGGACCAGTGTTTCCTTCCGGAAACTTTCCAGGGACCCACGTCCTTCTCAGTGGCCTCCCAGAATTCCACGGTACAGACAACCCACGATTCACCCTGCCCTTGACCGTGTCCAGCTCACTCCTAAAATAATTAACACTGCGGTGAGCATCCTCGTGCAAAACCCTTGGCGCACATGTACGAGTACCCCCGTGGGAAAGTTTCCCCGAGGTGGATTCGTGCCTCAGAGGGTTTATTCACTTACAGTGTTGGTCAACATCGTCAAACTAGCAGTGTCCGAGAAGGTCTGTTTCCCCGCCCCCTTGCCAATACTAGGTTTTATTAAACTTTTTGTCCTTTGCTGGCCCGAAGGGTGAAAGACCGTTTGTCTCTGTTGTATTACTTTGCATTTATTTAGTTATAAATAAGGGACGTTGATTGGTCTGTTCATATTCTGCTTGTTCATATCCTTTAACCGTTTCTCTGTTGGGCTGAATTCTTGAATTCTGGGGGTCTGGCCACACCTGTCTGTTTGTATTTGGAGGGGGAGTTGCCACACAGCCCCCTGGCCTGCAGAACCTAAAATAGTTACTATCAGGCCCTTTGCAGAAAAAGTTTGCTGACTTCTGCCCTTTGAAAATCAGGGACTTAGCTCTTTGTCACATGTATTTTGTTTTACTTTTAGCTCACCACTCTATTCTACACGGTCACCTGGAAAACACTTCGATCTACATTAATTCAACGGGTGGAATTTTTACCCACTTTACACATTGGCAGTTGAGGCTCAGAGGTGTCAGGTGACTTCCCCAAGGTCACACAGCCCCTGCGAGGTGGAGAAGCCCCACTAGCTGGCCCCAGGTCCACAGACCTTTCTATATCACGTGTGGCCTCTTTGTGGACTGAGCCAGTCCCAAGGCCTGGCAGGCAGTGAGTGTAAAGAACAAAGCCCTGAGGGGTGTTGGCGGGGTAAGTGGGAGAGAGTGGGGGGACACACCCCCCACCTTGTTGCTGCCATATATGTGTGTGAGGACTGCACATTCCTGAGCCGAGTGGGGTCAGGAAGGAAGATTGCACACTCAACCCCAGGGGTCACACAGGGGATGGAGCCCTCTTTCGGGGTGTGTCTTGCTTGCACACGTCCAAGGGGCATCACCCACGGATGGCCCTGGGCTGGCTGTGTCACCGATGTCCTCGGGGCAGCTTGGCCATGGGGCTGGAGAGGGGAAGAGAGAGGACGAGCCAGAGCAGGCAGAACCAGAACGTTTATGACCCGCTGGCACTGGGCCAAGGACACCAATTATACAAAGTCGACAGCGACCGTTATCATCTCTGAGCCCTTGAACAAATCACCACCAAAAAGGTTACACTCCCGAAAATAGTTGCCCCATTAAAACTGCTGACCTAGATAGCAGGAGGACCTCAAGGTAACCCGTGTCGGACACATTCTTCCCACGTGGCGTGCATGGATGGAGAGGCAAGCCTCTGGAAATGGGCTAGACTTAATTTTCCTTCCGCAGAAAAGAGTTTTTAAGGGGCTTACTCGAACACTTTTTCCATTTTCTTTATGCTCCGATATGCAAATCAGCGCAAGCATTTTCTGGACAGACCGGATGAAGCAACCACACAAGCGGGAGGAGACTCTCCAGGGCGGACTTGCTGACTGTCTGCTCTGGACCGAGCATCGATGCAACTTGGCTCGGGCGACCCTCACGGTGGCCCCGTGAGACTGGAAGGACGGACAAGGAAACTGAGGCCAAGCCAGAGTCACGACCCTGCCCCAGTCCACACTGCCTGCGTGGGCGGGAAACCAGTGCTCCCTCCCCAGGTGTGTGTGACCCCAAAGCCCACCCCCTCCCTGCTCCCGGACCCCGGTAAGCAATAGCACCTCGAGGGTTTTCTCATTTTATGCCTGCTGTAGCTCATAACGCCGAAAGTAATCAGCAGTAACGTCCCGATCTCACAGTTAGAAACGGCTCTGGGAGCTCATGACGGCCCTGCCCAAGGTCACACGGCTGGTCAAGGTGAACAGTCGAGACTTCCTTGGACCTCACATCCTTGGACCACGGCACGACGCCCTTTCCACCCCGCCACGTGCCTTGCAGACTCCAAGGGGGGAACACTGGCAGCCCCACGGCCTTCTTTCTGTAATCTGACTTTTTTTTTTTCATTTTGCCAAGGCAGCAGCAGCCTTGCAAGTTGGCGTGGAGACGGGCGAGGTCCAGCCCTTAGTGGCCCCTACAGGCCTGTCCGTGCTCTCCACGGGCCCTGCCTCCAAGCAGGGTGCCGGGCAAGGCAAGGCGAATGGAAGGCCCCTTTAAAGCAGGCCCCGGCGACCGCTGGATTTGAAGATGCTCCGTTTTTCAGCAGTTGACACTTTCCATCATAATCACCTGAAAACCAGGACTCGATTTGGCCTTTCGTGCATGAAGCTGTGGTCACTGCGGCCTCTTCCTCCCCCAATGGCCCCTGCCCCTGCTGCCACCCAACCCCACACACACTTCCTCAGGTCCTTTCTTCGGAGGGTGGAGAAATACCGCGTGTGGAGGTGGAGAGAGAGGTTCTGACCTACCCTTGCCAGCACCGTCGTGGCCTGGAACCTTCTACTGATTCCCTGGGCTTCCAGAATCCTATCCCAGACACCACCACAACCTCCTCTGGGTTCCTGCCCACGTAGCCTGTGTCTCAGCCACACCGCGATCGCGGACGAGGACTGTGTGCCCTGAGCTATTTTAGGCAATGAACTCCGGGCCCCCCACCCAGCCCCAGGCAGAAATCCGCGCATACGGGACCCACCCGTGGATTCAAACAAGAGTCATCCGTCCTTAGGAGAAGACAGGTTTAGAAGTTATCTCAAGAAAAACCCTGTAAGGGATTATCTGTTTGCACACAAGTTTGGAGTGGGGCTCCAAACTTAATTTAATGAGCACGGCTCATTACATCTGCATCGTCCAAACCATTTCCTGGGAGGAGAGGGGCCTGTGTCCCGAGCTCCTCTGCTGCTGGACCCCCCACCCCTCTCCACCCTCCCCACCCCTGCCCCCACTCCCAGCCCACTGCAGCGATCACTTCCTCACAGCTCACCTCAGGGGTGGAGGGAAGTGGGGACTCAGGGAAAGCACAGAAGTGGAGACGTCTAGCTAAATTCCAGTCCTTGCAAGAATTCACAGCTCACGGGATTTCCGGCACACATCATGCACAGGGGGACACTCGATAAACTTTTTTTCCCTTTCTGGATGGTTGATAACCTTATGCCTTCTGGAGAGGCATAAGGCAAATGTTGGGAGAAATTCTTTCCAGCTACAAATCACAGGCTTCGGGAGCTGACCAGGTACACAGGGGTCAGCTGGGTCCAAGGTGGCTGGGCAGGGGCCCGGGGCCCTGATGGGAAGCTCAGGGCTCCCACAAACTGTCCTTTCCACATCTGGCAGGTCCAGCTGTGTGGGCCGCCCCCTCTGGCATCTGTGACTCCCTCCCCAGGGCTCCAGCTCTGAAGGGACAGAAGACACACCCCTGCCCCCTCTTGCACGGAGGGCTTCCTGGCGGCCCCACGGGCCTGAGAAGTGTCCTGGGGGAGCTGGCTGCAGGCCCGAGGCCACCAGGCCCTCATCCCAGAGCTGCCCTGTGCCCCTGCCCCCAGCACCCCAGGGCACTCCCCAGGGAACGGGCTGCCTCCCCACCTTGGGGGGCCTCCCTGCCTGCAGCCGGGCCCCACCTCCTCGGCAGCCTCTGAGTCAGGCTGGGCTGTGGTCTGGAAACTTCCTGCCCTTTCAGGTGTCACAGAGGCTCTTTGCCTCCCTCGGGGGCAGGTGCCAGAGGGTCGCCCTGCCCGGCAGCCGCCTCCGGACCCCTCATTCCTCCCCTTCCCTCTGAGGAGCGCGGGAACTTTGCGAGGCAGAGACCCTCAGAGACGGCCAGAGAGACACGCGGGAGTGCAGGGGTGCCAAGGGGGCGCCCCCCGCCCCCGGATGCCGCCGCGCCTCGGCTCCCCCAGCGCCCCGGACGCCGCCCCTCGCCCCCCGCTCGTCCCCCTCGCCCCCCGCTGCGCCTACCTGGGGCGCTCATGCTCCGCGGGCCGCGGGGGCCGCCAGCCGCGCCGGGCGCCTCCTCCACGCCGCCCGCCGGCTTCTCCTCGTCCCCGCGGCCCGGCCGGGTCCGAGCGGCGCCCCCCGCCCAGGGGCTGCAGGGCCGGGAGGGGCGGCACGCGGCCGGGGCAGGAGTCCGGGGGCCCGGGGAGGCCGAGGAGAGCAGAAAGGAGAGAAAGTGTGTCATAGGCTGGGAGGGGCGGGGGAGGGAAATGCAAAACCCGACAGGAAATGAGACTAAAAAAATGCAAAAGGTTAGAAAAAGCGATAAGGAAGCGGTGGGGGGTGGGGGGGCCTGAGTTCTGGTCCAGAGCTTTGTGGGGAGGGTGGTAAGGAGCGGGGCGGGGGCGCTGCGGGATCGCGGAGGACCAGGAGGGGGAGGGGTCGCCTGCCTCAGGTGGGGGGGCCGGGCTGCAGGTGGGGGGTGCCTGTCTCAGGTGGGGGGGCCGGGCCCCAGGTGGGAGGGGGTTGCCTGCCCCAGGTTGGGTGGGGAGGCCGGGCCCCAGGCTGAAGCCGTCTGCCCCTGCCCACCTCTGACCCCCATTTGGCCCCACCCCGCTGCAGAGAGGCCTCCGGACCCCAGGTGCACCCCCAAAGGCCGGAGGGGGGTGCTGCTTTCTAGGCTCTCAGACTGGGGCCCTTTGAGAGGAATTTAGACATTCTCAAGAACCTCTAAAGCTTTGAGCTGAATCTTTTCCCACAAAGTAGTGGAAGGCCCTGGGGGTCACCCCAAGCCTCTTCCCATCCTCAGCCTTTGTTCTGGACGCTTCTTGGGGCTCCCCAGGCGTCAACAGAAGGGGGACAGTCCTACCTGCGCCTTCCCGACCCCCGCTGACCCCCACCCCGCCCACCCCGGCTCTGCCGAGAAGCTCTGGAGAACACCATCTGTGAGAGAAATGGTGATTTCTGGGTCTCGTTTTAGTAATTAACCCAAGAGGCTCCCGAACCCAGGCCTCTGGGTGTGACGCTCCCACAACAGAGACCTCTGGGTGGGAAGGTCCTCAGGGTTTATGTGAATTGTGACCTCAGAAATCTGGGTTCCTCAAAAAGTTCACGGTGGAGTTGCTGTATGACCCGGCAGTTCCACCCCCAGGTGTACACCACAGAGATGTGAAAACAGGCTCCGCAGAAACCCGTGCTCCAGCGTGCAGGGCAGTGTTTTCACAAGCACCAAAAGGGCGACGCGGGCGCGTCAGCAAAATGTGCTCTATCCGCGCCATGGAATATTATTCAGCCGTAAGAAGGAATGAAATTCTGATGCACTCGAAAAGAGCCAGATGCAAAAGGACAAATAGTGGATAATTCCACTTACATGAAAAGTCTAGAATAAGCAAGTCCTTAGGGACAGAAAGTAGATTACAGCGCCGGGGCGGGGGCAGGGGAAGTGGGGAGAGCTTCTCCTTGCGGGGATGATAACGTTTTGATCACGGATGGTGGTGGTGGTAGCACAACATTGTGACTTTAATGCCCTGAACTGTACACTTAAAAAAATGCTTAAAATGGCAAATTTTAGCATAAATATAGAGCCACAATTAAAAAAAAAAATCTCTTGCTCTACCAAGTAATCAGGTTTTGTTTTCTGCCTGGCTTGATCCAAGAATCTTGGATTCTAGTCTCCCGGCTGGGAATTTGCCACGGCCCCAGCCCCCAGTCCTTTCATTCTTTTCTGCCTCAGTTTATCACTCTCGTCTTTCCCTCCTCCCCGTCTTTTGCTTCCTCCACTTACAGCTAGACAGTGTACTCTCCTGTTTCATGCTTTAAGTTCTGTGAGAAATGTTTCTTGAGCTCTTTGAGGGAAAAGGGTTCAACAAATTAAACAACTAAGCAAGACAATAAATAAATAATGGGAATCGTGGCCGAAGCACAGATGAATTTGGAATCTCGGCAATTTCGAGGCGCATGGTTGTACCGATTCATAAAGGCCAGTCCGCTAAGATGAGCATGAGTTTGCTTTCTGCAAAACGTGTTCACAAAAGCCATCAAGAACTGCAGCCAGAGCAAGTTCCTTAAATAAATGCCAAACTGCACAGCACCCAAGCCCTCATCCCTCCGTCCCCAAGGACCTGCCTGCTGGGGAATGTGTCTCTCCTGCTCTCGGTGACACCTTTATCTCAGCCGCCACCCGGAGGGTTTTAAAGGAGAGCTCGGTCTCTGGTGTGCAGGCTACCGAGGGCAGGCATGCTGGGAAACAACAACAAAAACTGCGAATTAAAGTAACCCTACTGGAGGTTGCGTGGACCCTGCGTGGAGCTCGAGGAATTTTCAGAAAGCAAAGACTCCCCTGTAATCCACAGCCACATAAAAAAATAGAAGCCCCCCGCTGCCCCCTTCCAGCCCCCACCTTCTGAGGGCCACGTTCTGACCTCCAACAGCACAAATCAGCTTTGCCAGTTTTTGAACTTTTTATCAATGGACCAGGCATGGTTCTCTTTCAGGTCTGGCTTCTTTCACTCAGCCTTATGTTTTTGAAATTTATTGCACACAAGTTCATTGAAGACATGCCTTTTATGCCCCACCCAACCTGACATCTTTTTAAAATTTTTAAACATTCAGAGAAGTTAGAACAATTTTATAGGGAATGCCCATACACCCCACCATCTGATTCGATGGGAAACACTTTGCTCTATTTGCTTTATCATGTGTCCGTCCATTCCCCTATCCATCCATCAATACCTAGTTTTTAAAGGAATTTCATAATAAATCGATGACATCTGTACACTTAACCTTTAAATACTTCCGCATGCATATCATTAACTAGAGAGGGTGTTTTTTAGGTAAAATTTATGTACAGATTTTTTTTTTAATTAGTGAAGTTGTGGGTTTGCAGAACAATCATGCATAAAATAGAGGATTCTATTTTATTCATAAAAAATTCTATTTAATTCATATATCACCCTATCATTAACACCTTGCATTGATGTGGAATATTTGTTCCAACTGATGAGAGCACGTTTTTATAACTGTACTATTAACTATAGTCCATAGTTTGGCTTGAATTCACTGTGTAGTGCAGTTCCTTGGATTTTTAAAAATTTTTATTCTATTACCATATACACAACCTGGCATTTCCCTTTTAACCACATTCAGATATATATTTTAGTGCTGTTAATTACATTCATCATGTTGGGCTACCATCGCCATCACCCATTACCAAAACTTTCCCATCATCCCAAATAGAAATTCTGTACATTTTTAACTTTTAACTCCCCGTTCCCTCCCCCCACCCTGGCTCCTGGTAACCGATATTCTAATTTCTGACTCTATGAATTTGCTAATTGCAATTATTTCTTATCAGTGAGATCATACAATATTTGTCCTCATGCAGATTTTAACTGTATCCTGAAGAAGTTTTGACAGATGGAGGCTTCCGGAAGGCAGGAGGCAGGTGGACGGGAGCTCCAGGTCAGGGGGTGCGGGGTGGAGCCTGCAGCTCGCCACGGCGGTACCCCCAGATCGTCAGGTTTGGAGGGGCAGGGGAAGAAGGAGAGGCAGAGACTGAAGTGAGTGATGGAAGGACAGACTGCAGAATTGCTGGGCAGGGGTCCTCACCCCCTCCTCCTCCCTGCACTCTGCAGCTCAGCTTTTCCTCCAGGAGTGTTTCCAGTGAACCTGCTCAGAGGGGCTCTGGGAACTGGGGGTGGGGGCGGGGCCACCCCCTGGGACATTCGGGAGAGGGTCAGCCCGCTAGACCTCCCGGCCTTGGCTCCCTAAGGCGGTGCTTCCAGACCGTCAGTGAGGAAAGACTCCTCCCCCTTTAATAAAATCTCGAATCTGTTACAGACTGGCACTTGTGTCAAATATAATCAAAATCAATTACTAGAACGTGAAATTAAAAAAAAAGACATTCAAGATATAAATGCACCAACCACGTGCTCGGTTATTGTGGTAATACCAAAATGGGCAGAAATCAGCAGCTTGAAAGAGTGGGACTTAGAGGAACAAACAGGACAACCATTCCCTGGGGTGGGAAGGAGACAGATAATGCTGGGAAGGAAATGGGACATAATGATGCAAAGAAAATCCTCTAATGAGTGTCCTCAGAGAGATTCAAGTGGATATCATATCCCAAAATAACGACATTTTGCAATGAAATAGGCTGCCCGATCAAACAAGCAAGGAACAGTTCCTGAGGATGAAAAATATGATTGCTAAAATAAAAATAAAATAGAATCAATTAAGAAAACTGAGAAAAATTGTCTATCAGGTATATCTCCTGGGCTGCAAAGGATAAAGCCAACAAAGAAATGAAATATATGAAAGAAAATGTGAGACCTCGAGACAATTCGGAAGAACCAATGTCCACTTAAAAAGAGTTCCAGCAGGCAGGGCATGAGCAGACATTGGCACATTGATGTCCTTAGCAGCATTATTCGCAAATTGCCAAAAGACATAGGCAACCCAAGTGTCCATCAACTTATGAACGGATAAGCAAAATGTGGTGTATACATACGATGGAATATTACTGAGCAGTAAGCGGGAATAAAGTCCTGAAACATGTGACAACATGGACGAGCCTTGAGGACGTTATGCTGAGTGAAACAAGTCAAGTATTGCATGATTTCACTAATGTGAACTAACTGGAACAGGTAAACTCAGCCGTAAAACTTAGAATATGGGTTACCAAGAGATAGAATGAGGCTAGCGAATGGGGAGTGGCTGGCTAATAGATACAGAATTTTTAACACGGTTGAACTTAAATGCTTGGAAATGGATAAAGGTGACAGTAGCATGTTATTGGGATTATAAGCAATAGTGCTGAATTGTCTGCAGGTGCGGTTGAAAGGGGTTGTTTAGAGTCATGAATGTCACCAGAAGGAAACCTGGAGGTTAAAATATAGGATTGTGTAACACGGTGAACCTCATGATGGATGATGCTTATGATTAACACTGAAAATATAAATAAGTTCTTTCATGAGCTAGAACAAACGTACTACACTTGTACAAGAGTTAATAATAGAGTGGTATACGGGGGAGAATTACCTATTGTAAACTACAGGCTATAGATAACAGAAATATCTTAATATTCTTTCATCAACAGTAACAAATGTACCACTCCAATACTGCAGGTCAGTAGCAGAGGTATGGGGTGTTTTGGATTTTCCTTTTGAAAGTCTATTTGTTATTTTTCTTTTTGAATAATGAAAATGTTCTAAAATTGATTGTGATGATTACACAACTAGGTGATGATACTGTGAGAAGTTGATTGTATACAATGGATGTGTGTTATATGGTGTGTGAATATATCACAATGAAATTTGCAGTTAAGAAAAAAAGAGTTCCAGCAGGGAGAGAGAAAATTGAGGGAAGAATTAATCATGAAATAATAATCGTCATCATCATAATTGTCAGAGCTAAAGAGTGATGTTTCTCCACAATGAGGAGGCCCACTCAGAGCCAAGTAGAATGAATAAATAAAGAGCTGTATCTAGAGATATCTCAATGAAATTTCAGGAAAGAAAATAAAAGGATATTGAGAGGATTCTAAAATCTATTAGAGAAAAAAAATGCATATCGCTGCCAAGGATTACATGTTCTCATAGCAACATTGGATGCTAAGAAAATGATAAAGGAACATTTGGAAGTTCTCAGGGAAATTTACTTTAAACTTTGATTCTGTATTCAGCCAAATTTTCAATCAAGTGTGAGAGCAAAAATAAACTCATTTTTAAACATGCCAGGAACTTTGAAAATTTACCTCCCAAGCGCCTCTCAAGAAAAAGTTACTCAAGCATGTAGTACAGCAAAATGAAAAGGAAGTCCAAGAAAGAGGAAGACATGGAATCCAAGAAAGAGCGAAATAAATCCAGGAGGACAGTCCGAAGGGCTGTGCAGGATCCTTGGGAAAAGTCAGTGTGTATCTGAGCTTTGAACAAATAGCTGAAAAGTCCTAGTTTCAAACAGAACTGGAAAGAACCCTTAAATCACTAGGGTTGGGCCAAGTGTTAACCCAGACTGACCCGAATATTTGTCTGGTCAAAATGGTCATACTGGCCCTGGTGTGTCCTTTTAAACTGGTGCCTGTATATTGCCATACCCATGTCATCCTTTTATAATAAAAATAAACCATTTCGGGATAATGAAACCCGGGGAGGGAACCAATTGGTTTAGTTTCCATATGTCCTTGCATCGCAGTTGTCATAATATGTGTGTGTGGTTGGGGTTACAGGCTTACTTGCACGGCCAAATGTGTGTTGAGGGAAAACCTCTATTTTTCTTGCAACTCATCTTTTCTTCCTCCTTAGCCCCTCCTCCACGGTAGGGAAAAGAAAACTTTTGGATCTATCTGGCTTAAAGCGTAGCCCAATCCAGTAATTTAATAGTCCTTTTAGCTAGTGCTCAGTCTCGAAAAAAAGGTTTCATCTCTTGGATAGCTGCTCCCTGCCCCTGAGATGTTGGTGGGGTGTGCAGGAGGAGAGGCGTGACTGACAGGGCCTTGAGGCCAAGGAAGACATGGTGTGCCAAGCACTTGTCCTCTGGCTCCTTGGGACTCCAGGCCGACGTCCCTTTCTTGCCCGGTGGCTGCTTGCCCCGCTGGAATTCATGGCGGACAGCTGTAGCTCCTGGAACGCCTCATGAGGCCTCGCTTGGCTTGGTTGAGCATCTACTATATCCTTATCTAGCCCAGAAGTCCCCTGCTGTGGGGTCACCTTCTGAGCTGGAGTTGGCTCTCAGATCACTGTCCTTATCTCTGGGGACCGAGAGCGTCTTGGGGTCTCTCTCTGCAGGACCACGATGGAGTGCCAGTTTTTCCAAGGGTGGCCCAAGCCCAGGGCCAGGGGAGAACCCCCTGCACCCTCGGTGTCCTTCACCCAACGGCTTCCCTTCTTGGTCCACACACGTCTGTCCACTTGACTGTCTTGTGCTTCTCATGCCTCGCACTGTCTCCTTTCCCCACCCACTGGACGGACTCCAGTAGACCCCGTCTCCGTGGGGAAGCTGAGAAAGGAAAGGGGTATCTCTTCCTAGTGCACAGATATGTGTATGTACTTTTTCCGTCAGAACAGGGTAACCTAGAGGCAGAGCCTGAGATGGAGGTGTTCTTTTATTTTTTGTTTTATTGTGGTAACATCTGTAAACTTAAAATTTGCCATTATAACCATTTTTAAGTGCACACTTCAATGGTATTAATTACATTTACAAGGTTGGGCTACCATTACTACCATCTATTGCCAAAACTTTTTAATCATCCCAAAAAGAAATTCTGTATCCATTAAGTAATAACTTCCCATTTGCCTTTCCCCCAGCCCCTGGTAACCTGACATCTACTGTCTGTCTCTGTGGATTTGCTTACTCTAGGTATTGCACGGAAGAGGAATCATATTTGTCCCCCTGTGTCTGGCATCTTTCACTCAGCATCACGGCTTCAATGCTCATATATGTTGTAGCAGGGTTGGTGCTTCCTTCTTTTTTGTGGATGAACACAATTCTGTTGCATGGAGAGACCATTCACCCGTTGGTTACACTTGGTTGTTTCCACCTTTTGGCTATTGCAAATAGAACTGCTATGAACACTGGTGTCCTAGTACCTGTTTGAGTTCCTGTTTCCAATTCTCTGGGGTAGATCCCCAGGAATGGAATTGCTGGGCCATTGGGTAATTTCGTGTTTAAATTTTGAGGAACGGCCAACCTGCCCCCCACAGCGTCTGCGCCATTTTGTATTTCCACCAGCACTGCGGAAGGAGTGACGGGCTTCCTGTGAGAGTGATCTCCTGAAGGGCTGCTCTCAGGAGAAGGACAGGGAGGTGACGAGGATGTGCTGTCAGCTGGAGTCTCGCCTCAGCCTGGCCCACAGGGAGCTCTGGAGCGGCAACTGCCTCACCCAGTTAGCTCCCCTGAGGCAAGGGGCGCTTTGTACCCCAGTGTCGTGGGTCCTGGGCTGCGGCTGCCTGGGGCAGGTGCAGTACCCTGCCTCTCTCAAGGCTGGGTCACCTTGAACGGTGGTCTTGGCAGTGGAGGGGACGTTAACCACAGGGGTCCCTATTGTAGCTGCAAAATTCGATGGGGTTCATTAAATTAGTTCCATTCCTGAAACTGTTCTTTCTGTTAGCTGTGCCCCCCTTTCCTCACCATTGTTCCCCGATACGTCTCACTATGTCCACTCGACACTCCTGGTCTTCAATTACCCCCATCACCCAGAAAAATTTAGCTAAATATGGTGGCTTAAGAGTTACCCAAGCCCCCAGCAAGAGATCAGAAGGAGGAAAATTAAAGACAGACTTTACCTCAAGCTGTATCTGGAATCCAGTCACAAGGCTGTGTTTTAAGATATTTCTGTATTGCTTTGAGAGCAAAATGGAATGAGAGAGGGAAACCAGGGGATGATGAGCTTCTGTCTCTTAAATGACCCCCCTTTGCTAGGGCTCCCCTCTGCCCCTCCGGAGAGCCATCTCATCCTGCGGCGCCGTCTTTAACTCCCAGAAAATCATTCCTTATCAGTGCAACAGTCACACACTTGGGACAGCAGAAAGGCATTTCACAAACTATTGATCTGAGAATTAATATATTGCTTTTTTTTCCCCAGGTGCCACACCTCACTGCCGTTCTATGTATTATACCCTCAAAATAGCTTCAAGAGCACGACAGACCCTTCCAAGCCTTTAATTATGTTTTACGTACTTCATATTTTTATGCTGTTACCGCTCTCTCTGCCCCTGCAAGCTCATTCCTCTTAATTTCAGATTGTTTCCATGCCATTTCCCTATGCAGAGATGCTTCCAGAAGGCATCTGTGACCACATCATCCCACACCAATAAAAAGCAGCCCATTGAAAGGTCCATTTACTTTCCTGTATGCAGAAAACCTGAAATGACCCTTTACTTCTACTTTTTTTTAAATTCTTACAGAGAGCATGGCTTAAATCCAGGAAGAAAGTGTTTGCGTCTGTAGGCTGGTAATATATGTTCAACAGTTTTCAATTGCTTGAGCTATGAGATTGATGATAGCTGTCTATATATCCCAGGGGGAAAAGATACCTTGAAACTCACCCCTCCAAAGTACTGATGTTGCGGCATTGCTGTATGAAATGTGCAAAATGATTGTTGGCTCATGATAGCACCTCTGCAGAAAGCACTTGGGTTTTTTGGTGTAAGTCCGGGAGGGCTGCTCTACGTGTGCCCACCGAGACACCATCTTTGGCACGAGGAGGAGTTGAGGAAATGTTGAATCGTGCCACTCGCTGCACATTGCCCATTTTTCCTTTCCCAGGGGACAGAGAACAGCCTGGAAACTTGACCACCACTTTCTTTCTCAATCAATCAACATTAGGGTCATTGGTACATTACGTCCATTTTACAGGGTGGTAGGTGCGCTCGCGGCTGTATATAAATAATGAATAATCACAGTAATGCCCCAAAATGTGTGCAAGTGTCTGCAGTGAGCACATAATGGGTGCCTTGTTTGTCTTCAGGGACTGCATGACCAGCTTGTAACTGATGAGGCTTTAAATCGCCCCCGGTTACCTGAGGCCTGGGAGGGCTCCATCAAGCTCACGTCTGTCCCACTCGACACAGAACTTAAGAGGGGCCCATATTCGCTTTCTGTTCTTCTCTTTAAAAATGGAAATTATTTAGGCCTGCTTATCAATCACCATTCATGCCAATTGCCTTTTCCCCTTGCCTCCCTTTGCTTCTAGAGAAAACAACTGGAAACATCCAAGCAATATAAACGCTCTGAGTTTGTTCTGTTTTTAATACATGATGTTTGAGCACAGAAGTCAAGCCCCATTAAAAATACAAATGCTGCAGCTTATGGAATTGGCTGCTTTAAACACCGTTGTCTACACACCAGTGGTTTTCAAACTGTTTTATGGTAGCCTGGGTTTTTACGAGGCATCTCTCAGTATCTGTGTGTATATCACACTTCAGTGTGTCTCCCAGGGGTTCAGCTGGGCACAGTTTCCAGAAGTTCACTCCAGCCAACGTAGAAGTAAGCATTATGAAATTAACGTGAAAACACTTGTCCCTTTATCAGCGATGACCCCAACGTGTGACCGGTATTTTGTGACCATTTAGAAGAATTATGTGCATGTATGAGATGTACTTACTTAATCTTTTAACTTAAGCCATAGAATATTTTACATCCTGTAAAATGAAGTGCACTCTTATCTACCTTGAAGTACTTTGTTCAGAGTGTTTGGAAGATTTGTATGTGGTTCCCCTCTTGGACTTATTCATCAGAGAATTGTGTCCATTTTAAATGGTCAAGGAAGTACTCAACTAGCTGAGTTTGATGTATAAGGACCTGGAGAAATCATGTAATTGTGCACAAAGGATTAGCAGAGAAAGCAAATATGAGGAATGAAACGTTTTAAAGGGGGAGTCAGATGGGGAGCGTGGGAGAAAGAGAAGACTGATTGGAAATGAGAGGAAAGGCGAATTGCTGTGCAATGGCCAGAGGGGAGCAGATGCTGGGCATAATCAATACAGTTCAATAATACTCAACCCAAGGCCTGGAGGCCGAAGGGTAATTGCACCCAGTAACTACACTAACCACCGTCAGAGTGGGAGGGTTTCATCCAGTAGGATGGCTGAGACAGCCACCTGAGACTTGCCAACAGGAGATAAGCCCAGAGCAAAACCCAAACAAAACAACAAGCAAACAGCCAAACACACAGGCGCACCCACAGGACATGTGCCAGACACACATGTTCCAAACGTACATATTCTTTTCAGCGTTGGCTTTTGCATCAGAGGATGCTGAAATTAAATGGAAACGGCCCATTCAACTTAAGAGTACTTGACAAGATAAATGAAATGTATCAATAGTTATTTAATAACTACTAAGATCCATTGGACCCGTGAATGCTACTCGGGGTACAGCTGGTTTCTTAAAAGTGTGACCTTCCAACCTGTCACATCTTGACCCGCTCCTGTAGCATCACTAGCACATTTGAAACCTGGAGTAGAGCATTTTCAACAGTTCTGTCTATGTGATGAGATTATTTTCAGAAATAATCACATACTAATCATTATTTTTTAATATATTCTTTGACTTCAAAATGGTTATCAGTTATAACAAATAGATTTCCATTTTGAAGATATTGTTTAAATTCAGGAAAACATTTCATGTATGAACTAAAATTCGTACTTAACAAGCAAAAATACTGCAGCCTGTGATTCACTCTCTGGCTCACTGTCTTCAAGTTTAAAGATAAATGAAGACAGCAGCTGGTCACAGAAATGACAGAAATGAAGCAACTTGAGTTCTATTGCATTGTTTTTATTATCAAATCTGCACTTTTATCATATGTTTGGAATGTACTGTTTAGACGCAGGAATATGAGTGCCCCAGGGCTTGGAGACAGAAAAAGCCTGATTTGAGCTCAAACAATTTTAAACCTTTAGGAATTTACTCTTTTTAAAATAAAGAGCTTTACTGAGATGTAATTTGCATACCATAAATTCACTCATTTACAGTATGCTATTTGGTGGTTTTAGCCTATCTACAGAGTTGTGCACTCGTTGCCATGTCCAATTTTAGACCATTTTCATTACCTCTAAAACAAACCTTATGTCCACTGGCAGTCGCTTGCCACACCCACTCACCTCCAGCCCTTCCTACCCCAGGCAACCACTAATCTACTTTCTGTACTTATAACTTTGCCTATTCCGGACACTTCCTATAAATGGAATCACACGATATGTTGTCTTTTGTCTGGCTTCTTTCATTAGCGTAATGTTTTCAAGATCCACCCATGTTATAGCATGTATCAGAACTTCATTCTTTCTATTGGCAAATAATATTCCATTCTATAAATATGCCACATTTTGTTTATCCATTCATCATTTGAAGGGCATTTGGGTTGTTTCCACTTTTTTGGCCATTATAAATAATGCTGTGAACACTTGTGTACAAGTTTTTGTGTGGACGTGTGTTTTCACTTCTCTTGGGTAGACAGCTAGGAGTGGAATTTCTGCACTGCAGGGTACTCTATGTTTAGTGTTTTGAGGAACTTCCAAACTGTTTTCCAAGGTGGCTGCACCATTTTACATCTTCACTAGCAGTTTATGGAGGTTCCAGTTTCTCCACATGCTCACCAACACTTAATATTATCTGTCGTTTTTTATTATGGTCATCATCATACAAATTCTTATTTGCTCCTATTCTGCAAGTTTTCTTTTTACCTTCTTGATGGTATTGTTTGTAGCACAAAAATTTTTAGTTTTGATGTCCAATTTATTTTTTCTTTTGTCACTTATGCATTTGGTGTCATAGCTAAGAAACAGTCGCCTAACCCAAGGTCCCAAATATTTAGTCTTACGTTTTCTTCGAAGAGTATTGTAGTTTAACTTTGAAGTCTATGGTCCACTTTGATTTAATACTTGCAGTTGGTGTGAGGTAGGGGTCCAAACTTATTCTTTTGCATGTGGTAATATCCAGTTGTCCCAGCACCATTGTTAAAAAAGACTATTCCTTCCCCCATTACATTGTGTTGGCCCCTCTGTCAAAAATCTGTTGGCCCTAAATTTGAGAGTTTATTTCTGGACTCTCAAGTTTATTATGTTGCCTATATGTTTATCCTGGTACCACACTGTTTTGATTACAATAGCTTTGTAGTGAGTATTGAAATTGGGAAGTGTGAGTCCTTTACTTTCTTCCTCTTTTTCAAAATTGTCTTGGATACTCTGGGTCCCTTGAATTTCCACCTGAATTTTAGGGTCAGCTTATTAATTTCTGCAAAAAACCCAGCTGGGATTTTGTTAGACTTGTGTTGACTCCTTAGACCAATTGGGATGTCTTTCCACTTGGATCTTCTTTAATTTCCTTCAAGAATGTTTTGTAGTTTTCAGTGCACAATTATTGTGTTTCTTATGTTAAATTTATTCATAAGTATTTTATTCTTTTTGATGTGACCATAAGTGAATTGTTTTCTTATTTTCATGTTCTGATTGTTTATTGCTAGTAAAATTACCATTATTTTTGTATAGTGGTCTCGTATCCTGCTACTTTGTTGAACTCGTTTGTTAGTCTTAATAGTATTTAGTGAGTTTCCTGAGATTTTCTACAAACAAGATCATTATCTGTGAATAGAGATAGTTTTACTTCTTCCTTCCCAATAGGGATGTCTGTTATTTCTTTTTCTTGCCTAATTGCCTTGGCTAGAACTTCCAGTAGAAGTGGCCAGAGTGGACATCCTTGACTTTTTCCCATGGGAACTTACTCTTGAAACGAGCATGTGTAACTGAATTCATGTGTGTTGAGGGTAAACTTGTGTAGCTGGGAGTTCTCTGAATTAACTTCCATGTAGAATATGATATTTACTAAAGTTTAAGGCTTGTTTAAGGTTCACATGTATATTATTAATGGTAAGCACAGCAATTGTTGAGAACTTGGACAGACGGAGGATTTTTTCACGGAGGAGAGGTTTGTCACTGAGATTGTGTCAAATTGCTGGTGTGTGGTGAAAATAGAAACAGACCAACTTGTAGTTGGTTTTGTAGTTGCTTTTCAATTCTGTCTGGAGAATGTACGCCCACTGCCTGCAACCGGGGCGGATGGCTCCCCCTGCCCTACCCTTGGGGCACCAGTCTCCTCTCCACTTTTCTGGCACCCTCTGGACCCTGCTTTGACACAGTCTTCCTCTCTTGCACGCACTAGGGTCACCCGACAGACACGGAGCGTGTCGTGCCATTTCGGCCTGTCTGGCCCGTCCCTGAGCAGCTGAGTTGCAATGGTTTGGGAGCCTTGTTGCCTTGAGCCTGCTCTTGGGGCACCAGGTGCAGAGGGGGCAGGACGGAGCAGCCTCAGAGCCTGCAAGCCCCTGGGTGGAGCTGACAGGCACGAGCACGACACCCTCTGGGTTTCTCAGTTCGACTGTGAGCTCCGGGTGTGACTGGCCACACGGCAGCACTTTCGGTTTCTCAACTGTAAAGTGGGGTGAGCGGAGCAGCTCCACCTGCGCCCCACCTCGGCCCCGTCCTCCGTCCCCCCACCTCCTTTGCAGCCCACCTGGAGTGGAAAGTTTTGCTCACGTGGCTTTGTCACTGCGCCTTTGGAAGGAGTGAGGAGTCATGAATAAAAAGGGAAAGAAACAGCCTGCTTCCATCATTCCTACCCTCTGGGGGTTTGCGTTCTTGGGCTTGTCAACAATATTGTAAAATGTGTTTTGTTTTTTTATGTGGCTCAGGAGAAAATGGAGAGGGTTGGTTTCCTTACATGAACCCACTGATTGAGAGTAGATGTTTCTGGGAGACAAAGAGAAAGAGAATTGTTTTAAATAAGGATGTGCTGCTCCTGAAGAGGCTGCACAGTGGAGGGTGCTGGCAGGGCCCCCCAAATGCCTTGGTACTCACCTTTCGGGGTACAAACCCCACGGATGCAGCTGCAACCCCCCCGACTCTGCCTCCAGGCTCTCTCGGGCCTGCAGCCCCAGGCCCCACGGCGGCTCTCAGGAGGACACATGCCCCTCGTCTCTCCCTCCCTGGTGGGGTGACTCTGAGGCGGGCTCCCCCCTGTTGCCCAGACGTCCCCGGCAGGGCTGCGCCCCAGTTGCCCACAGCGGAACCGGCGGAAGAGCAAACCCTGGGTTCAGTGCCTTCCTTCCCCATCTCCCCTCCCCTCTCCTCAACCGGGAATTCCTGGGACCGTCTCCCGAGCCAGAACAGAAGAGGCGTGTGCGAGAGGTCGCTCAGGGGCCAGGGGAGGACGGGCCGCGTCCGTTCCTCGAGGGTCCCACAATTCTTAAAATGTGACAACACGCCCACATTACAAAAGTGTATATATTTAAAGTATTTTCCTTAAATAGATTACCTTATTTAACACAATGTATGCAATTGTGCTTTTCACTAATTGATTAGAGGATTTATTTAGGAATACATTGATTCAGTTTGGTGGTTCCTCAAAAAGTTAAACATGGAATTATGACCCAGCAATTCCACTTCTGGGTGTATAAATAGACCCCAAAGAACTGAAAACAGGGACTCCAGCAGATGCCTGTACACGTTCACAGCAGCTTGATTCACAATTGACAAGAGGTGGAAATAGCACAGGTGTCCACCGGGAGATAAATGGATAAACTAAATGCGGTCCATCCGCACAAGGAAACATTATCCAGCCATAATAAGACAGGAAGTTTTGATCCATGCTATAATATGCATGAACCTGGAAAACATCATGCTGAGTGAAAGAAGCCAGACACAAAAGAGCAGCTATTGGATGATTCCACTTGTACGAAATAACTAGAATATGCAAATTCATAGAGACCGAAAGTAGATTAGAGGTTCCCGGGGGCGGGGGCAGGGGAAGGGGGAGTTACAGCTCCGTGGGGGCAGAGTTTCTGTTTGGGGAGAGGAAAAGTTTTGGTTATGACCAGTGGTGATGGCGGCACAACCTTGTGAATGTAATTAGCTCTCCTTAGAATGGTTAAAACAGCAAATCTTATTTATGTTATATGTATATTACCACAATAAAGAAGGGAAAAAACCAAACTGCATTGACTCACTTTGCAGTACAGCAGCGTGGGCTGCTAGAGGGGCTGCATGTACAGCTCCACCAGGAAACGTGTCCTCTCGGGTGCAGGTGACATCACCGGCCCATTTTGGAAGACCTCTGGGTCAAAGGACCTTGGTTTGAGAAACCAGTAAATTCACTTCTGGGAAGCTCTTTGCTGTATCTGTAAAATGGGGATAACAAGCCTGACTTCGCTGGTTTGTTGTGAGAAGTCAACAAAATGCTGTTTGTAGAATGCTGAACTCAGCTCCTCGCCTGGGTGGGTGGTGAACCTGTGAGTGATCCGCTTCCTCCCAGCCCCCCACACTTGCCTCTGAGATTGGGATGGAGCAGAGTTGAGCTTTATGTGGCTTCTTTAAAGTTCCCAGGGTCTTTGGTGTGTGTCAGATGAAAGGCTGTTTATAAATATAAAATGCTATACTGATGACAATAAATCTTTATGTCTAAAGTGATAAAAATAATGACAGTGACAATAAAGAAAGGAAAAAAGAAGAGCAGTCAAGGAAGGAGACCAAGTTTCCTACCGAATCGGCTGGCTGGGGGAGGACAGCAGAGCGTGAGACATAACCCTTGAAGAGGACAGACCACGACATGGAGAGGACCAGAGAAGCTGAGAACCAGAGGTGCAGCTTGGAGAAATTATCCCTTCCTTCTGGGGGTGAGGACATCAGGGCTGAGGAGAGTACAGTCCTCTGCTGTGCTCCGTGGGTGACTTTGGCCAACCCTCTCCCCAGTGGGCCCCTCTCCTCCTTTCTGCACACCCCTCCTTTGGCGACTGACCCTCCGACCATGGTTTCAGCCCCCCCTTCTCCATGGACAACTCCCAGTTCTCCTCCAAATGCCAATCTCAAGTCACATCTGTGATGGTGAATTTTACATGTCAACTTGGCTAGGCTATGGTGGCTGGTTGTTTGGTCAAGTGCTAGTCCAGATGTTTCTGTGAAGGTATTTTATAGATGGGATCAGCATCTACAGTCAGTTGACTTTAAGTAAAGGAAGTTACCCTCGACACTATGGGTGGGCCGCATCCCATCAGCCGAAGGCCTTAAGAGAGAGGAGAAATTCTGCCTCAAGTTGACAACATTAACGCCAATCTGAGTTTCCAGTCTGCCAGCCTCCCCTTTGGATTCTGATTCAAGACTTCAACATCAGCTCTCGTCTGAGTTTCCAGTCTCTCCGCCTGCCCCATGGATTTCAAATTTGTCAGCCCCCACAATCGTGTGAGCCAATTCCTTAAAATCTGCTAATATGTAAAGAGAGACATGTTTCCTATTGGTCCTGGTTTCTCGAGGACCCTCACGGATACACCACCTCTTCCAGGAAGTCCTTCCAGGGTTCCAACTACACCTGATATTTAATGAGCCTTTCAATATAATCTCAATCAATCCTCACCATAACTTCTGTCTTAGTTTGGGCTTTCCCAGAGGCCAATGCTGAGACGAGGGTTTCTGTGCTTCTGTGCAGGTGGCTAATTTGGGGAGTGATTCCAGGAAACTCTGGTAGGAAAGTGAGGCTAGGAGAGGGCAGCCAACGGGCAGCATCTTGAGCGGCCACGACGTTGGGCAAGAGGCACGTCACCCACTGGGCACTCTGGGAGACAATTATGGTGCACGTCAGAGTTATCTTGCCTGAGGAGCGGGGGAGCTGGGGCATTTATGTAACAACTCTGCAGATCTGGGAAACATCCCTCAGCTTGGAAATGCAGACACCGGCCAAGGGAAGTCAGCAGGAGTGCTCTAAGGCAATGAAGTCCCCGGGGAGCTGGGAGGACGGCTGCTGACACAGACCCTGGGAGAAGGCCTGTGAAGGGGGAGGAGGCACAGCTTGGAGGGGTGCACAAGCCAAGGCCGGCCACCCCCGAAGCCGGACGAGGCAAGGAAGAGGGAGCGTGGCCCCGCTGACACCTTGATTTTGGGTTTCTAGTCTCCTGAACTCTGAGATAATACATTTCTGCTGCTTTAAGCTACCCAGATTCTGGTATTTTGCTCCAGCAGCCACGGGTATGGAGAGTAAGTGCTTAATGGGGACAGAGTTTCTCTTTGGGGGGTTGGAGAAGTTTTGGTCATGGATGGAGGTGATGGCAGCACAACATTGGGAAGGTAAGTAATTGCACTGAATATGTTTAAATATGGTTGCAAGGAGAAATATTACGTTGTTTATATTTACTGAATAAAGAGGTAAAAAAAAAAATAGGACTGTAGAACACAAACAGTGAACCCCAAGGTAGACTATGGACTATAGTTATAGAACAATTACAATAATATTCTTTCATCAGTCCTAACAAAGGCGGCCCACTCATGCAATGTGTTAATAGTAGGGGAGGTATCTGGGAACCCTGAATTTTCTGCATGATTTTTCTGGAAACCTATAACTTCTCTAATAGAAAAATTATTTAAAAAATGTCAATGGATTCACACTTTGAATGTGAGGATCGCATGAAAAAGAGGAAGAGTTCATTATCAGAAGGAGAAGATCAATATGCAAATAAAATAACGATAAATCCCACAGGGCTGAGCCTGGCAGCTCAGAGTCTGCGGTGGGGATGTTTAAAAGCTCAGGCTGCGGTCAGAAGAAATGAAAACAAACATCATTCCTCAGCCACGTCTCTTCAAGCACGTTTCGGGGAATTCAATTTTAAACCACAGGAACAACTCTTCAAGCCCCCTTCCTTGGCTGCCCCCAAAGCCCCCAAGTGTGCTCTTGCCCTGAGCCCCAGCCCTCCTTTCTCATGCCCCCCATCTGTAGTGGAAATCAAATTCCAGCAAGCAAGACTCCCTTCTCTTCGGGAGCTGGAAAACTGACCCAGTGACAAAAGACTTGGGTTTGCAGGAGAGCAGACGGCAACCTGCCTGCTTCATTCGTTCGTGTGTTGTCACCTGGGCCTGGTGTTGCCTCCTGCACGTGGCTGAGATGACAGGTGCACACAGGCATTTGTCCTTTCTGTTTGGAGAAATGGCTTTTGGGGATGTGACTGATTTCTTGCTAAGGGGACCCAGATTGTTCCCCTTAGAGTTGAGAGTTCTGCGCTTGTGTTCTGTTTTCTGCTGGGGGCCAAAGATGAGGAGTGGGGTGGGGAACGGTTGTCTGGGGTATGGGAACTGGACCCCAGAGAGCTGGGAGCCCCGAAGCCTGAGTCCTGCCTGTGTTTTTCTCAGCAGAGGAGACTGGCGGGCGGGGCCAGAGGCCACTTTCACGAGGAATCCCAACTTCCCTCCACTGTGGAAAGTTTATTTATTTAGCGCCTGGTGGCGCTAAATAAATGCTTCCATGTGAGTCAACAACTTAATGGCCCAGAAGACCCTTTAAAGCCTCCTAAGCAGCAAAGGAACAAAATAGAAGACCTGACTTACTTGTTT
Source organism: Choloepus didactylus (assembly GCF_015220235.1). NCBI lineage: Eukaryota > Metazoa > Chordata > Mammalia > Pilosa > Megalonychidae > Choloepus > Choloepus didactylus. The sequence continues at coordinate 24,841,509 of NC_051327.1, read as the reverse complement.
GGTTGAGAACTTCTGGGGTCAATCTTGGTTTGGTTTCTTCTGTTTACTCATTTGTACTCAAAAATAAATGTGGGGAGAGAGGAGCCTTAACAATGAAAGATGCCCCCATGTCCTGGAAAAATGTTGGGGACACAGGTACAAAGGTAGTGAAGTATGCAGTTGGTTGTGGTTGAGGGTTGTTCTAATGCCCAGGATAGCAGCGTCAGACAGGAGCTATTTAGAGAGAAGCACAAGTGTGGAAAATTCACCTTGGCCAGAGCATGTCTTTCCTTACGTTCCAGGGCAGGAGTCCCCCAACACGTAGACCTGAAGAGAAACGTGCCGTGTGTGACCACAGCCTGGAACGGGGCCGTTCGGCAATATTCCCTGGAGATGCTCAACAAACACAGTCAGTCCTCAGGATTCAGGGATTCACTATTTGCCAATTCACCTACTCACTAAACCTTAGCTGTAAGCCCCAAACCCACAGCTGTGGCACTTTTCCTGTCATCGGCAGACGTGGCAGAGCAGCAAAAAAATTGAGTCTCCAACACACACGTTCACAACTGATGACAAAAGAGGCATTGCACTGCCTTCCTGTTTCGGCTTTCCTGCTGAAACAAGCGTCCTTTTTGTGGTCTATCGAGTGCCACGTTTTCCATGTTTTTGTGCTTTTTGTGGCTGATTTGGCTGGTTGACACATCCCGCCAGCGTAGTGCCGAGGTGCCGTCTAGCGTTTCTAAGCTCAGGAAGGCAGTGACGTGCCAACGGAGGAAACACATCAGGAACGCTTTGCTCAGGCGCGGGTTACAGGCTGCTGGCTGTGAGCCCCATGTTAACGAGCCCACAGTTTATGCTAAATAAGGTGCCTAGGCTCAGAAACACACATAGAACAAGGTTACTCATTGATCGGTGAGTGAAAATGTGATCAGGGGCTCCCAGGGAATTTCCCTTAAGGGTGATGGATCAGTATTTGCAAATTCTGTGTTTGCGGTGAATTCACAGCACATGGCTACTGTGAATAACGAGAATGGAGTGCATTTATTGATGTCTGCTCTGTGCCAGCCCTCCCTGAGCCACTTTTGCTAGTCGTCTTCTCTCTGAGGCTTCACGTCACTCCGCGGCTACGCACAGGGCGCTGGGGAGGACCGCGTGCTTTGGCGTGGGCTGAAGCGATCCTCTCTACCGCCAGCTCTGTGACCGTGGGCAGCCCCAGTGTCCTCACTGGTAAAATGGGGACTCTAGTACCCACTCCAGAAAGAATTACGGCATAGTATATGAGAAGGGGACGCAAGTGTTTGACTGATGTAGACACTCAGCCAGTGCTAAGTGCAGACACTTAACCAGTGTTAATTCTCTTTAGCATTCTAGGCAGTTTTAATAGGTGTTGAGGCTAAGGGTTAATGTTCAGCTACACCTGCTACTTCCAGGACTTTTTCACGGAAGAAAGGTCTTAATGTGGATTCAGCCATGGAGTAGTGTCTTGGGATAGCCACGATGAAGTGCTGCAAACTGGGTGATTTAAAACAACAGGCCTTTAACAGGCCTTTATTCTCCGGAGGCTTTGGGGAGGCTCTTTCCTGCCCACCCCCCGCCCCGGCTCCTGGGTGCTCTGGGCACCCCTGGCTGTGGTCGCGTCCGTCCAAGCCCTGCCTCTGCCTGCGCAGGCCGTCTTCTGTCTGGAGCTCTGTGTCCACACGTCCCTCTTCCTGTAAGGCCCCAGTTGTATTGGACCCAGGCCCGCCTTACCCCGGTGTGGCCTCATCTTAACCTGGTTTCCTCTGCAGAGACTCTGTTTCCTGGTAAGTTCACACTCTGGGGTTCCAGGTGACGTGGATTTGTGGGGGGTGGGGGGTGGGTGCTGTATTCAACCCAGTACAAACTGCATTTTTGTCTGAGTTGGGGAATTCACTTTTGAACTTTCTGACAAATTTTAGCATCCGTCACGGACATGCTGAGGCTCTGCCCATGTCCCTAGGGCCCCCTCATTTCCTTGTGTCCCCCAAAGATGTTGAAGTCCTACTCCCCAGTACTTCAGAATGTGATCTTATTTGGAAATAGGGTCATTGCATGTACATTAAGCCAGTTAAAATGAAGTCCCAGTGGAATTGGGTGGGCCCCTAATCCAGTATGACCAGTGTCCTTACAGGAAATCTGGACACAGACAGAGAGAAGCGCCATGAGATGGCTAAGGAGGAGAACTCCAGGGATCCCGTGAACCACCAACGGAGGCCAGGAGAGAGGCACAGGCGTGTCCTTCCCCAGGGCCTCCAGAAGGAGTGTGAGGATGGGACCGTGAGGCAGCGAATCGCTGTCGTCTCAGGCCACCCAGGCAGCCCAGGGAAACTGAGGCATGGTGGGTTGAGGAGGAAAAGAGGTTACAGACCAAAAAAAGAGGTGAAAGCCTTCCTGGTAGGTACAGAATGAGAACACCCCAAATCCCTGTAGCTCTCTGTCCTCTGTCATGACAGACTCCAGTAACGTCTCTGGAGACATTTGTTTGTCCGTTCATTCATTTGTCCATCCATCCATCCATCTGTCCGTCCATCCATCCATCTTCTCTTCACCTGGACGAGGATCCATTGCTATGTGCTTGGTGCCAGGCGATGGGTCTCCTTTGGATCAGGAGACGGTGGATTCAGGAAGGCGTTCCCGAGGGAGTGATATTTAAAAGGAGACTCCAAGGAGGAGCAGGCAGAGAGAAGAGACTCTGGGCAGAAAGAACTGGGCGTGCAAATGCCCCGAGGCAAGACAGAAAGGACCCAGAAGGTTCACGGGGAGGAAGAGGGTGCACCATCTGCAGATAGAGTTGGAGAGGTGGACATGGGCGGCTCTCAGGGGGCCCCAAAGGCCCTATGGAGACTTTGCCTTCCTTCTAAATGCAGGGGAAAGCTACCGAAAGCTTCAGCCTGGGGTAACATGACCCGACAGATGTTTTAGGGACATCCCTCTCTCTGGCAGCTGAGGGAGAAAACACCGGAAGAGGGTGGGCGTGGAAGCAGGGAGACCTTAGGTGGGACAAGATGGCGGCTTGGATGGATGGCGCTTTGGCGTTGGCTGTGCGAGCTAAAATTGGGTCAGCCCAGGCAGGCCGAACTCTTGGTCCTCTCCTCCTGCTTTCTCCAAATGCCGTTCACAGCTGCCGCTTGGCTGCTGGGGCTGTATTCCCACGGACGTGCCTGCTGGGGTGTGCTGTCCACCCACTGACAGATGCCATCCTCTGCAGGGCCGGTTTGCCTTCCGTCCCCTGCTGCTTCTGTCCCTGAGTTCTCACACCCAGACCCTTCCTCGAGAACTCACCCGAAAATTCTGACCTGCCCCTCCTGCTGCCCCAGGTCTCCTATGTACTACTGCAGCAGTTCCCCAACCAAACGAATGTCACTTTTACATTACGGAGCCAGACCAAATTAGCATTTAGCAGAGAAAGGGGCTTCTTTTTTTGCAAATCACATAACTCTAAATTACCTTCAATTTCCTAAATGGAATTTGGCTCGAGATTCACTCTGCTGTGGGGTAGTCAGTAATGAGATTATATTATGTTTGGGGAAAAACATTCAAATGACCAAGATAATTAATTTTGCATAACAACCACCATATAGCGAGATCCAGGCCGTAACTCAAAGCCTGCGACCTCCTGGGGCCCCCAAGGGTGATTGTGTTTCTTTCAAGATGCAGCAACGAGGACAGTTCCAGAGACCCGTGAAATGCAGGGGTTTGAAGCTGGCAATGTCGGCTTCTTTCTGTTCTGGCCACATTTCTAGTGTTTTCTCAGCAGCTGTCTTTTACTGTAGGAGCGCTACTGGCTTTGGGCAGATGAAAGAAACCCTAAGGTTGAAAAAGCATCTTGTAGGGGCTTTGCTGGGAGAAATCTTATGACAGTGGATCCTAAGTATTCAAAAATGTTTTGTGCTATTTCAGGGTTCTGTCCGTAGTAGGATGGGGTGTGTGTGTGTGTGGAGGTTTGTGTGTGTGCAAGTGTGTGTGTATGGCTATGTGTGTACGTGTGTAAATGTGTTTATGTGTGTGTGTGTGTGTGTCCGTGTATTACGTGTGTGCGCACACACACATGCTCAAATCTTTTAGAGGAAAGAATAAAATCAAACCCTCCTCAGTTTCTGAATCCTCACTGCCAGGTGGCTTTAGCTGTGTGATATTAGACTTGCATGAACATCTGGGAAGGAGCCGACTCAGTGCCAATTTCCTGGTTCTGATTCATTTTTAAAATCACCTCAGAAATCGCCAGAACCTGGCAAGCTGCCCACTTCCATCCCTTGTATTTCGGCTGCATCTGATTCTAACAGAGGAACGTGCATCAGACCAGGAGTTGGGAAAGTTGCATTTTCTTTTTGGATTGCCTTTAGCAGACTGCATGGCATTAAAAATAAGTTTCTGCACCCACTTGAATCCTTGTACCTGCATGTTCATACAAGAGCCACCAGGTAGAAACAGCCCAAGTGTCCAGCCACTGATGAATGGATAAACAAAACATGCTATACCCACTCAATGGAATATTACTCAGCCTTAAAAAGGAAGGAGATAGTGATGTGTGCTATAATAACGATGAACCTGGAGACTATTATGCAAAGCAAAAGAAGCCAGACACAAAATGTCAACATATTATATGATTCCACTTATATGAAATATCCAGAATAAGTAAATCTGTAGGAACAGGAGGTAGATTAGAAATAACCAGGGACTGAGAATGGAAGCAAGTGGAGACTGCTTGTGGGTATGGGGTGGTCTTTGGGAGTACAGATAGAGGTGGTGGTTGCACAAAATTGTGAATGTACTAAGTGACACCAGACTGTACACTTTAACATGGTCAACTTTACGTTTTGTGAATTTTACTTTAATTTAAAAAATATTGATCTCCTCCCCATCCCTATCCCCTACCAAGTCTTGGATTCTTCATCTGGGAAAATTAGGGTGTTGGGTCAGAAACAGAGATTTCATGCTGTTTGTAGACGAACTTGGGCCTCAGCAGTGTTTTTTACAAGTTCTAAATGTGGATTTTCTTTCCAGTGTCTCCAAGGATGGCTCCCCACTCCCTAAACCAGCCTTGAGCGGCCCCAACCCTGGATCTAGGATGGCTTGTCATTCACTTTGGCCAATAGAATGCAGAGGAAGGGACACTGCGTAACTCCCCACGCTGGACCTTAAGACATCCTTTGCCTCATGAACACTCCCTCTCAGAACCTAGAGGCCATGCTGAGAGGGACCCCAAGCCACACGGAGGGGCCACGTGGGCAGCTCCAGCTGGCCATCTGAATGAGCCCATTCGAGCCTCCAGATGCTACGGCCCCGGCTGACACACAGGGAGCAGAAGAGCCACCCAGCTGAGCCCAGCAGGCCACAGAATAGCAGGTGGCTACTCCGAGGCTCCCGAGCTCCAGGGTGGTCTGTTAGGCACAGCAGATGACAAGAACAGCTGGGTGTGGAACATGTTCGGAGCCTTCAACTACCCCAGGCCTCATCACTCTGTCTCTGCTCTAGCTTCTTCTCGCATCTGCTCTACCTGCCTGTCTGTCCCCTGCAGGCCCCTGGACCCAGTGGGGTCTCTAAGTTCTCAACCAGTTTTTTCACATTCAGGTTCCCCAGTTCTCAATCAGAGCACATGCAGTGTGCACGGCCAGGGCCTTTTGGGAGCAATCAACCAATGGTGAGTGGCTCCCATTTGGCGTGCAGGCTCCCAAATTAAGCTTCCCTCTATGCTCCACCCAGATCCTCTTGCACCCCTTTGGCATTTTGGGGCACCCATCTCCCAGCTTCTGTGCAGTTTTGCCTCCAATGGGCCTGCCCTTCGGCTCTTCATCGGAGAGCTGCCTCGGTGGCTGGCGTAGCTTTTCCCGAAGGCAAGGAGCGCTGCGGTGCCAGCAATGGACGAGAACAGGAGTGGGAAAGCCAGCTCCCTCACCACCTCCGGGCCTGGGTGCAGCCACCTTGCAGGGGGGTCTGCCTGCTTTCGCGTCTTGCTTGACTCCTCCCCGTTCCCCAAAGTCTCCCGGGAGCCCCCACTCCTGGACCACTTCCTCAATAAGTCATTTGCACAGAAATTATCATCTGGAGATCTGCTTCTGGGGACCCCAACCTGAGACAGACCTCACTGTGAAGACAGGAGCAAGGCCTGATGCCATCACTTTCCTTCATTTATTTATTTAACCTTCATCAAACACTCACCAAGCTGCAAGCTTTCTTCTCAGCACCGGAGACAGAGCAGTGGACAAAACAGATCTCTGCACTTGTGGAGTTTATGTTCTTCCCTTTGGCTCCTACTTGGAGACTTTTCTGGGCCATGGGGAGAATTGATATGTCTGATCGATGGGACTGGCCCCGACTTTGTTATCATCAGTCCAGCCCGATTCCCTCAAGGCCCTGGTATATTCTGGAGAAAGTGACCCTGTTTCCTCTGATTTATGTATATCGCATCTCCCCATTACCGTTTAGGTTTTTTGTTCTTACAAGCAGAGATAAAGTGCACGTTCTCTGCAGCCGCCAGCGGAAAGCAGTGCTCATCCCTCACCAGCATAAAACCAGCTCCCCATCGCTCTCCTGAGGGTGGAACCGTGGCTTCCCTGCTCATCCCTGAACCCCCAACCCTCACACCTTCCTCCTGGGGGGAGTCACCCCAGCCGTGCTGTAGGAGGATCAACACACAAATGCCCGGCGGGAGCAGCCCGTGCCGCCCCTCGACGCAGGGCCATACGTGTCCCCCTGCATCACGCCACGCGATCGCTGATGTTGCAGATGGGCACAAAGCTGAGCTGGTGCTCGGTGCCCAGTTTGGAAAATTAATGAAAGGCAAATTAATTAAAACAGAGTAGGCTGTTGCCTGGGGCAGCAAAATGTAGCTGCTTATGATGTGGCCGAGTGTTCAGACACGGGGGGCCCAGATACGGGGCTGTGCCATGCTTCCTCGGGGCCCATGGGACAGAAGCTCCCTGAGTCTGCACCCAGGGGAAGGGCTGCTTCCGGACAGGCGTGCACGGCTGCTCCTGGGATCCCGGGTCAAGGAAAACCCAGAGCACGAGCCACTTGACCAGGTGGGGGTGTGTCTCGCACTTGCTCGTAATCCCAGAGCAAATGCGGTGCCTGACACTTTCTAGAATAGCCATCATTATTGCCACGACAATGCTGGGAACCAGCATCCCTCACCAGATCTCATTGCTCAGGGCTGCCCCTGCTGATCTGGGCTGAGTGCACTGGCGGTGTCTGGGGTTGGCCGGCTGGCGGCTGGCCGTGGCTCCACGTGGTCCTCCTGCTCCGATAGGTAGCCCGGGCCGTTCTCCCGGGATGACAGGGCTCCCGGAAGGAAAGGAGGAGGGCACAGACCTCTTAGGTCAAGGCTCCCAGAAGGCAACCCTGTCACTTCTGCCGCACCCTATGGGCCAAACCACGCGGCCGCCCCACGTTCTAGGGGTGTTTACTAGTCAGGGTTCTCTAGGGAAACAGAACCAACAGAAGATATCTGCGTATAAGAGATTTATAAGAGTGTCTCACGCAACTGTGGGGATGCACGAGTCCAAACTCCACAGGGCAGGATGCACGAGTCCAAATTCCGTCTGGCAGGCAGCAAGCTTACAACTCCGATGAAGGTCCTCGATGAACTCCCCAGGTGAGGCTGGCTGGCTGAAGAAGGTAAAGTTCTCTCTTCTCCCTTAAAAGTCTTCAGCTGATTGGATTAAATCCAGCTGATTGAATTATTTCATTGTGGAAGACACACCCTTCATTCATGTAATCAGTCACCGCAGCAGTCAATTGGTTTATTAACCAGCCACAAATGTCCCTGCAGTAATGGTTAGGCCATTGCTTGCTTGACCAGCTACCTGGACACCATCACCTGGCCAAGTTGACACCTGAACCCAGCCATCACAGGGTGGGGAAGCAGACTTCACCTCTTGAAGGGTGGGGCTGCAGAGTGAAATGGCAAAGGATGAGGATTTAGGGTGGGGTGGAGAAGTGGGTCACGTCTGCACTCAATCTAGAGGATGACTAAACGTTTCATTTTGAATTAAAACATTTTGTTTTGAATATAAAAATCTGACCTTTTATCTGAATAACCTGGGAGCCGATTATCCACATGAAAAGCGATTCTTCACATTACAGAAGGATTGGCCTCAGAATCCCCCAATTCCAGAACCATCCCAGTGTAGATGAGGGATCCCTGGCTGGGAAAGAGGAGATTGGTGCGGGTAAGACAGGCAGAAACATGTGGAAACGAAGGGTTAGGTGTCCCTGCCAGGCCACGATTAGTCAGAGGTGAATGATAAGGCTCCCCAAAATTAAGCCCCATGGGAAAATCAGAATCGACTCGTAACATTTCTACTGACCTGACTTCTTAAGGTTTACTGTGTACCCTGGGAAATCTATACCTGTTAAGTAAGAGTGTGGGTGAGAATCCCTGATTTGAGTCCAAGAGAAAAAGCCCGCCTTGGGCCGCTGTGGTCATGATTTCACGCCTCAGCTGAAAGCCGCTTCCTCGGAAAGCCCTGCTCTGGGTTCCCAGCCCAGAGGGGTGTCCCTGCCCGGCTTCTCCCAGATGCCTGAACTGATCCCCATGGGCTTCTCACCCCCGGGCACTGATCTTCAACAACACTAGTTGTTCGTGGGATTGCAAGCTGCTGGAGGGCAGGATCCTGCCTCTTTTGTTTCCCCAGCTCAAGGTAAACGTTTGTTGACTGACTTTCATCTCCCTGACTTCCTGGGAAGAACCCGAGAATAACCTTCCTGGGCAAAGTACAAAATCTTTTCCTTCCTTGGCAGCCCCATTCCTTTTGGGCAGCCTCGGAAAGAAGCAGAGATTTATTTACAAGGAAATAAAAAGGTTTGCATTTCGAATAGGCTAAGAACCCTGAGCTTGGTGCCATCTCCAGCCAGCTTGCCAGGGGCGGAAGGAGACAGGTGGTGAAACTGTGACCAGCTTTTGAAGTAAAACAGTGGCTCCCCCTGTCCCACAGCCGCCCAGTGGGGCCCTCTCTGGGGGGTCCTAAAGCTAACAATGGTTTGGTTTATAGCTTTGTTTGAACCCAGCTTTGTCCAGCCCGATGTTTCTCAATGGCTCTGAAATATGTGTGTACATTCCTTGAACACGTGTAATTTAGTTCCAATTGCTACTTGCTGGTGGAACACTGCAAATGAAAATAAACAAGATTCATACTTATTTTCCAGCACGTTGCAATACGAGCAAAATTAACGTTGGTAAATAAGACCCTTCTGAAAACAAGATCGAGTTGGTAGAAACTGCTCTGTCTCCTGAAAACTGATTCTGGAACTGAAAAGACTCAGCAATCAAGAACAGAATAGCAGTGCTGAGGATGGTGATGCAGTGGGCGGATCTGAGCTGGGCGGGGAGCTCCGTGCTCTCTCAGGAGCACAACGCAGGATGCTGCAATTTATTTTTCTCCAGCCTCTGTCACATGGTGGTTTAACAAAATGCTCCTCAGCTTATTACCAACTTTCTACACAGACACAAGCAGAGTGCATAGTTCCCAATTCCTCAAAGACAGAATCAGAAGACGCCATAGGGTGGGACCAGGGTGGAGCACCAGGGTGGAGGATCAGGTGGAGAATCAGGAGGAGCACTGGGGTGGAGGACTGGGGTGGAGGATTGGGTGGAGCACTCGGATGGATCACTGGGGTGGAGGACCGGGTGGAGCACTGGGGTGGAGGAATGGGATAGAGGACTGGGGTGGAGCACTGGGTGGAGCACTGGGGTAGAAGACCAGGTGCAGGACTGCGGTAGAGGACCGGGGTGGAGGATTGGATGGAGCACTGGAGTGGAGCACTGGGGTGGAGGAATGGGATAGAGGACTGCGGTGGAGCACCGGGGTGGAGGACCAGATGGAGGACTGCAGTGGAGCACTGGGGTGGAGGACTGGGGTGGAGCACTGGGGTGGAGGACTGAGCAAACCTCCATTCAGCCCACGGGAAGCATGGGTGACTCTGCTAACCAGCAGTAGAAGGGCCGCCTGGCTGGGACATGGGGTGCAGGGGACTGGGTGTTACAGAGAAGCTGACAATAGATGGGCCCAGGTTCCCTGGAGAAGCCCAGGAACCAGGCTTCCAACCAGCCAGGGGCTTGGTGAGCTAGAGGGTGAGGTGCCTCTCGGCGTCTGGGGGCTGCAAAACGAACACCACAAACTGGGCATTTCTTGTCTCACTGTCCTGGAGCCCACAAGTCCAGAATCGCCGTGTTGGCAGGGCCAGGCCCTCTCCTGCTGGTGGGCAGCACCCCGTGGCTCATGGCCACATCGCTCCAATCTCTGCCTTGCTCATGGTAACATGGCCGTGTCCCTGGTGCCCATCTGTGTCACGTCCAAAGTCCCCTCTTCTTATGAAAGCTTTGCGGGTTGGGTTGGCTCAGGGTCACCCTTCCCCAGCTTGGCCTCATCTTAACTTATCACATCATCAAAGACCCTTTTCCCAAATAGGGTCAGCTGCACGGGGCCGGGATGGGAGGTGAACGTGCCTTCTTGGGGGACACGATTCAACCCCTGACCCGATGCCTGTCCTCCTTGGGGTGTGGGACACTCGGGGAACTCCTGGAGGCGACATTTGAGTAAAAGTCCAATGTGGCCAAGAATCCAGGATGGTTTGTGGGAACAGGAGATGAAGCACACCGTCGTGCTTGGCTGACGGGTGGCGATGGATGAGGAGTGAGTGTGGTGTCCTGGGATGGGGGTGGGGGCCAGCAGCGGGGGCATCCCGGAGAGAGGACGAAGGCAGCCCCAAGGGATGAGGAGAAGACACCCTCTGAGCAGTGGCAGTGGCGGCCGGATCTCGGACGTGGGGCTAGGGGGCCCAGGCCCTGGGGTCAAGAAAGTCAAATCAACCCCCTACTTGGGTTCTGGATATGGAGTGATTCTGCAGGAGAGGCAGGTCGTGGTGCGGTAGTTTCAGCTGACTGTATTGTAAGGGCACATCGGGGGCGACACGGGCTGGGTCCTGAAGTCACCGAGTGGTGGATTTCTAGTTTACAAAGGACCCTTTCATCCCCAGGAGGGAGGCACGTACGAAGAATGAGCATCCCCGACTTCCAGAGGAGAGTATCGGGGCTTGGAATAAAGGGCCTTGTTGGAAAAACCATGATGAGGCTGCCTGGAGATCCAGGTTCCCGATTCTAAATCAGGGTTCTTAAAATAAAAACGACTTCCTGCTTGAGCCTGATAAATTGCTCTGAAATCAACCCACACTTGCAAAAAGCAAAAACAGAAATTAATGTATGAGAACCTCAGCATATCCAGAATGCCGAGCATTTGGGAAATAATAGAGGAAATCAGTCAAATCAGTTGTTGGCATCTTATCAACCAAATTTTTTAAAAAAATGAAAACAAACTCGAACAGAAACCTGGTGGAAGGAATGATATTTTTCTTCCACATCTGCTGTTTTGGTGTCATTTTTTTCAGACCCCACCCTCAGGACCACACGGCCCTGACTGATGGTTTAGCACATTTTCATTTGAGAAGATACAAAGGGGATCTCAGAAGTTCACAGACACAAGCTCAGAGCAACGTTGACGAACCTGCAGACTTTCTAGAAGTTAGTGAAGAGAGAAAAGAGTATTTGGGGAGGACACAGGCTCCTCTTTTAAATGGCTGAAGGAGCCAAAACCACTTACGAGTCAAGGTGAGCCTTGGATGGGATCCTTGAGGTAATGCTGTTCACGTTCGTAAGGAGAATTACGATGCTCTATCCCACATGTCTTCAGCTGACGGCCGGAGAAGAGAGAGAGGATATTTACTATTTTGTCCTTACAGAACCCAGAGATGCCCACTGTGTATTTGGAAAGCGGGGACTTCATATTTTGAGATGCGTTGTCGGACCAGACATAGGGGACGATCGCATCTTATTTATTTATTTAACCGTGACAGTGTAACCTTCTGCACAGGAATTCAATGTCACGCCAGCAAAGCGCCCGGCAGGAAACAAGGCCGTTGTTAACATGGTGAGGAATTCACTGGGATGCACTCACGAGGCGGAACAGTGAGGAGCGTTGGAAGATAATGAGCTACCACCGTTAGCTCCTTGGCGGCCGGGTTCCTCCGAGAGGACAGCCTTACCTGGAGGCTGCAAAGCGAGCCTGCCGAGCGAGGGGTCTTGCTTTCGTATTTTGCTGAGCTGAAGTGTGTCATTTTTCGGGTTGGTGTTTTCGAGGCTCGCGGCCACTGCTCACTAGCCCCGGCTGTCTCCCTCCCCGAGGAAAGCGGCGTCTCAGATCGCAGTGGCCGGGGGCTTCCCGCCGGGGAGAGGAAACCTGGATTCCGAGGCCCGCAGGAGGCGGCCCTGGCTGCGGCCGCTCAGGAGGTTTGGATCCTGCCCACACCTGAGCACACCTCGGGAGGCTCCTCTTTCTCATCTGGAGACTTAACCCGAAAGAGGTGGCACTAAGGTCCTCCGAGACTAAAAGAACCAGGAGGCCCGTCTCTCTGCACCCCAGCTCCCCCAGAGCTGCTCGGGCCGAGCCCTTCCTCCGACACCGATGCTGTCACCTCCGTCCTGGCGGGACCCCCAGGGACAGGTGCAGGCTTTTAGCGACGACGTTGGGCCAGAAGCGCAGGAGACCGCGGTCCCGCCTCCCAGCGGCGATGGGGGCCTCGGGTCCGGCACTGCACAAGTGTCAGCAATGAATTTAGGGCTTGGAGACAAAGAAAGCACCCATGGGTGGGGTAGGGGCTGCTTCAGGAGCATTTTTCCGCTGCTAGGCCCAGGGCCAGGAGAGGCAGCAAGTCGGTCTGAGGCTGGGCCCGTCCTTCCCCGGGGTCCCAGAGCGGGTGCGCTTCCCCCAAAGGGCTGTCGTAGCCTGGGTGCAGCAGTGACTAAGGGTGAAAAGAGAAGGGGAGCAAGTGGTCGCTGCTGGTGCCATTGAACTGTCATCAGCCGCGGGGCCTGATTCACCAAGGACGCGCCGCTTGGCCCCAGCCCTTCCCTTCTCCCAGCTTTGCAGAACGACAAGCCCCAGAAAGAGGGTGCAGGAAGCAGAAGAGTCACTTTGCTGAGGCCCGAAGCTAAGCACCAGTGACTCGTGTCCCTGCTGCCCGTCGGAGCCCTCCCCACGCCCTCTCGTGGTCAGCCGGTCAGTCCCGGGTGGGAGGCTTGTCCAGGCCTGCGACTGGGGAGGACTTGAGCTCTGCAAGTCGCTTAACCTCAGTTTCCTCCTCTCTGCAGCAGGAGGGCTAGAGCCTGCCTGGCTGGGCTGCTGCAAAACTCAAACGAGGGCATGCACAGAGCAGCTGCACGCCTGGCATCGAGAGCAACCAGCGGAAGCTCTGAGTATCAGGGAAAGGTCTGGGGCCCGGGAAGAGGCAGAGAAGATGGAATCTGATGCATGGGGAATGAAACCAGAGGTTTCCTCCTTGGCGACTGGACAGAGGCGAGGTCAGCTGCAGTGGTCAGGTGTGACTGGGACTCCGGGTGGGCTGTCCACACTGGGAGCGTCACAAGGCACCCTGACTCCTGTCCTCCCAGCGTCTGGCTCTTGCACACATGCGCCCGGACATTCCTGGCTGGGGAAGAATTCTGTGATGCAGCCCAGAGAGCCAGGGTTCCATCTTCCCTGCCCCCCTTAGCAGGCGGACCCCATTTCTACCAGAGCGCAGTCCCTGCTCTGGAAATCCCTTCTTTTTCAGCCCACTAGGGGCCATTCACTGTCTCCGCAACCCATGAATTGTGTCCTCGCTTGGAAAAACGGCTCCCCTGCGTCTCCCCAGCCCACTGCTGTTTGTTAACCTGCTGGATAGTCAATCCCTCACAGCCTTCAGGGGACCAGCAAACATCAAGCTCTTTTCTTTTCTTTTTTTCTATTTGTTTTCTAAACAGGGAATGTGAATGTATCACAAGTGTCCTGTGAAGCCTCCACTGTGGGGAGATACCTGTCAATGACTGGGCGTACATAGCCATTCATTCCTTCCTTCCTTCATTCATTCAAGAAGTATTTATAGGGTGTCTGTTATGTGCCAGGCACGTGCTGGCTCTACGAGGACAATGGTGGAGCAACACCGGACGTGGTCCCGATCCTCGGGGCACTTAGAACCAAGTGGGAGGCTAGACGGTGAGCGAATAGTCACAGAAACGAATGTAAAATGGCCGGTTGTGGCTGGGTGACATGGGAGGGTTACACAGTGCCCTAACGGCCCGCTCTAGAGGATCTGACTTGGTCGTGGAGGTCTGGGAGGGCTGCTCTGAGGAAGGGGCCCTGGAAAGGCCGATGGAGTCAACTAGGTGTGTGGAAAGGGGGAAGAGCGGTACAGGCTGGGGGAGCAGCTTTTGCAAAGGCCCTGGGCAGGAGGGCACGGGGCAATTGAGGCTGGGGAAGGGGCCATGGAGGTTGGAGCAGGGTGGGGTGGGGGAGCGGCCCAAGACGGGGCTGTGGAGGGGTCAAGGCCTGAGCATGTGGGGCCCAGTGGAAAACCTCTAGTCTCTACCCTAAGGGCAGTGGGAGGCCACCAAGGATGGAAAGGGGTAACGGGATCCCATGTGTCTTTTAGAGATCACTGCGGCTATTTGTGGTGGGTGCTGGAATGTGCCACCCAGACCCCCTGCAGAAATGAAGAGTTAATCCCCAGATGCTTGTGGTGCCGCTGGCTGGAAGGCCCCGGCCCAGCCCTGCAGGGCAGCCCCTCTCTGCGGCAGGGCAGAGGCTGCTTGGGGGTCCAGTGGCACCCCTTTCCTGGACAGCACCTGATGCTTGACCCTCATGGGGTGAAAAGGCCCGCCTCCTCTCTCCCCGACTCAGGACAGCTCGGAGGGTCTCCCCATCTCCAGAACCCACACGGCTGGCAGAGGCTGGTGCTGGGACTGTGGGGACGCTCCGTCTGCCCACCCAGCCTGAGGAGGGGCCGCGTGGTGCCCGGCGGGTTTGGGGTGTCCTTCCTGTGGCACAGAACTCAGGGTCCATTCAGCCTGGAGCCCAGGTCTCCTGCAGGAAGCTGGCTTTCCGTTCAATGCCCCCCAATTCAGTGTCCCCCCAGTTCAACACTGTAAGGTTTAAATTATACCTTTGTGATTATTTTAGTCTTTTCACTTTTTAAAAAAGTGAAAGATTTTTCAACTGGGTGTCTGCGTAGATTTTTCAGTCCCACCAACTCATAACAGATTTGCACATGTATGTGAGTGCGAATGGGTGTGTTGGGTACAAGCATAATTAAAGTTACAATATTTCCCTGTTGGAAGAATTCAATCCCCCATACAACGCCCCCAACTCAATGTCCACCCAGTTCAACGTCCCCATTCCACCCCCCAATTCAACGTCACCCCCAATTCAACACCCCCTCAATTCAATCCCTCCATTCAATGCTCCCCCAATCCAGGTCCCCCCCAATTCAATGTCCCTCCCTTCAGCCCCCCCATTCAACATCCCCACGTCTACTGCACACACTTGTCCCCTGACTCCTGCCGCTGAGAACCCCAGATCAGGGATGTAGGAGCACGTGGTTGTCGATCTAGTTCAGCAACGCTTGATTTCACGTGGAAAGGAGGGAGACGGCTGCAAATGAAACATGAAAAAAGTGAAAGATTTTTCAACTGGGTGTCTGCGTAGATTTTTCAGTCCCACCAACTCATAACAGATTTACATGTGTATGTGTGTGCGTATGTGTGTTTGGGTACAAGCATAATTAAAGTTACAATATTTCCCTGTTGGAAGAATTCAGAATGTCACCAGAATATTCTGAAGATAAAGGCCAAGAAAAGAAAAGGAAAAAAAAAAAGGCTTATCTTTGAAACAGGAAAAGGTTAAATAAAAAACTAAAATAATCACAAAGGTATGATTTAAACCTTACAAAACTATAAATATTAATATGAAAAAGACTTTATATTGGGAGATTGTTATTATGCAGTGTAATGTTAATTTTATGAAAATTGATTCATTTGGTACGCGTGCATTCTATTACTTCTCTCTTTGGTTTCTGCTGATGATTAAATCTTACAGGCTGGATGAGTGTTTTCCACTTCAGCTATCGCCTTGCACTGGGGCGCAGCACGGGATTTTGACACCACAATTATTCCAATGATGCCCTGCGATGGCCTACAGATGAGAACCCGATATTGCTGGTCAGGACTGGAGAGCTGCAAGTAGGATGCTTTTGATTGCAATTGTGACTCGACCTGTGTCACACCCTTCAGAAATGCCAAGAGCTCACACGCCAACCCCAGGAGTAAACACCCGAAGGATGAGAAGGGCCAGGAGAGAAGCAGACTGGACCTGATGGTGTCTGCTCTTGCTGTGCTGTCCCCGCTGCAGCCTTACCTTCTCCAGTTCCCTTGCAACCCTGGAAGAGGGGTGCAATGAGGTCGCCAAACCACACAGCATGCACAGCCTCCGCCCACCTCCAGGATCACCCTCACTCAGACCCCAGCTGCAAGTTCGGGGGTTCCCAGGGCCACCCGCACTTCTGACCAGCTGGCTACAAAGTCGGGGGTTCCCACCACTCCCTCAAGTTCGATAATTCACTAGAACAACTCACAGGGCTTCAAAAAGCACTATATGGATGATTACAGTTTATTAGAGTAGAAAGGATGTAAGAACTAAAGGAAGAGACACACAGGGTGAGGGCTGGCAGGGTCCCCCATGTGAAGCTCCCGTCACCTGCCCGGCACACCAGATTGTGACAGTACTTGAAGAGTGCTGCCAACCAGGACAGCTCCCTTGAGCTCGGGTGTCCAGGGTTTTAGGGGTGTCATTACACAGGTGTGATTGATAGCATCGAGGCCCACGTGGGGAACTCAATTTCTAGTTGCTTTCTCTCTCCAGGTTGGACTGGTATTATGTGGTTCAAAACCCCAACCCTAACCACACGTGGGTCCTCCTGCTGTGGTATCTCAGCATAAACTTCCAGGGATGGTCTGGGGAGCCCATCACAAATAACACAAGATGCTCCAATGACCCAGGAAGGGTTTAGATGCTCCCTCCCAGGAAGGAGGGACAAGGGACAGCCAAGGTCTTCATCACACAGGAGGGTTGTGTGGTCCCCATTTTATAGGTGGGGAAACTGAGGCTCAGGAGCTGAAATATGGTGGCATGAATTGGAAACGTAGGTCCCCTTAGCTCCGCAGCTGGGCTGAGACGTGAGTTTAACCCAGGACTGCAGCTAGATGGTTTAGGGGTGATCAGCAAGTCGCCTTTGTTGAGGGGCCCCCTCAGCATATCCAGAACTGAGCCCAGTGAATCCCCAAAGGGAAGACTCACAAACCCGTAGGACCGGAACGAATTATATGCATACTTTTGTTGGCCAGTGATGCACTTAGATGGAGTCTATACGAGAACTTTTTGAAAGCTTCATTAAATATTACAACTCAACACTCGATTCCAGTTTTCACGAGATGGGTAACTAGTTGAAGTTTTTTTCTGAAAAAATATAGCCTCATGCCAATGATGAGGGGAATGCGGGGGATCAAACATGAAGTTACATTTGGAACCAATTTCAACTCATATAGAAAGATCCAGAAGCCTTGCAAAGTGCCCACTCCAGTAATCTGGTGTGAGAGTGCTGGGACGTAGCTGCCGGAATCATCTCCCGTTTCTCTAAGAGCCAATCGTGCCAATCGTGCAATCTTGTTAAGAGAACGAGTATGGGATAATCGGGGACACAGAATGTCAAGGTAACGTGCCAGCTCCTTAGCGAAGGTCTAAAGAACAATCAGGCTGAGTTAATTTCTAAGAGATCCCATGACAGATTCCTGATGATGCTCCCCAATTAGGGAAACCTCAGTTTCGTTTTTGTTTAATGTCAGGACGTTTAAGGGCCTGCCAGGCGGATGGCTGCTGAAGACGCAGAGCGGGGCTGTCTCGTTGGAGCCGTTGCTGCGGCACTGCCGACTCTCTTATGCTTTCTCCAAAGAGGAAGTTGTGAAATCTGTGCCTCTCAATCTGTGCCCAAAGACAGAAGCGCTGTAATGAGGGTTTTAACGGGGTCTCCATCCACCCCTGGAGCCCACGGAGGCTTGAGACAGGAGAACAGCAGGTTCTGTGAAAAAGGGAGATGAAAGATTCAGTCTCAGACCAAAAAGAATGTGCCTGGGTGAAAACGGGCCAGGAGAACCAGAACATCCAGAGGGAACGTCTCCGCCGAGTGTCTCCTGGACACCAAATGTCCTGTTGCTGGAAACCGCATGCTGTTTCCCAAGGAAGGGATGGTACGTGTGCAGGTGGGAGCTGCGTGGCCCCTGTGGTGTCAAAGGCAATGGGGACAAAGGTTGAAAATTCCGATGGCTCAGCCCAGCCCCAGGCCTAGGGAATTAGAACCTGCAGATGGACCTGGGCATCTGTTCTAACGAGCAGCCGTGTTTCATAAATGGTGGCTGGGGGCGGCACGGCCTGGGAGGGAGAATCCCCTCTTGGCAGCTGCGCTAGCTTCTGCCTCAGCTTCCTCACCTGTGAAGTGGGACTTTAATATGATTTTATGATTTCAGGGGATGGAACCAGACCCCTGGCGGGCACGTCACACGTGTTTCTGTAAAGCCGGGGAGCGGATTTCTCCTCCGGGATGTGGCTACGTTTCCAGACAGGGATCCCTTGGGTGCTTTGTGGCAAGATATCCTGCCTTCCCCTGCTCTCCACCCCCATGTCTAAAGTTTGTAGGACTCACGTGAACTCCAAAGTTTACGTGTGAGTATGGGGGGGGGCAGGAGAATCCCCCTGCCTTGTAATGCCCCCCACTTTCTTTGCGGAATAAAGAATATTTATACATGTGTTATGTTGTTCCTAAACAAGGAATGCCTAAAGGTCCAGCAAAGTAACACAGGCAAAGCCGAGGTCTTGCTGCTGGGGTCCTGGGTGCCCCCCACCCCACCCCACCCACATGGTGTGTCTACAGCATTTTATTGAGGTCAGTGAAGGCTGCCTGGGCCAAGAGGTGTGCCCCCAAGGACCACCAGGATTGCACACCAGAAAGGCTGTGAGTAAATCCCATCAGTCAGACATATCCTCTGCCCACCTGACTGGTAAAAGGGGTCTGGGCCTCCGTCCCAGTTCTGGGCCAGAAGTTCCAGAAGAGTTTCGCCAGAGGCTGTACCCCAGGACCAGGGTAAAGACCCCCCAGCCTGGGGCCTGGGACCCTCCAGCACGTGAAGCTTTCTGCCTTCAAGCAGGGGGCAGAGAGGTGCAGAGAAACCGAAGCTGGCTTTGGGTATTGTATTTAGCAGGGATTACAAGAAAAAAGACCAGTGAAGAGATTTTTAACCCCTTTCAGTGTCTCGCATCTCTTTGCAATTAAATAATTGAAGGGCAACCTGGCATCAGGAGGGAATCACCTCAGTTTGAGGACAGATCACTGAGTGAAGACATGGATGTCCGTCCGAGAGACCGCTCGGGGGGAGCAGGTAGTCGTTGTCCAGGGGCCAGGACTCAGCTGTGCAAGGTGACGCTCGTCCCAGTGGGAAATTCAACCCCTTAAAGGAGCTCCCTCCCCCTGCACCCCCAAAAGAGTTACTGCCAGGAAAATAGTCTTCAAATGTGTTGTGAAAAAAAGAAAGAGGGAAAAAACACACAGAAAAGCCTTGTTTCTAGCCAAGGGGTTAAGGTTCTACAAAAGAGAAAAACGAATTACTTTCTGCCTCATTGAGATGCTTATCACTCCGTGGAGGGCATTAGTTACACATTTAGATGTGACAAGATCAGTCTTGGGTTTCCTAAATCGAAGGCAATCTCATCACCAGAGCAGTTTATCCCGGATATTTACAGGTTCCCTGCCTTGAGCCTTCCCCCTTCTCCACGCCCTGGTCTACCAGACACTCCAGGCTAGAGAGAGTTGGAAAACCCCCTGTGTCCCCCTCCCCAAAAAGTATAGGGGCCTCCGGGGATGGATGATTGCTTTACCCAGCAACCCTGCTTACAAAGAGAACCAGTCTCCTTCCTTTAGTCCCAAAATACCTGAACAAAGAGGAGTCTCAATATTCCCATTTAGCAGTGGGAAACCCGTGGTGCTGGGGTTCGAACCCAGGATTCTCAGGCCAGAGATCCGAATAAAAGCATCTTCAGACCTCTAGGTCCACAAATGCCCTCCAGGGGGGCTTTTGTGGCAGTAACATTTTGAAAGTGCTTTATTTGCTTTTGATCTCAAATGATTTGCTTATAATAGTACAGATCTGAACACTATTTTTTTTGTGTGTCTCATTAAAGCAAAAACATTCTTCTAGAAGGACATGGAAAGTGGCCGAGGATGAAGTGTCGGGGGAGGCTGTCAAGTCTTTTGAACATGAAAGGGTCCCCCTGCCAAAAGTTTGGGAACCCCTGCACTAGAGCAGTGTTTCCCACAGCTAGTTCTATGTCGGTGTCTCCTGAAAAGCCAACAGGCAGGCCAGCACCTGCTGTCAGCCAGGCTCAAGACTCGGGGTGTTTCCCTCACAGCCGGATCGCAACTGTGGTTAAACACGTGACACCTGCCTTCCCCGAGACATGAGAGATCGCCAAGGGCAGGAGCTGCGTCCATTTGGTCATTATCGTCCTCCCAGAATCCATCGTGGTGCCTGGGACAGAGTATAAAACAAATATTCATGGATTGAAGGAAGGAAGGAAGGAAGGAGATTCTCCATGAAATAAAAAGATTCCGTGGTCAAGTTTGGGACTGGTTAATAACCTCTTTTTCTGAGATTGACAAAGCACCAATGGCCAAAACAGATTAAAAAGCAGTGTTTGTTTTCTTTCACTGCAGGACTTCTCAGAACTTTTAATATGCTGATGTGTGTTGTGAATCTCCAAATTGGGGGTGTAATATGCAGTGCTTCCCAAAGATACTTTATTGTGCAACCAACCCCCTTCCCTGTGATATTTATTAACAATCTGATGAACCAAAATTCTAATGGACATACTTTGTGCTAGACCATAGCTTGTAATCAGAGGGACGACACCCCAAATTCTAAGAAGGGTAGGGAGGGACCTATATAAAAAATGATTGGTGTCCTTATAAGAAGAGAGAAATTGGGGTACAGGCACAGAGACTCAGGGAGAAGACAGCCATGAGAAGCAGAGGCAGGGATTGGAGTGATGTGGCCACAAGCCAAGGAACGTTGGGGCCACCAGAAGCTGGAAGAGTCAAAGGATCATCCTTCTCTAGAGCATTCAGAGGGAGGAGAGCCTGCCAACACCTTGAGTTTGGATTTTTAGCCTCCAGAACTGTGGGAGAATGTGTTTCTGTTGTTTTAAGCTGCCCAGTTTGTGTTCATTTTTCATGGCAGCCCCAGGACACAAATGCAGGGGTCACTACATGAGCTGGTAGGAATGTCTGGGAAACTCACCTAAGGGGCACCAGCCCTAGAAAAGCTGTTACTCCATTACTCGATCAACAAATGTTTCCGCTTCTTTTTAAATGTGATTCATTTATTTTCCGGTCATAAAAATAACCAGTGTCTATGGAAGCTCCAGGAAAGTGGGAGCCGGGCCTCTCTTGTCAAGCGTTGTCTGCACAGTTCAGCATACGTGTGCCGAATGAATGAATGTGTACTAAGTGACACGATCAAGTAGCATTACAAAGACAATACTTTCACCATTACCCCGCCACTGAAAGTTCTCTTCTGTGATTATTTAACATTCATAGGAATCACCTGGGGCAACTTATTTGTAAACTATAGCTACCAGATTCCCAGGGTTTGCTGCAGAGCTGGAGCTTGCCTCCCCAGGGGCTGCTGCTTTTGAGGGGAAGGGGGGTGTCCTCAGTCTGAGAGCTGGAGGGATCTGAGCTCCAAAGCGAGCTCTGGCATTTACTAGGCCTGGGGGCAGGATGGGGGGACCCTGGAGGGCTGGTCAGCAGGAGAGGATGCTTTGAGGAGACGGTCGATTTGACACCCGAAGGAGAAGAAGGATCCTGCCAAGGGAAGGTTGGGGGTATGGGTTCTCCTGGAAGCAGACCCCGAGGCAGTTTGAAGCACAAGGTGTTTCTTTGGGAGGGGATCCTGAGAAGCACCACCGGAGGAGAGGGGAGCGAGGCCAGGGGGGATGGTGGCTGATAAGAGGGATGTGAACAAGCATTTTGAGCTCACCCCACTGGGTGCTGGGGCACCAGGCAGTTAGTCTTTGTTAAGGGCTTCTGGGTGTGGCTGGGGAGGGGGTTGTCCCTAACTCCTTGGTAGCCTGATCTGCCACAGTGGCAGCAAATGATGGCCAGAAAAGGTCCTCAGGTACAAATGTGGTCCTGGAAGTCCATGGGCACTGAGGGACTAAGAGCAGGGAACTCGCCACATCGGCTACGAGGGGCAAGCGTGGACGTGCCAGGGGACTCCAAGATGCAAAAGCTCTGGGGGAAGGGGCTTGAGGTGCTCCAGGAACAAGAAGGCAGGTGCGGTTGGACACGGTTCAGGCAGC
Source organism: Choloepus didactylus (assembly GCF_015220235.1). Classification (NCBI taxonomy): domain Eukaryota; kingdom Metazoa; phylum Chordata; class Mammalia; order Pilosa; family Megalonychidae; genus Choloepus; species Choloepus didactylus. Next base: position 24,819,241 of record NC_051327.1, on the reverse strand, counting down.
GCTGGCTGTGCCGCTAAACATTGAACAACTGGCTCTGAACAATGTCCTGACTTGTAGGGTTTGCCAATTGCCAAGGTGTAAATACTCGTGTTGAGTCTGAGTTCAAGCTGCCAGTGTAACCCTGACTGCAAAGTTCAGAAAGACGGGTGCACGTCCAGCTCCCGCAAGCTGGTGCAAGCCAGCTCCAGTACCCACCCAAAGAGCAAAGGTAAGGAGTTTGGAGACGAAAACAGAAAGTCCTCAGAGGGGTTTTAAGCAGAGGGCAGAAAAGATGGTCTAATTTCCGTTTGCCAATGAGCCATGAGGCTAGCAAAAAATGGGCTGAACTGGAGTATTTAGAAGCCAACCCAAGACCATCCACTTTAGAACCTTGGCCACGGGTGTCCCAGATACAGCCTGGTGCTGAGGGGCAAGTTTCAGATAAAAAATCCATAGTTAGACTTTCTCGTGCTGGGCTGAGACCCAGTCTTCCATTTAGATGGAATTAAAGGTCTTCCGTAAATTAACAATAAAAGCAGATGCACCGCCACAGCCAGTGGGGGCTTTTTCCCCGGGGTCCGCATTTGCCAAAGCAAGTTAGAGCTGGGGTCAGCCTTGACGCAAGCTTTCGTGACTTTTGTCAGTTTATGTTAGACCTCCAATGCACCTTAAAGGTATTCTTCTGTAAGAAATAGAATCCTGGTGGAGAAATGAAGCTATCTGCCACTAAATGCTGGCCTAGAAGGACCACGAGCATAGGGACAAGGGTATCTGGCTACAGGATACCCGTGCAAATGAAAATGGATTTTCTTGAAAATTCTCAACCTGGCGAGATAAATTAAATCTACACTTACTTCTAGTTGTTTAAAAACCACTCTGTTAAAATAAATACAGCAGTATACAGACATCATCTAATAAATTAGGGGAGGATAAATTACAACTAATAGCGAGGTGCCCGGAGAATATATGCGGGGGGGCCACAGGAGGAAGCCCGTGGCAGCGCTTAAGTGTTTGGATTAATTCTGTTTGGAATGGTAAAGCTGACAAACAGAGGGCCTCCTCTAGCTTGTTTTATTTTACTTTTTTCCAAATTGGTTTTACTATTATTTTAATTTGGAAAAATTCAACCGAGTTTCCACTTACCCCGAAGAAAGACGAGTTTAAGTAGGTCTTAAAGCTTAATGCAGCTTGAACGACCCACCAGTAGGAACAAACGGGCTTTAATGAGAGGAAACAGCTTTCCTAGCTTTATATGGAAACGCTTTAAATAAAGTCCCATCTTCTAGCACGAGCGCACCATGACGCCTGTCCGATTCTCGCGTTCCCTCCCTGTCAAAGGGACATTTAAACTCAGTGAGTATTTATTGAGGGCATGGGAAGTGCCTGGCGATCATCCCTGGGTGGTGCTGGCAGGTGAGGTGGAGGGTTTCTGTGTATCGGCTGCGTTTATGAACGTGCTATTATCCCACGACAGAGTATCGACGGGTGCACAGAAAGATGAAGTGGTCACAAGTAAGGCTGCTCTAAGCCCACCGGGGAAAAAAGAACAATGCAGAAAGGGCAGTTCACTCTGCATTCAAATGTTTGACCAAATGCACCCAAAAAAGGGATGGGGAAGGGGAGTTAGGATTGTTGACTGCCTCCGCGTGACGGTTAATTTCAAGGGTCAGCTTGGCTAGGTTATGGGGTCCAGTCGTTTGTTCAAGCAAGCGCTGGCCTGATTGTTACTATGAGGGCATTTCCTACATAGATACTCATGTATAATCAGTCGGTGGCATCCGTGGCTGATTGCATCTACAATCAACAAAGGAGATGGCCCTCAGTCCAATCAGTGGAGGTCTTCAGAAGGCAGAAAGAAGAATTTCTGCCTCTACTTGAGCCAGGCAGCTTCTCCTGGGGAATTCAACTTCACCTTCATGGCAACTTCCTGACTTGCAGCCTGCCCTGTGGAATTTGGAATTGCCAAATCCCATAGGCCTATGAGCCAGTTCCTATAATAGATCTATATTTGTATTTATATTTATATTTATATATTTATATTTATATAAATATTTATATAAGTATTTATATTTAATCTCCTGTTGGTTCTGTTTTTCTGGAGAACCCTGATTAATACACTCTGTGATGCCAACTCTGAACATATGTCTCTTTTCACCCTTAGAGCAAAATGCTGTTCCCGTTTTACACATCAGGAAATTCATGCTCTAAGTGGAAAATAGCAATGAGCAAGTGTGATTCCAAAGCCCAGGTTCCTATGTGACCTTGTCATCTTGTTGTGGGAAGGGTCAGCAGAAGAAAGCCCATGTGTATCTTTTTCCTCTCTAAGGGTTTCTTTGTTCTTTTCAAAGAAGCTGAATCCTTGAGCATGTAAAACGGTGGTGGTTTTATGTCCTTAGGTTTGGGGTGGTTTGTTCCACAGCATGGACAGCTGGAACAGCTGACTACCACATACCCATCCCCCCACCTCTTGCTAAATGAACTCTGGTTTTGTTCGAAATGGCCATGCACCCAGCTAAATACTGGCTCTCCCAGCCTCTCTTGCAGCTCTGGTGGCCATACGACATGGTGGATATCTTCTGGAGAGGTTTTGGGAACATTTTTTCTTTTCTGTTAAGAGAGAACATTGCCACTTATATGTCCTTTCCCTCCCTTTTCTGCCTAGAATGTGAACATGATGGCTGGAGCTGCAGCAGTCACCTTATGATCCTGAAGGAAAGGCCAAGAGATTTGCCAAGATTGAGGCTCTGACATCTGTTCCGGTTTGCTAATGCTGCCAGGATGCAAAACACCAGAGATGGATTGGCTTTTATAAAGGGGGTTTGTTTGGTTACAGAGTTACAGTCTTAAGGCCATAAAGTGTCCAAGGTAAGGCAACAACAGGGTACCTTCACTGGAGGATGGCCATTGGTGTCTGGAAAACCTCTGTTAGCTGGGAAGGCACGTGGCTGGCATCTGCTTACTCCCAGGTTGTGCTTCAAAATGGTGTTCTCCAAAATGTTGCTCTTGGGGTGTTTTGTCCTCTCTTAGCTACAGCTGCTCATCAAAATGTCACTCTCAGTTGCTCTCCAAAATGTCACTCTTAGCTGCTCTGAGCTCCTTCTGTTTGTCAGCTCGTTTATATGGCTCCAGTGATTTAATTCAGACCTACCCTGAATGGGTGGGGTAACAACTCCATGGAAATTATCCAATCAAACGTTTCACTCAAGTTGATTGAGTCACATCTCCATGGAAACACTCAAAGGATTCCAATCTAATCAACACTAAAATGTCTGCCTCCACAAGATTGCATCAAAGATCATGGCGTTTTGGGGATATAATACATCCAAAGTGGCACCCGAACCAACACCTGAAGCCACCTGTCTGGATCTTCTTGTTAGTGAGAAAAATAACTCCCTTTTGGTTTGAGCTCCTGTAGTCAGGATTTTGCTCCTTGTGGCCAATGCCTTCCTGACTGGGTAGGTAGGGCCATGTCTGTCTCGGTTACTATCACATCCCATTGCTCAGTCCCGAGTCTGGCCCACTGGAGATGCTCAAATATTTGTCAAATGACATTGAATAAATGAAGGACATAGAAGGAGAGTCATAGAGATGGTTCCAGCCTGACAATTTCACGGGCAAGGAAACCTCAAGAGGGAGGGACTTTAGCAGGCCCTGACTGTGATCCCAGCACCTCCTGTCCCCAAGGGCACGGAGCAGCTTGCTTCTCCTTCTGGTTGAAGTGGGGTGAGACGGAGGAACCTTCCCTCACCACGGAGGCTTCCTCTGCTGGGTCTCTTTCCTCTGGAATTAACAAATGTTAATTTGCAGCAATGATCACTGGCCTTTTGAGTGCCCTTTACAGTACTGTAATTTTGTGATCTCACTGTAAAAACCAACCTTGTAATTTCACTTGGCCTTACGGAAAAATCCTTGGAGGATGTGTTCTAAAGCAGAGGGAAGTCCAGATATTTTTGATTTGTGGGGTTTATTCAGTTTTGCATACAGATTTAGGTTGTATGTGTGAAAAATGCATACTTATTTTAAAGTGGAATTGATGTGCAGCTCATCTCGCCATCTCATCCCCCTGCATTTTTTTCTGAGGCTATTTGGCAAGCAACACAGATGACCACATACTTTTAGGCTATGCTTCTTTAGTGTATTTTTTTTTTTTTTTGGTAATTAATAGACCTAATTTTTTAAAGAGCAGTTTTAGGTTTGCAGAGAAATGGAGCTGAAAGCACATGGAGTTCCCATTGACCCCTGGCCCGCTGTATGGTGTATTAACACCTTATGTTACTGTGGTTCATTTGTTACAACTGACGGACCACCCTGAAAGAAGCTGCTGTAAACACCTGGGTGCAGGTGCTCGAGTGGACATGGCTTTCCGTTCATTTGGGTGAAGTCCTAGGAGCACGACTGCTGGATATAGGTAAGGTAAGACCATGTTTAACTTTGTAAGAAACTGCCCATGTGTCTTCCAAAGTGGCTCTGCCATTTTGCACATCCCCCACTCCCAACAACAAATGAGAGTTTCTGTTACCCCACAGCCACGTCAGCAAGTGGCGTTGGCGGTATTTGGGATTTTAGCCATTGTTTAACTCGCTTTTTTTTTTCTTCTTGCTTTTGTGTACTTTTAATTCCATAATCCGGCAAAAATCTTTCAGTTTGCTTTGCCTCCTGGAGAAATGCTTTGAGAATTGGGGCAACAGGATGGGAAGCTCATATCCCTCCCGCAGAATATTGCTTGGCTTTGGCCTCTGACGTGTGTGTGCACGTGGTCATCTGTGCATGTTTTCCAGGAGGACAAACATTCCCCGCCGACCTCACCTACCGTGTAAGATGTGGCGATCACGAGCCCTGGGTTTGGATTCCGACTTGGCCCCTCATGAGCTTTGTGACCATGAACAAGTTTCTTAGCCTCTCTGTGCCTCATTTTCCCTGCCTGAAATGATTATCATTGTCGATGGTGTTGAACTCAGGGGCTGTTGGGAGGATTTGCTTCTTTAGCACATGAAGGGTGCTGCCCGCCAAGCTGCCCGCCAAGCTCGATGCACAGTTGATGCAAACACCAAGGGGTGGATATCATGACAATCCATCCAAGCTGAGGGCCGCACTTGGAGCAAGCCCGGGGAGACAGGAGGTGCTCTGTGCACGAAACCCCACGAGGTTCTCCATGCCTTGGTTTCTCCACTTGTAAACCTGCTGCAACCTTGGACAAAACGAGTGACACAGGTTCAGAGTGTTAGGATTATGCGATCGTGAGCTTTGCAGTGTGGCCATCAGGGGCTGGCAGGCTTCCCCTCCAGCCACATGCACACCTAAGGAGTTGTGTGTGTGTGTGTGTGTGTGTGTGTGTGTGTGTGTGTGAGGCTGCTATTGAAAACAGGATTCACAAATGCAGAATAACCATTGGTAAGAAAAGAGGAAGAAGACAGAGCACAGAACTCAAGGGAGGCTGCACAGAGTTGCTTAATAAATAAACCCAGCTCCAGCCCTTCCCCCAGCGCTCAAGTTCAATTTCATCTCCGAACAGTTTGCATGACAAGCACTTTCGGGGACGGCTGCCCCTGAGAGCAACAGATCTTTTAAAAGACGGGCACATTTTTCTGATAGGTTGTTAGGAGGGATGACTTTTTGAACTCCGTTCTTAAAGTTGAACAACTTTTACCAGCTGTAAACAGATTCACAAACTAGTGATTTGCTCTTGCAGCCCTCCATTTCATTTTACTGGGGTTATGGAGGTGCAGGAGAGTCTCTGTGTGAGAAAAGGCTGTAAAAGGCTAAGCGGGTAGCTGCGGTGTAGACTTGGCCTGTGAATAAGCCCAGATCTGTGCTGGTGTTTGGGTTATTCCTTCTGAAGAGACGGAGCTATCATCACGGGGACGACCATTGTCATACGGCATTGCCAGGGACTCGAAGGGCTCTCTGTGACCCGTGGGTATCCACGAGAGGGGGCCACGCATCTCGGGGTCAGTGCCTCTGGCTCCCAAATGCCTACAAAGTTGCCACATGTCCTAGTTTGCTCATGCTGCAGAATGCAAAACACTAGCGATGGATTGGCTTTTATAAAATGGGGGTTTATTTCACTACACAGTTACAGTCTTAAGGCCACAAAGCATCCAAGGTAACACCTCAGCAATCGGGTACCTTCACCGGAGGATGGCCAATGCTATCCGGAAAACCTCTGCTAGCTAGGAAGGCAGCTGGCGTCTGCTCCAAAGCTCCGGCCTCAAAACAGCTTTCTCCCAGGACGTTCCTCTCTAGCAAGCTTGCTCCTCTTCTAAACATCACTCCCAGCTGCACTCTCTTTCCTCCCCCCCGAGTCAGCTCATTTATATAGCTCCACCGATAAAGGCCCACCCCGAATGGGCGGGGCCACGCCTCCATGGGAACATCTCATCAGAATCATTGTCCACAGCTGGGTGGGGCACATTCCAAGCAAATCCAACCATCACCAAAACGCCTGCCCCACAAAATTACAAAGACAATGGCATTTGGGGGACACAATACATTCAAACCGGCACACCACATTTCCCGACTGTGCCAGGTTGGCCGTCTTTCCCCGGCCGTGCCAGGTTGGCTCCTGGTGACAGATCTTGCCAGTGCTCAGACCCCTTTGCCAGGCTCCTGCATACAGGTCCCCGTGTGTTTTCAATGGCAACAGCCAGCACCTGTGTCTCTTTGCCAGTGGCTGCCAGAGCCTGCTTGCCCACGTTGATGGGATTTTTGTCCTCATCCCACTCCCAGCAGCTACTATTCAACGACTGATGGGTTTGGGGGTACATATTCTCCAGCTCCCGCACTATCTCCAGAGGTCCCCTGTACCCATGAGTCAAAGTGACTTTATCAGTTCTCCATGGCCGTGTAACAAATTACCCCAAATGTAGCAGCTTGAAATAACAATGAACGTTTATTGTCTCACAGTGTCTGCCGGTCAGGAGCCCAGGGCAGCATGGCTGGGTGGCTCTAGCTCAGGGTCTCTATGAGGGGGGCTGAGGCTGCTCATCTGAAGGTTCCAGGGCTGGAGGAGCTGCTTCCAGGATGGCTCCTTCATGTGGCTGGCGAGTTGGCCTCAGTTCCTCCCATGGGAGCCTCTCCACAGCTGCTCTAGTGTCCTCCCAACATGGCGGCTGGTTTCCCCCAGAGCGAGTGATCCAAGAGAGCAAGGGAAATCCGCAACGTCTTTGTGACCCAGTCTCAGGAGCCACATTCTGCCTTTCCCACAATATCCCATTGGTTACCCGGCTCGCCCCTGCTCGAAGTGGGCGGGGCCACCACCAGGCGTGAGCACCAGGAGGGGAGGACCACGGGGTGCCATCTTGGAGACCCTCCGCGAGGCTTTGTTGACATTGCACCCTCACTCAGCCTCCTTGCCCTCTGGTCCTACTTCCTCACTTTCCCAACCATTTTTTCCAGGGAATACTTCCTTTCAGGGGATTCTCACTTTCATATGAATCCTCCTCCAAGAATCTTTTGGATACACCAGCCTAAGACATGTGCCGTCTATGGCCAGTGTCTGCTCCACTTTCTGATTAGCCCTCTGGCTCTCTGCTGGAATTGCAGCTCTGCCCTGAGCCTGTGTCCCCTTGGTTGTGGCCCTGACCTCCTCCCTGGGGCTTGCTTCTCTTCTTCGTCTCCACGGTCACACGGCATTCTACACTAGTTGGGCTCTTAGCATTACTTTTTTAAAAAAATCTAACATTTCCCAGTTTAATCATTCAGACATGTATTTCATTATTACATTAATAAAAATGTGCTACCATCATCACCATCCATTATCAAAACATTTCCATCACTCCAAATAGCAACCCTGTACATTTTAAACCTCAAGTCCCTGTTTCCTTTCCCCACCCCGTCCCCGGATAATCTTTAGATTAGATTCTGACTCTTGGAGATTGCGTCTTCTAATTATTTCGGAGCAGTGAGATCATACAATATTTGTCCTTTTGTGTCTGGCTTATGTCATTCAACATGACGGCTTCCGGGTTCATCCATGTTGTCACATGCATCAGGACTTCATTTCTTTTTGAAGCTAATAATATTCCATTGTATCATATACCACATTTTATTTATCCATTCTTCAGTTGCTGGCCACTGGAGTTGCTTCCGTCTTTTGGCAATTGTGAATAATGCCTCTAAGAACATCGGTGTGAAAGTATCTGTTCAAGTCCCTGCTTTGAATTATTTCAGTTATCTACCTAGCAGTGGGGTTGCCAGGTCACATGGTAGTTTTACACTTAGCTTCCTGAGGAACCACCAAACTGTCTTCCACAGCAGCTGCACCATTTTACATCCCCACCAGCAGTGAATGAGTGTTCGTATTTCTCTGCCTCCTCTCCAACACTTGTTATTTTCCATTTTGTTAGTAGCAGCCATTCTAGTGGGTGTGAAATGGTGTCTCATTGTGGTTTTGATCTGCATTTCCCTGATGGCTAATGATGCTGAGCATCCTTTCGTGTGCTTTTTTGGAGACATGTCTATTCAACTCTTTTGCCCATTTAATTGGGTTGTCTGTCTCTTTGTTCCTAAGTTAAAGGATTTCTTTATATATTCTGGATGTTAATTTATTGGGCATGTGGTTTCCAAACATTCTCTCCCAAGCATTACTTTTAAAAGTGTGTGTCCCAAGCTATAGAGATTCTCCCCATTGCTGAGTCTATTCCAATGACACCTCCTGGAACTGTGAAACCACAGAGCGGACTCGGGGACCCACTAGACTCACTGTGGGGTGGACCTGAGCTAAAACTCCACTGCCCACCTGACCTCCAAAATGGGCTCCCAATGGACCACAGTGACATTTTGGGTCTCCTGGAATTAGTGTCAGCTCAGCACTAGTGTCCAGCAATCCCCGAATTGTCTGATTTCCCCCAATGCATAGACACCCTGGTAAAAAGTGGTGGGTCCTTTAGGGGAAGACTGGAAGAAAGATGGACAGTATAAATTTTTGGCAGTGTAGTAGGGTCCTTCCTTAAGGGCACCCAGGCTTCCCTTCATTCAAGGGGTTCTGGGTCCATAAACCAACTCAAGGCTGGGAATTAACTGAGGGATTGTTATTCTCTGTTTTGGTGATTCAAGTTAGATTTCTATTCGCTTGACCTAGAACTCTTCCACTTTTTCAGATCTAGTCAGAAAATAGTAGACTGCCCCTCTATTTCTTTTCTGGGGACACCGTGATGACCCAGCCAACACCATCAGCCTCTGGGAGTCGGACTTCTGCTTTGAGTCTGCTGTCCACTAAGTTAGATCTGACACTTGGGAACTGGGAATGGACTTTCGAGTTCAGAGGTAACGCTTTGCCTCATTTCATAAATGTAGACTTCCGTCACATAGCGTCCTCTATTGATTTCCATTTCATAATGACGGATGCAGCTCTTGAGCCCTTCCTCGATGAATCCAGGTTGTCTGTCAAATGTGAGAGATGGGGCAGGAGAGAAGCATTATTATTCTAAAGCGCAGTCATCGGATGAATAGTAAGAGCCAGCAGCACCATTAACTTGGAGAGAATCAATGAAATAACAGAGGCGAGTCTGTTTCCAGATAAGATCACCACTTCTCAAGTATGTGTACTATTTATAGATCATACGTGGCCATTCTACCCTAATATCCTTCTTCCCTTGAGCACTCCCAAGTGAACTGATTATCATCTCTGAAACTATGTACGTGTCAGAAACATAAACCATCACCCTCATCACTTTTCATCATTGCCCATCTCCCTCAACTGGCCAACCAGGAAAATTAGACCAAACTCTGGTGCTTTGGTTCAGACCAAAGACATTTTTCACAACTTTTCCAAAAGAAATTTTTATCTCACCACAATTGATCTTTTCCTGTAATTTGGAAAAATAAAAACTTTAAGGCCATAAATAGACAGCAAACTTTAGAAATAATTTCCCCAAATGGATTTCCCCTGTGCCCTTCTACTCATAAACATTTAGCTTTCCCAAGTCATAGTTTGCCAGAGAGCGACTTTATTTTGATCTCTTTAATTTTTATCTTCTAGATTTATTATTTGGAATGGGTGGAGGTGAAGGGGTGCTTCTCCCTGGCTGGTATTACTTCCTGGATGGAAGGAAATGATTCTCTAGTTCTATTTTGAGGGAGTTGAATGAGGCTAAAGGATCATGATGGTGTTAAGGATGTGGGCAGGGCAATGGCTAACAGGCTATTTGAGCATCTAAGTGTGGCATGAAATTGGGAATGGATTAAAAAACAAAAACTGACAGATAAAATGCCCAGAGTCTGAGTGGAATATGACAGGTGACCAGCTTTGCAAGATTCCTTTCAGCCATCACAGCCACCCCTGCATGCTGTGCACCAACCTCCGTTTAGAAGTGAGTCCAGCCAGAGTCCTCCCCCTGTTCCCTGACCACCCAGCTCTGGTCCTCGAGCTCCACCCCAGCCGCCATATTGTCTTGAGGCCTCCCTGCATCTGAGCTCAGTGACTGAACACTGAGGATTTTTTTAATGCAATCTTATTGAGATATAATCACATAACACAGTCATTCAAAGTGTACAATCAGTTGTTCACAGTATCGTCACATAGTTGTGCATTCATCACCACAATCAAACTTTGGACATACTCATTATCCAAAAAATAAAATAAAGATTAAAATAAAAAAGAACATCCAAAACATCCCATTCCCCTCCTCCCCCCATTGTTCATTTACTTTTTAAACTACAGTTTCATTGAGTAACATTAAACACACACCCTGCAGTCATCCACAGTGTACAATCAATTATTCACAGTGCCATCATACATTTTTGCATTCATCGCCAGAACCAATTTTTGAACCTTTTCTTTACTCCAAAATAAAAATAAAAGCAAAAAAGAACACCTAAATCTTTCCAGCCCCTCCATCCCACCCTATTCTTCATCTAATTTTTGTCCCCATTTTTCCACTCATCTCTCCATACCCCGGATAAAGGGAGTGTGAGCCACAAGGTTTTCACAATCACACAGTCACACTACGTAATCTATATAGTTAGACAGTCGTCTTCAAGAATCAAGGTCATTGGGTTGCAGTTCGACAGCTTTGAACGCTGAGGATTTTTTGTTTCTAGACTTACCTTGCCCTTTGGACTTGATGCTTCCAAATGACTTCACTTTGTCTTGAGCTGTTACCAGCTTAGATAAATTTCCTTCCTGGTCCAACCACATCACACACACACACACACACACACACACTCGCATACCCCCACGGGTGAGCTCTCCCCTTTCCCCTGCACCATGAAGGGGTCCCAGTACAGAGACCCCTGGAGAGTCACCTTTGGCCCAGCCAGTCATCTCTTTCTCTCTCTCGAACGTTGTCCCTTGATGGCTTCGCGTTTGCAAACATAGCCTTTAGGAGACTAGTTTTCTCCCACACCCTCTTCGTATAATGGCAGCCTTCCTAGGCAGATGTTTTACGAGCTGCCGTCCCCTCCCCCCTTTTTAAGTTCCAGATCAGAACTATGGTCTTTCCACTTATGGATTATTAAAATATATCATTTAATTACAATTGTACAGCTTGTCACCAAACATTACAAGTCAAGATAATAATACAGAAGAAAATAGGTACATTGCTCATAAAATCTTAACTGTAATGAATCGAGTCTTCCTCCCCTCGAAGAACCGAAGATCGGAGCTCTTACAAAACTGGAAACCACCTCAGTGCTCCAAAGCAGGGGGTGGGTTGAAGAAATGGCCTGGTCTTGCCAAGCAATCAACACTAGTGTTTCCCAAGACTAATGACTTGGGGAAATGTTGCCAAGCGAGAAGCATATATTTCCTATAAACCCAGTTCCACTGTGAGCTGCCGCCTTGGCTGGGGCGCTGGCTGGCAGGGCGGGGGTGACCTCCAGCCTCACTCTGAGTCCTGCTGGCAGGACACCCGAAGTGAATTCTGGGAGCACAGCCTGAGGGCCGATGGGCTCAGGAGGGGGAGCGGGTGTCAGAGAATCAGCCTGGGGGAGGAGAGGCCCACCTGAGGGAGGACTGCTGCTTCCAGCCGGGAGTTAAGATGCAAAACCCAGCCTGCATGTGCCCAGGTGGGGAGGGACGGGGGGTGTGGAATCCGCCAAGGCTGCGGTGAGACCCCGTGACGTGGTTCTCTTCAGGTGAAGGTGCTCAAGGCGCAGCGTCAGCCCTTAGCTCCTATCTTGATTTTTTTAAATGTGATTTTACTGAGTCCCAGAAAGAATAGAATCGTGTTCTGCTCACAGCGCACAACGCTGATTGCAGGCACCGTTTGGTTTTACGTTCCATCGTCTCCCAGGCACAACCACATGCACACAACATGCAGATCTGGGGCAACAAGCAGTGGAACACGTTGGGGCTATTGTGAAGAAAGTGGGGACAGGCCACCGTCCCCTCGACCTAGGGTTGCCAGATTAAATTTGAATTTCAGATAAATAACAAATACTTTTATTAGTGTAAACATTTTTAATTTGCTCAATCTGGCAACCCTATCTGGACTGCCTCCCTGATTTGTCAGAAGAAAAGCTCAGGTTAGGGTTGACTACTACCATGGAGAGAGAGAGAGAGAGAGAGAGAGAGAGAGAGAGAGAGAGAGAGAGAGACAGAAGTTATTGCTTCCTAACCCATTTCTCCACTGAGGATCAAGCCCCGTTGGGACCACCTTTCTCCCATCATAAAGTTTCCCTGTCCATTTGCTTTCTATCGGTCTGTATTTCCCCCTTTTTGAGAGAATTCACGCGTGCTCTCTCCCATTTGACTGGAATTCACATGTAATGAATCTCCTCACTGTCTCCCTGGCAACTGGGGCCGCTGCTCTCTTAAACAGGCTCTGACAGAAATCCTGCAAAACGCAGCATTCTAAAAATGGCTGGCATCTCTTCCCGCTGAACATTTTAAAAACAACATTTAAACGGGATTTTAGAAACTGGTTTCCTTGCACATTAACTTCTCCCCTTTTCATTTTGGGGGGACATGTCCTGCTGCCATTTATCTTGTCGGAACTAGGAGCTGCTTTTCGCTCAGTTCTGGTTCTTGGATGACCTGCCTGGGGAAAGTTCCAGGTTTCCTGGAATTGTCACACAAGCCCGGAGCTAAGGAGGACGGGGGTTCTGGGGGCAGGGGACCCAGCTTAGGAAGGGTAAAGGGGTCCCTTTTGTTGTGTTCCTCATGGATCTTATACTTTGAAAGATTTGATTGCTAATTGCATTTATTAAGAAATGATGGATTCAATTTTCTTCTTTTTTAAAAAATTCAAACGCATGCAACAGGTGATGAGCAGTTCCACTGAGCCAGAGCTAAGCAGAGTTTCCCACGGCGTGCAGATGCAAACACAAAGGAGGGTCCATTAAAATTTTGGAAATACAGAAAAGCAAGACTAAAGACATGCTCACAGCCTGAACTGACCTTGGGGTGCAGCCAGGAGGGAAGATGATGGCCCTAGAAGGGAGGGACCAGGAGTAAAGGGAAGCCAGTGCTTTGGGGCTGGGGCTGTCTCAGAGTCCCCGGGCCGGCGCGAGGAGGACCACAGACGGGGGGGCTTAAAGCAACAGACATCAATTCTCTTACAGTTCTGGAGGCTGAAGACCGAACTCTGCAGGGGAGGCTCTGCCTTGCTTCTCTCTAGAGCAGGTGGGTGCCAGCAATCCTTGGGCCTGGGTCCCTGCCTCTGTCATCTCCTGGCCTTCTCCCCATGTCTGTCCGTCTGTGCCCAATTGCCCCTTTTTTTATAAGGACACCAGTCAGGTTGGCTGAGGCCCACCCTAACCCAGTGAGGTCTCGTCTTAACCATCACATCTTCAAAGATCCAATTTCCAAATAAGGGCACCCTCACTCATAGGAGCAGGGCTTAGGATGTGGACGTGTCTTCTTGGGGGACATGACTCAACCCATAAAAGGGGACCTGAAACCTCCGCCAGTAAGGACACTGTGCAGAAACAGTGTTCTAAAGTTTGATGTCCAACCTTCTGGGTTCAAATCTCAGCTCTGTCGTTTCCTGTGGTGTAGCCTGACCTGAATCTCGGCTTTCCCATCCCTAAAACGGAGCTGATACAAGTAGCAACTTCCGTCATTTGGATGCAAAGAATAGAAAGCCCAAACTCAAATGACACAGGGCCTTGTTTATTCCCATTTCTGTGCAGTGTTGGTGTCATCATAATACATAATTATGGCAAGGCTGCCAACCGGTCCTGGTTTAAGCCTCCTGATGAGAGAGAGCAAGCAACAGAAGAGCCAGAGGGTCTTTCCGAGAAGCTGCCATTGAATCTTCCCTAGGGTTTCATCGGACTGTTTTGGGTCATGTGACCACATCTGACCCAATCATCCTCTAGGGCGTAAAATGACATTGGACAGATTGGTCATGTGACCACATCTGAACCAATCACAGTCCAGGGGACAGATTACATGGTCAGATTGGGTAATGTGACCACATCTGAACCAATCACAGTCTAAGGGAGAGATTACATGGTCAGATTGGGTCATGTGACCACATCTGAACCAATCACAGTCCAGGGGACAGATTACATGGTCAGATTGGGTCATGTGACCACATCTGAACCAATCACAGTCCGGGGGACAGATTACATGGTGAGACTGGGTAGGCACCACAGGTTGTGCCTTGGAAGCCTCATCCAGGTAACACCTGCAAAGACGAGGCTTGCAGTGACTGCTCAATAAATATTGACTATTTATTGTCTGTTATCATTATCCCAATGAAATCAGGCAAACCAGCAGTCTGACAAAAATATTTATTCTACTGAAAATGTTTATGCCCACGCCCCTTCATCGTCACCACCCGTGCTTTCCTGGCTGAGTGCCACTGTGTGCCAGCTCCATCCCAGATGCCTTACGTGCATCGGCCTGACCCGGGGCTCAGCTTGTGAAGCTGTATGTCACCACCCGCCTCCCCAAAATGCATCATCCCCCTCATTCTTGCTGCACGGAACCCTGGCTGTGTCTAGAGTGGCAAGGTACTAAAACTTTAAAACCTGCATTAATAAAAACAACTGAAACCCACTCCTCTTTTTAAAAAAATAGACTTTCTCTCTTAGAGCTAGTTTTAGGTTTACGGAAAAGTTGAGCAGATAGTACAGTGAGTTCCCATATACTGCTTTTGGGACTGGCTCATACTTTCTCCTATTATTAGCATCTTGCATTTATGGGGTACATTTGTTACAATTGATAGCCAATATTGATGCATTATTATTAACTAAAGTCCAAAGTTGACCTTAGGGTTCACTGTTTGTGTTGTACTGTTCTATAGGCTTTGAAAAATGTATCCACCATTACAGTATCATACAGAATAGTTCTGAAGCCCTAAAAATCCCCTGTGCTTCATCTGTTCAACCCTCCCCCAGCCCTGAACCCCTAGCAACCACTGATCTGTTTCCTGTCTCTACAGTTTTGCCTTTTACACAATGTCTTCTAGTTGGAATCATATAGTATGGAGCCCTTTCAGATTGGGTTCTTTCATTTGTCAATCTGCATTAAAGATTTCCCTAGATCTTTTCATTTCTTGAGAGCCCATTTCTTTTTTATCACTGAATAATAGTCCATCATATGGATGTGCCACCGTTTGTTTATCCATTCACCTGTTGAAGGGCATCTTGGCTGCTTCCAACCCACTCCTCCTTCTAGTTGTGATAATCTAAAATACGTAACAGCAAAACAGTCTGAAAATAGAAGTAAAATGTCCTATGAAATGAAATATAGGAAGAAAAAAACCTTCATTACCAGCCACCTTTGCAGCTGGCAGTGGCCATGTGATGTATTCTGGCCAATGAGATTATAAGGGAGTGTGCTGGAGAATTCTGGGAAAATCTTACCTTCCTGATAGAGGCACCATAACTCTAAGATGTTTTGTCCTCTTCTTCTGCCCATAGTACAGACAGGAAGTAGGGAGAAGCGTAACTTTCACCTAATCATGAAGATGAAAGTCACCTGTGGAACAAAAAGAAGGAGTCTGAGATATTGAAGATATTGTGGGATAATTTACTTTGGGCTGCTTCCTCCAGATATCTTGTTGGATGTAGACGGGAAAAACCCACCCTATGCTTGAACCACTGAAGTTGGGTTTCTGCCATATATATATATAAGCAAATACAACCCCAACAGGATATGGTGAGACATTACAAGTCTCCCTTACAGATGAGGAGACCATGATCTAGAGAGGTGAGGCATTTACCTCAAACCTGGAATTCAAACAGGCTCCGAAACCGGTGCTCTTTCCCATACCTGCATCGTGGAAAGTATGAGCATTTTGTGCTCCTTCTGGCAAGGGGGCTGTGGTGGTTAGGTTCATGTGTCAACTTGGCCAGGTGACCCAGCTGTCTGGTCAAGCAAACACTGGTCTAACAATTGCTGTGAGGACGTTTGAGGCTGGTTAATAAACCAACAGGCTGGTTTATTGGATCATCAGTCAATTGACGGCAGCTGTGACTGATGACTCACCAAAAGGCGTGTCTTCCACAATGAGAGAATGCAATTGGCTGGATTTAATCCAATTAATCAGTTGAAGACTTATAAGCAAGACAGATAGAGGACCTTCACTTCTTCTTTGGCTGCCCAGTGAAGCATTTCCTGAGGAGTTCGTCGAAGTTGCTGGTTCGTTTCCTGAGGAGTTCATCGAACACGTTTGTCGAAGATCCCAGTTCATTTCCTGAGGATTTCGTCGAAGTTGCTGGTTCGTTTCCTGAGGAGTTCATCACACATCTTCCTTGGAGTTGACAGTTTGTTGACGGCTCTACAGAATTTGGACTCGTGCATACCCACAGTTGCGTGAGTCACTTTTACAATTTGATAATCAGAGACACCTCTCATTGATTTTGTTTCCCTAGAGAACCCTAACTAATACAGGGGCTGAAGCACTCACCTCCATCCTGGATTCTCTGGGCTCCGGGTGACCCCCAGTTTGCTGGCTGATTTCACTGAAGGGCCATCTGTTGTTGGAGCTGGCTCCACTCCGTCCATTGAAAGGACTAAGAAAGGCACAACCTTCTGCTCACAGTGTACTTGAGAGAAAGGCTGAACTTCCAGTGTCTCGAGGCTGAAATCCACAGGCTCTGAGCCAAAACCTCAGCACTGAAGACGAGCGGCAACCTTGAACCAAGAGGACTAGCTGTAGTCTTTTGCCAGGAATGAAATATTTCCAGAGTGCATGCATTAACATTCAAGACTCCCCTAAAATATTCAAAGTGTCACAAAGTTCCTGATTTTTGGAGATGGATCTCCATTTCTTTAGGTGAAAACGTCACTGCTCTGCTTCCTGAACCAAACTCACAGCTCACATCTGCCCAGAATCACCCAGACAGCCTAACTAGGTGAAAGCGTTTACACATCTTTCCTGCTTGAGATGAGAATTTTATCTGTCATCTCTGTTGATGTTTCAGTGTGAGAGTTCAAGCTGGGAGTCACTTATCTCCTTCTTGGGGGGGAGGTTGGGGTACAGACTTACACAGGAGGTAAACAAAGACAATTTTCCTCTCTGGTGTTCCGTGCTAATCTCTCTAGCCTGAGGATGCACAGAGAAAGAGACCAAGGCTCCTTTAGGACAACAGTTCTGAACCCCAGTTGTCCCTTATGGAGCTCTGACAAATGCTGATGCCCAGGCCACACCCCAGACCAGTTAAATGAGAACCTCTGGGGGTAGGACCCCAGCACCAGTATTTTTTAAAGTCCTCCAGGTGATTACAACATGCAGCCAGATGTGCAAACCAGGGCTGTCGAATCCTTTGCGGCCCATGGCCTAGCAGCAGGGGCATCAGTGGGAGCCCCTTAGAAAAAACAGAATCTCGGGTCCCGCGGCCGACCCCCTGGATCAGAGCTTGCATTTTAAACAAGATCCTCAGCTGATTTATGTGCACCTTAGAGTTGGGAAGCACTGGATTAGGTCATCATCTGAAGGCAACTTGATTATTGCTGGCAATCCCAAGCCTTACTGTCCCCAACTCTGGTTAGTTGCTCCCCAACTTCTCCCACCAGTGATAGTGGCCATCTGTGTGTGTGTGTGTGTGTGTGTGTGTGTGTGTGTTGGGGAGCGGGGTGGTTTCCAGAAAGTCAGCTTTGACTTCTTCACTCTTACATGACACGGAACGGTTGACTGTACACAGAGCTTTGTGACCATTTTAGTACCATATGCTCCCGTGGCCAATGCCCAGATGATGATGATTATTAATAGTTACATCTGTTGGAAACCTACCACGTGATAAGCGCTTGGCATAAAGTAACTCGTTTCACCCCATGGCGATCACGTACGTCCACATTGAGAGGGTCCACGGAGGCTCGTAGACAGAAGTCCCTTGTCCAAGTTCACAAAGCGGTAAGTAGTGGGTGGTTAGTGGCTCCTTCTCCTTCACCCGCTGTCCTTGGAAACCTAAAGGTAGGGAGGCGAGAATGAAGGGAAGGGAAAATGGCAGAGGATTGAGGGGAAGGAGGAGGGAGAGGGCAGAACAGTGAGCATGGATGGATTAGAAAAAGCAAGGACGTCAGGACACTTGGTTGCAAGTGACAGAAACCTAACGTAGGCTAATGCAATCAAAAAGGGGAACCTGGGACTCATCGGAAATATCTACGATAGCTGGGTGTCAAGACACAGCATCTTTCTCTCTTTTTTCTCCCTCCCTCGGCTCCCCTTTCCTCTGTGATGGCTTCATCCTTAGGCAGCCACTCCCCCGTGGTGGCCAAGTGTTCTGCAGCAGGGCCAGCCTTATGCTTTGCCTGCTCAGCAGCTTGGCAATCCCTCCCCCTGCCTCTACGAAAACCCTCAGGACTGACGGCGGCTGCCAGGCCTGGGTCATCTGCTTTTCCCCGAGGTGAGAGGTGAGGGGTCACACGGCCTGAGAGAGCTGAGAGAGCTGGAGGGGCAGTTCCCCAAAGGAAGACTGGAGTGAGGGTAGCCAAAGAAGGGGGGAGGAAGCTGGGCAGACAGGAATCAACAGCTGAAGTGGATGTTCTATGTCTGCCCCTCCAGGTGTACTCTCCACCCACCTACACCCTCCTCTCTGCCCCGAGCCTGATGTCTAAGGACTACATCACCAGGCTTCCCTTCCCTTCCCCTCTGGCTTTTCCTTTCTCTTCATTTTTACAAATTCATTGAGACACCAAAATTTGTTATTTGTGTACCATAACACCCACCCATTATAAGTGTACGATTCAATGACTCCCAGCAATTTCATAGCGTCATGCAACCACAACCATAGTTGCATTTCAGAACATTTCCATCACCTCCCAAAATTCACTCAAGTCCATTTGCAGTAGCTCCAGGCTTTGCCTTTTCTGATCATTTCATATAAAATGGAATTATACACTATGGAGTCTTCTATGTCTGAGGTTCATCAATGTATCAGTATTTTGTTCCTTTTTATTGCTGCATGGTATCCCATCAAATGGTTGTGCCATACTTGCTTAACCATTGACACATTGATGGACATTCGGATTATCTGCAGTGTGAGGCCATTACAAATAAAGCTGTTATGAACATTGGTGTGAAAGTCTTTGGGAGGATATATATTTTCAATTATCTTGAGTAGGAGTGAAATTATTGGGTGGTATGTATGGTGAATTTATGTTTAATATTTTAAGAAACTGCCAAACTATTTTCCAAAGTGACTGTACCATTTTACATTTTCACCAGCAATGAATGAGGGTTCCAAATTCTCATATCCTTGTTTACACTTGGCATTGTCTGATTTTCTTTATTGTAACCATTTAATGGGTGTGTAGAGGTATCTCATGGTTTTAATTTGCATTTCCCTAATGACTAATAATGTTCACTGCCTTTTCCTATGCTTATTAGTAATCATTTGCATGTCATCTTTACTGAAATGTCCATTTAAGTCTTTTACTCATTTTTTTTATTTGGGTTCTGTCTTCTTCTTATTGAGTTGCAAGTGTTCTTTATATATTCTGGATACATGTTCTTTGCCAGATGTGCAATTGCAAATATTTTCTTCCAGTCTGTGGTTTGTTGTGGTATAACGCAAAACTTGGCTGGAGAAGCAGCCTCTGAATCTGGGATTTTCTGGGTAGGGGTCTCTTTTTTTCTTCCTAGTGGGCTCAGGACCCCACCTGATAGTTACAGGGTAGCGTCAGCCACACCTGCAGCCTTAGGGTGGGGGCTGGCCCCACCAGAAAGACCAACTTTGATATTAGGAAGTTGGGGCTTTGAGCCACATCATATCAGCCCACATGAGCTCACCTCTCCCAAAATCTGGGAGGGGTGGGGGGCTGCAGACTGAGTTCAGCCACGTGGACATTGATTCTATTGTTCATGTCCACCTATCAAGACCCCATAACAAACTCAGGACACATGAAGTCACCATGAGCTTCCATGATTGGGAAAATGTGCTGGGAGGTGATACATCCTGACTCCACGTGTTGAGGACACGGAAGTTTGCATCTGAGACCCTCTTGGGCCTCACCCTATGAGTCTCTTCTTTCGGCTTCTTATTTATATCTGTTTACTATAATAAATGATAGTTGTAAGTATGGTGCTTTCAGGGAGCTCTGTGAGCCGGTCTAGTGAATTATCAAACCCAAGGGGGTGGTGGGAACCCCTGAATTTGTAGCCAGCTGGTCAGAAACGCGAGTGGACTTGCACTTGGTGCCTGAAAGACAATCGTGCAGGGATGGCCCTGAACTCCGGGGACTGGCCTGACTCCAAGTGTTAGAGTCGGAAGTGAATTGGATTGAGTTACAGGTGTATCTACAGTTGGTATCAGAAGCTGTTCTGGAAGTTGTGGAAGTTTTTTGATAACCTTTACATTTGCATTTCCATTTTCTTACCGGTGTCTTTTGAAGTGCAAAAGTTTTCATTTTAATGATGTCCGATTTATCAATTGGTTCATGTTTTTGTCATTGTGTCTGAGAACATTTGCCTAACCCAAAGTCATGAAGACTTTCTCCTATGTTTTGTCCCGAACTTTATAAATGTAGCTTTCATATTTGGGTCTCTGATCCTTTTTGGATTAGTTTTTTTATGGTGAGGTAAGGACCTAAGTCCATTATTATTATTATTATTATTATTATTTTGTCTACCAATATCCAGTTGTTACTCAGCACCATTTTTGAAAAGACTGTCCTTTCATCCGTTGAATTGTCTTGGCATCTTTGCTGAAAATCAATAGGCCATAAATACAAGGGTTTATTTCTGGGTTGTCAGTTTGGTTCCATTGGTCAATATGCCTGTCCTTACTCCAATATCACATCGTCTTGCTTACTTGATAGTAAATTTCGAAATCAGGTAAGTGAAGGTCCTCCAACTTTGTTTTCCTTTTTCAAAAATTTTTTTGGCAATTTTAGGTCTTGTGCATTTCCATATGCATTTTAGGATCAACTTGTCAGTTTCTTCAAAAAGGCCTGCTCAGATTTTAATAAGGATTGCATCTAATCTATAGATCAATTTGATGTTATTGACATCTCGTTATATTTTGCAATCCATGAACATGAAATGTCTCTCCATTTATTTACTTCTTCTTTAATTTCTCTCAGCAATGTTTTTAGTTTTCAGTGTACAAATCTTACACTTCCTGCATTACATTTGTTCCTAAATTTTTTATTCTTTTTAATGCTATTGAGAATGGCTTTTTAAAAATTTCATATTCAAATTGTTAGGAAAACACAATTGATTTCTGAATACTGATGTTGTATTCTGCAACTTGTTAAATTTATTAGTTCTAGGAGGTTCTTCTTGGCGGATTTCCTGCATAAGGATCATGTCATCTGTGAATAAAGCCAATTTTACTTCTTCCTTTCCAATCTAGATGCCTTTAATTTTTAATTTTTTTGCTTATTTCCCTGGCTAAAATCTTCAGTACAATGCTTGAATAGAAGTGGTGAGAATGGGCATCTTTGCCTCATTTTTAGGGGTAAAGCATCCAGACTTTCACCTTTTGGTGTAAAGTTTGCTGTGGGTTTTTCATCATCATGTTGAAGACGTTCCCTTACATTCCTAGTTTGTTGACAGTTTTTTCATGACTGGGTGTTGTATTTTGCCAATTGTTTTTTCTGAATTTATTTAGATGATGCACCATCTGAGTGGAGCATGCCATCTACAAGAAACTTGACTGATTAAACACGCTCACTACAAAATGAAAAGTGTGTAATGGAGCTGGGTCCCCTAGGCCCTGTTCGATGAGTTAGTGCACTGATTTGGCACCCATTCTCCTAGCTTCTAAGGCTTAAAGAGTTTTAGAACCATATTGCATGATTTTAAAATATGTCCACAAATTAATGGATACCCCTTCCTTCAAAAGGTAGAGCCTAATTCTCTTCCCATTGAGTATGGACTGGGCTTAACAGAATATGGCAGAAATGATGGTATGTGATTTCTGAGACCAGGTCATAAAAGGAGTTGTGGCTTCCACTTTGTAATCCCTCATGGATGACCCACTCTGGGGGTAGCCCCTTTCACGTCTGACGTCACTCAAGCAGCCCGACAGAGAGGTCAACAAGGCAAAACATGAAGGCCTCTGTGAGTGCGCCATATTGGAAGCAGATCCTCAAGCTTTCAGATGACCACAGCCCAGCCGACATCTAACCACCAACTCACGAGACCCCCTGAGCCAGAACCACCAAGCAAAGCTGCTCCCTAATTCCTGACCCCCAAAAACTATGAGATAATAAATGTCTATTGTTTGAAGCCAATTTGGGGAGTAGTTTGTAATGGAGCCATTAATAATACAAGAGACACTGCCACTTTTTCTTAGGATTTGTTAAATGCTAAATATGATAATGATGGTTCTGAAGGAGCAAGAATTTCTGGACCTGGGGCTCTTTTAAAAGTTAGGTCCCATAAGGATTGGTTAAAATTGCTCTAAGAAGAAGGGCTTGGAGAATAATATATATGAAAGTACTCTGTAGGTGATAAACACCACATGCATGGGTTATTATTACTGGAGTATTACTGTGATACCAATCTTGCACTCCATGTCATCTTGTCTAGCATCCTTCTTCCCATTCCAACATGACAGGTCCTTGGTAATTTGTGTTTTTCTCAAAAAGGAACCCAAGGTCATGCCCTAGCGGGACCGACATGCCGGCCAGGTATCTGATGTTGACACTTGAGGCCATCCACATCCCGCCTCCATTGGTTGCTCTTTCTAGAATGCCGGCCAGGAGGGAACGGCACACTTGGAATGTTGATCCGCGTGGGTGGGTGACCTGCTTTCTAATTAGGCTTCCCTGCCCGGCCCCTTCTGCTGAAAGTTTCACCCAGGAGGGAAGATCTGAAGCTACCGTGCAAAGGTTGCAGAAGCATTTAAGAAAGCAAGTGAGGTCTTGCCTAACAATTGGTTAAAAAAAAAAAAAAAGAAAAAAGAAAAAAAGAAAGAAAGAAACATTTGCCTTGGGTTACTATCCTGCATGTATCATTTGTGCAAAGTGGAATGTAAGCTTCTGTTTTCTGAAAAGGGGACAAGTCACTGATGATAAGCGGGAGGTCACCATCTATTTCTATTTGCACATGAATTAAATACTTTTTTTTCATCTTCTTTTCAGATGGGTGGACGAGATGTTTTATTGTTTTAAAGAAGCAGGAAACTTTCTCAAATAGCCTTGTATATTTGTCAGAACTTTTTGGATTCAAGTGAAAGAAACCCAACCCAACCCCAAGGTGCTTAAGCAAAACAGGTAACTTCTGTGTCTGTCTAATAAAACCACAAAAATGGACAGGACCTTAGCTGAAAAAAAGGGATTCAAATGCCATCTCTCATCTTCTTTCTCTAAATTAATTGGCTCTATTCTCTCTCCACAATTAAAATCAAATCTCCAACTCTGAGCTCATATATCCAGCTCTCTACTTGATATCCCCAGTAGATCTGACAGGGCCCTCATGTTAAATACATTAAAACTTAGTTCATGATCTTTTTCCCATAATCTGCTCGTCTTCCAGGGTTACCGGATCAGAGTAAGTGGCACCACCACCGGCTCAGCCAGCCGCACAAGCTGGAGGCCTCGGCGTCATCACCGGCCCCTCCCTCCCTCCTACCCTCTGAGCCAATCAGTAAACACCTCTCAAGTCCAGCCACCCCTTCCTATGCCCCTGCCATTCCCCACCCCAGGCCCTCCGATGTGGAGTACTGTGAGCCCCTGCTGTGATGGTTAATTTCATGGGTCAACTTGGATAAGCCAAGGTATTTTGTGGATGGGATTAACATCTACCATCAATTGACTTTAAGTAAAGGAGATGACCCTCAGTGATGTGGGTGGACTGCATCCAATCCTTTGGAGACCTTCAGAGCAAAAACTGAGGTTTCCCGGAGAAGAAGTTCTGACTCGAGACTGCCACGCCAACTCCTGCCTGACTTTCCAGCCTGCCGTGCAGATTTCAGCTTTGCCCGTCCCCACAGTAAATCCCATGTGCAAACTGCTGGTTCTGTTTCTCTGAAGAACCCTGAGCAGTCCACCTTCTGTGGGTCCCTGCTGCATCCTGCCTCCCTCTAATTCTCCATGTGAACGCCACAGGGTTCTTTACAAAATGCAACCGTGACCCAGCCAGCCTGCTGGTTCCCTGCCGCCATGTTGTGAGGACCCTCAAGCAGCCCTCTGGCAAGGCCCGTGCGGTGAGTGGGTTTGGAAGGGGCTTCTCCAGCTCCAGGGACGCTGTTAGATGACAGTGCCCTCAGCTGCCTGCAACCCCACGAGGGACCCCGAGCCAGAACCACCCCACTGAGCCATTCATGAATTCCTGACCCTCCGAAAAGGAGATTTAATAAAGGTTTTCTCTCTGAAGCCACTGACTTATGTGGTAATTTGTTACACAGCAACTACTCTAGTCATTTCCCACATTACTGTCTTTCATGACACTTCAGGTGTCTCTACTTAAATAATTAACTGTGGAAGTCGTTGGTTACAAATACCTGTCCTTGTCCCTGCTGTGGCTGCCTGGGTGAAGGCTTGTGTAGCTGAAGGTAACAGCGTCCAACCACCGGTGGTTTGTGTCTGTGTTGGGAGGCAGGTCACCAAACAAAACAGGCACTGGGAGCCTATCATTTTCTACCACCTTCCTTCTCTATAAGACAAAAGTATTTCCTGTACTAATCGCTATTTTCTTGAACCGTCCTTTCATTTTAAGGCAAACAATAGTTTAAAAATTTTTTATATTAAAGATGCTATTTGACTTCAATGAAATGTTTATTATATAACTAACATTTGCACATACCAAACAAAAATATTACACCTCTCAGTTCTCCTTCTGTTTCACTCTTGAAAATTTTAAGCACAAATGAACACTCTCAAGTAGTCACAGGAATGACGGAATTGAGGTAACTCAAAGTCTGTTTCACTGTCTTCACAAGAGCTGTGCTATCATTTATTCTGAGTCCACTGTGGAAACACGGGCTGGAGGCCTGAACTGCACCCAAGTGACGTTGACAATAATGAACCTTCACAAACTTCCTCTTGAAACAATAGTGTGCGACTGGGTCCCTGACTCTACACCAGGGACCTCTCCAGATTAGCCACATGTAGAATAAAATGTTTATTACAGAGCAAGTCAGACAAATGTGCTCATCTGAGGCTCTGTTATTAAAACTCAGCAATGAGCACAGCAATCACTCAGAACTTAGACCAACAAACGGTTTGGAGGGGAAGTGTGGTCGATCGCAGACATTGGGGGGAATCGCCAGCAGAGGGTGATACTGGTAGGCAGGTAGACTTGTAGTCGGTTTATTGTTGTTTTCACGCTCTCTGTGCAATGCATCCCTCACTGCGGCGCCCGGGACAGAAGCTTCCCACCCTTGGTTCTCCTTGGTTCCTGGGAGGAGCAAGGAAAGATTCATGGCTTAGAGGCTCTGAGCAAGACAGGGCGCTGGACGCCTTTTGTACGTGAAGAGGGTGTCGGCTGTCTGAGGATTCTGCAGCCTTCCCACAGGCACCCTCTTTGACAGTCTCCGCTGTCCCTGCCTCCAAGGACATGCTCTGGTGGCCGTCCCTCTGGCTAACTCTGGGTCCATCCCTGGGTTCGTCTGCAGCTCTTTATGCAGCTCATGTGTCACTCTGATGGGGCTGGGCCAGAGCCCCCCACAGTGGAGCGCAGGCTGGTGAGAGACGAGCGGATGCTGTTAGCTTATAGCTCAATTTCCTACCGCAGAGTTTTCAAAATGCATTTAAATATTTCAAACAGTCTGTAAATTTTTTTTGGAATTCATAAATTTTCAAACAGTAACAAGATTATTGAAAAAAAAAAAAAAGCCTGCTCCCAACCAATAAGCATCAGAACTGGGTTATTTATATGTTTATCATTTATTTCCATTTTCCACCTGGGTAGTCCCCGGAGATTTGATTTCTCTTTTCCCAGAGAAGCTAAAGACAGAAAGCTGAACTCAGTGTTAAATAATCTTTACTCTACACCTGTTTGTCCTACCTGTGAGACACCAGTCATTTGTCCTTATGCACAAACATCAATCCAGGGAACATGAAATTTTAACTGTCAATAAATATTCCAACATCCACACCCACAGAGCATCTACCTCCAGCATCAAAATGCAGATAGGCATGCATGTACATTTGTATTTAGGGCAAAAGGAATTTTTTCCATGTGGGGTGCTGCCTGGTTCCCCAAGCCCGTCCCTACCAAATTGGCCCTATAAACCTGTTTAATGAAAAATAAACATCCCAAGGGCTTTTATTCTCCCTTTGAATTATGTTTGAAAATGGGACGGCCGGATGCTTCTTATAAAAATACTTTGAAAAATAAACCCTGTCAGAAATGAGTGATTGATGATCACTCCGAAAGGCTGGCAGGAGAGGTCTCCGAAGAGGACAGAATTGATGTGGCTTCCCACGGGAATGTCTGCCGCAGAGCAGGTCTGATTTGCTTTCTTCCCGGGCCCAGCCAGGGCAGCTCTCGCAGTCCTCGTCACCTCGCACCTCCTCTCTCCCGCAGCCTAGTGTGCCCAGGGCCTTGTGCCCTCATCCACTGGGCCAGACGACCATTGGCCAATTGTCAAAGACACAATCAGAGAATGGGGCTCCGTTGCCTGGGAGACTTCCAGCGAGCTCCACTGTGCCAGGGGCCTTGCTCGGTTTGGGGAAACTTCCAGGCCAAGCGTCCCAGGTGGCTTCTGCCCAAATCACTGTGTAGCTCTGTCCTCGAAGACTTGCTCTATTATTATTAGGAATAAACTCAGTCTCTATGGAGCCCCAATTGTGTGCCGTGCACGGTTCTAAGCTCTTCACGTGCCTGATCCCACGTGACCGTCACGGTTGGGATGGTGGGGTTCCCGTTTCACAGAGGAGAAGACCGAGGCAGACAAGTGGCTAGAACAGAAAGGAAACCTGGAGGGTGACCCTGGATCCCAGGCTCTGAGCCGCTTCAAGGCACCGGTTAATACTAATCGTGACCGCCGCCTTCGCCAACCACGCCAGGCCGGGCGACGTGCCAGGCCCTCCACGGGGCTGCTTCCTTCGCTCCTGGCAGGGCCTGTGGGATGGGAATCGTGGTCCAGTTTACACGTGGGGAAACGGAGGTTCAGAGAGGGAGGTCAGGTGTCCAAGGGAAGTATCAGAACGAAGAGATGGACTTGGATCCGCCCAGCTCTGTCACTGGATCTCAAAATACCCGTCAGGTGTTGCTCTGCTTTAATGTGAAGGAAATTGGGGTGGTGGGGCTGGCAGGCCTTGGGGGTGAGGGCCTTAAACACCCACCCTTTGGACGTGGGCAGACTCTCTGGTTTCACGTTTCCCAAGGCTTTTGTGCCTCCACTCTGGTCCCTGCCCCCTTTGCTGCATTTTAGTATCTTGGACAGAGAGAGCCAAAGAAGTCAAAGAATAATGATTTGCAAACACGTGCCCCCCATGCACACCCATCAGATTACTCAAGTTAAGAAGGAAGGTTGGGGATTAAATGCTGGGGAGAAGGAATGCTCCCCTACTGTTAATGGGTGTGCGGACTGATTCAGCCTTTCTGTACAGCAACTGGGCAGCACCTGGGAAAGCTGCCAACGCATGGAGCTGGGATCTGGAAATTCCACTTGGGTGCCCGCACTGGGAGAGATGGACAGGAATGCTCACGGATTGCAGAACAATTGGAGACAACGTGATGTGCACTATTGGGGGAGGATAAATACAACTTGGTATCCTCACGGAAAGGCCTGTCTCAGCAATTGAAATGAGTAACCCAGATGCATACGTGAGAGCAACTATCAAAAACATAAGGGCGAGTGAGAGGAAGAAAGTTCTGGGCACCTTAAAGCCACCCACACCACAACATCACGTATTGTTCACGCACATGTGCGTAGGGGGGTAAAAATATTTGCTGAGGCCTGAAGACGCGTTTCCCGTTCACCAGGGTTGGGGGAGGCTGGGAGGGAAAGGCCCTGTGAGTGGGTCCAACGGGACTTAGCTTGAGCTCTCATGTTTTATTTCTTTGACATTAAAAAGACCCGTTGACAGAACATGTTGGCAATCGTCACCTCTGGCTGGTGAGAACCCTGGGAACTTGTTCTCATATTCTCTGCACTTTCTGTGTTTTAAACATTTCTAAACATAAAAACAAATGTGAAGCTGCACACTGAATTTGGATGGCGCTCTTCTGCAATTACTGGTGAATTGTTTTTGGCAGAAGCTGTCTGCGTACACAAGCACCTTTTTGGCCAACATGCTCCCTGGCAGCCGTGGGCACAGATAGCAGGGAGGTGTCTCTGTGTAAGGCTGTCTGCAGATGTTTTTAAAAAATCTGTACATCGTAGGCAATATTGATTAACATATGCGTGGAGACACTAATGGGGACGAGGGGGTGGGATGTGAATCAATAAACAAATCGTTTATTCTGTTCCCGGCCTTCGTTGAGGTGTGCTGATTAAGGAGGTTGTCACTTATTTTTAAAACCGGTGCTAAATATGAATTCTGAGTCATCCATCTCCACCTCAGGAGGGGCCACCATCGCCTGCCCTCGATTTCCCCTGGGACCCCACCTGCGTCCCCACCCCATTCTGCCATCAGATTAGACACCACCGTGATTCCTGCTCTCCCCACCTGCGCAACCGCGGACAGGACAATCACGGAAACAGAATTCATTGTTGGAGCAGGCTGAGCTCGTGATATTGGTGTGGATTTAAAAAATCATTCCCCAGCCGGAATTAAATATAGCTTGTTCTCCTCCCGCCAGCCCCCACGTGCCCCTCTCTCACTCGATTAGGATCCGAGGAGCCCTGATAGGTCACCCCGAGTTAGTATTCCTGCAGCACCTCATGTCTGCAACATGTCCGAGAGTTGTTTTAATTTAAACACCAGATCTTTACAATATTCCGGCGAGGGGCTTCCGTATTATTAGTTGAGCTTTAAATGCAGGAAAATGGAAGCAGAGGGCAAGGGACTGGGCCAGGGAAAACAAGGGCTGATTGGGAGGTGCCTCGGAAACTCGGGGCCTGAACCCGACTTCAGAGGCTCAGGCAGAGGAATTCAGCCCCTCCTCCTCGCTGGCCTCCTTTATATCTACCCTCAGCGGGTTCTCTGCTGCCCTAGAATTAAGAAAAAATTCAACGAAGGCTGCTAAGGGCACCTTGTAATACAGGATGGAAAGCGAGGCGCACACATATGCCAAGCAGGAGCGGCTCGGGCCCCCCCAACGCCCCACCTGGGGTCTGGGCCTCTGTCCTCGCGTGCCTTCTCCTCTCGCAGCCCCCCACCCCCACCCCCACCCCAATGTACGTCCACCCAGAACCTCGGGAGGTGACCTCCCTGGCAGGTGTAATTCACGTGCACGCCGGGTGGTGACTGGTGTCATGAGGAGGTGAAGACACCTGGGGGCAGAGAGTGGAGCCAGGTGGCTGCGCGGTGCTTGAGGAGCCCCAGGAGCCGGGGGTGGGGGGACAAGGAAGGGCTCTCCCCAGAGCCTCCAGAGGGCCCCCAGCTTCCAGAACCGTTAGAGAATAACTGTTATTTCAAGCCACTGGGTGTGCAGCAGCCACAAGAAATGAACACACCTGTGGGCCAGTCTCCTTTCACAGCACTTCTGCCCCCGGATGACATGTCCTTTCTTTGGTTTCTGATGTTGGCATCATGTCAACAAGCCCACATCATTCCTTCCAGGCAGAAAAGCAGACTGATGCAGCCTGGCCCTTGGGGCTATCTGCAGCCCAGCAACATCTTAAAAAATAAAAAATTCTTGTAAACAAATTATTCTTTCCAGCCAGAGTTGGAATGTATGCCAAGAGTAAAAAGTAATTTTTTTACCCTTGTCTTTTTCTTTTACCTCTCTCTTTCTTGTCCTCTTTCTCCCCTTCTTTCTCTCCTTCTTTGTTTCTCTCCTCCCTCCCTCTCTCCCTCCCTCCCTTCTTTCCTTCCTTCCTTTCTTTCTTTCCCTTCCTTCCTTCTTTCCTTCCTTCCATCCTTCTTTCCCTCTTTCTTTCTCTCCAAATAGCAGAAAACCAACCTGTATGAGTAGCAGCTATGTGATTTTGGAATCGAAGCCTGCCAGATTTCATACGAAAGCCCCCTTGAGCATTTCTTTCAAGTTCATTTACTTCCCCTGAAAAATAATTGCTGAATCCCACAGATTCAAAATATTGAGTAACAAAATTACACTTTACTGAAATTTCCCAGCTGTTAAGCGGGACCCTCAGACTCCGCTTTGGGCGGTTTGCTTCGAGATCCGGTGCAGCCCCGCATCCCAGGCAGCCTTTTGCTGAAGTCCTAAATGTTCGTTGGTTCTACTTTCTAGAAGCTGCTTTGTAAACCAGTGCTTCTCAAACTTCAACGTGCTCACGCGTCCCCAGCCATCCCTGTGACATCGTGGTTTCTGATTCGGGTTCAGGGGGTCTGGGGTGGCCCAGAGATTCTGCCTGAGTGACGGGGTTCCAGGTGGTACCAGGCTGCGGGCCGCGGGAGCACCCCCTCCAGGGTTCTCCAGCACCCGTCGTCTGGGGCCTCGAATGACTTCCTGGCTCCCTGGCTCACCTCTAGAAAACCAACAGGTCGCTGTCTCCACCTTATGGCCTCGGGGTAGAGCACACAGGGACGACCCGGGATGAGGGAAACAGAACCTCAGGACACGGCGACGTCAAGCTCCGTTGTTGTCTTGGCTTTTTATTTGCCCGCCACATCGAGGTGCTTCGGAACGTCATTAGCGATGCAGGAGGGAACCTGCACCGAAAGAATTCCCTGGTGGCCCCTTAGATCTTTTGATAAACAACTATGTTGTATCCAATTATGAGGGTAACGCTGTAAAGAATTATACTATAATTAGAGACGAGATGAGCTGGCCCCAAAGTTGGATGCTCAGGCCGCCTTTGTTTGGAAGAGTTGCTCAATGAATACGATGGCATTTCTCTCCCAAGCTGTGCTTGTCCTGCCTAACTAACCAATGCTGAGGGTTTTATTCCCATAAACTCTCTCTAAGGGTTGGCTCGCCATGGCCGATGTCACCGTGTTTGCATGCAGACTTACTATCGGGGTACGGTGGAAATCTTCACGTTCCAGGGCTGAGGGACTGACATTAGAAGCTGTGGTATAATTCAGAAATTATAAGAGGAAATAATAATTATGGCAGAGAACTATCACCCTGGTCCACGCTAATGCACTTAACTGTCAAACAGAAAGATCTTTAAGGTGATGAAGCGCACACCACGCAGGAGAAAAACGAGGAGGAAAATGCAGCTACCATTTATTCTGAGTAATCGCTCTGGTAGAAGACATCACATTATGCTTCCTAATCATTTACTAAAAAAAGGTCATTGCAAATTGGGGAGGAGGAGTTCAGAGCGTGGAAATCAGCTTGGGGTCAGTGGCTCTGGGCGGCCGGTTTGGGGATTCTCTGCAGGGGTCCCAGCTCCCACCCGGGTGGGAAAGAAAATGTTGAATCCCTCCAAGGTTGAAAATAAGAACTGGGTCAAGAAGGACAACAAGGATGAACCCCCAGCCGTGAGCTCTTGGGCCATCGCCCTCTGTGTGAAAACGCGCATCGCGTCCTTCTTGTAGGGCTGAGCCGGTGGGGTCGGAGAGGCCAGAGGCCTTCCTCAGCAACCCCATCACCCCCTCCCCCTGTCTGCACCTCTGTTCACCCCACCCCAGCTTTGGATCCGTGGCTCAGGCCTTCCAAGCAATCCCAGGTGGGACCCGGTGTCCACCGCAGCCTCCTCTCCCCTCCCACCACCACCTTCATCCAGTGAACAAAACCGTCACTAAATCGGTCCCTTGTTGAATATTACACAGCCACAAAAAGGAATGAAGTCCTGACCCATGGGACAACACGGGTGAACCTTGAACTAAACCAGGCACGGAAGGACAGATACTGTGTGACCTCACTTACATTACATAAACAGGCGATGGGGAGGGGGATGGGGAACTAACGTTTCATTGGTCTGGAGTTTCTGTTTGGGGTGAGGAAAGAGTTTCGGCAATGGGCGATGGGAATGGAGGCCTGGCTTTGTGTGTAGTTAGCACCGCTGAATCATATATTCAAAATGGGGGAAAAGGGGAAATTTTAGATTGGATAGAAGTTACCACACACATACAATGTACTGGTTTGTATATATTATGTGCCCCAGAAAAAGCCATGTTCTTTGATGCAGTCTTGTGGGGGTGGACATATTAGTGGGGATTAAGTTGGAACGTTTGGCTTAGGTTGTTTCCATGGAAATGCGCCCCACCCAACTGTGGGTGATGACTCTGATTGGATAATTTCCATGGAGTTGTGGCCCCATCCATTCAGCATGGCCTTGATTAGTTTACTGGAGCACTGTATAAGCTCAGACAGAAGGAGCACGTTTGCTACAGCCAAGAGGGACACTTAGAAGAATGCACAGAAGGTAAGAGAGTAGCTTCAACTTACAGAGAGATGTTGAAGATGGCCATTGGAAGCTGATGCAGACGTTTTGGAGAACACCGTTTTGAAACGCAACCTGGGAGCAAGCAGACACCAGCCACGTGCCTTCCCAGCTAACAGAGGTTTTTCTGGACACCACTGGCCATCCTCCAGTGAAGGTACCCAGTTGTTGATGCCTTACCTTGGACACTTTACAGCCTTAAGACTGTAACTGTGTAACCAAATAAACCCCCTTTATAAAAGTCAATCCATTTCTGGTGTTTTGCATTCCGGCAGCATTAGCAAACTGGAACACATACACACACACAAAACCCCAAAGACCTGCACAACACAAAGGATGAACCCTGATGTAAATAGGGGGCTAAAGTTAACAGTATAATTATAATAATATTGTTTCATAAATTATAATAAAGTTACCACAATTAAGCAAAAAGTTAATTATAGGGAAAACTGTGTGTGAGAGAGGGATTAGACAGGAACGCTATACTTCTCGCATGACATTTCTGTAAACGTACAACTGCCATAACAATATTTTTAATGTTCCCTTGTTTATCTTCTTTTGCTAAGTCTATTTACATTCATTATGTCTCTTTAGCATATTATTTCACTATTTGTTTATATCACAGGGAATGTTCATTGTGCTGTTGGGTTTGCACACATGCACACGCTCTCATGAGTTCATTAAGTGCTAAATAATTACAGCACTTAATATATAGGGGTTGAATACAGTTCGAGTAATTTCCAGAAATGCCTTGGGGTTTTGAATGGGCTGGGCATGCGTGAGGATATTTTCCTGCTTAGAATAATGGAATATCGTCTCCCGTTGGCCAAATCACTGGCCTCTGTCCAGAGTGAGGTTACGGTGGATTTTCACTTAGGAGCAGAGCGTGGAGAGGTTTCCTGCCTTCTTTTAAATTGCTGCATAGTATTCCCTTATGTGGATGTGCCATCATTTATTCTGCTACTCTCTGCTGATGAAAATTTTGCTTATTTCCATTTTCCCCCACTACGAACAATACTGGAGCATCCGTGGGTTGTTTCATTTTCTCCCTTTGCTATAAACAATGCTATAAAAATCATTCCTTTCCAACCTCAAACAATGCTACATAAACATCCTTGCACCCATCTTTCACGCATTGTTGATTTTATTCGTGTAGGTTCCCCGGAGTGGGATTGCTTCTTCAAGTGGCATGCATTTTAAATTTTCATAGCTATCATAAGGTTAATTTCTGTAAAGTTCGCAGCGATTCACACTCATTCTCAAGGGACGCCAGGACCTCCTGCCATGCTTTCTTGCCAGCATTGGAAGGCATTGCTCTTTGAATCTTTTGCTAATCTAACAGATGAAAAATGGTGTATCACGGTTAATTTAATTTGCGTCCCCTTGACGACTTGTGAGGTTGAACAACTTTTCCTAAACTTGATGGGCAACTTTGAGGCCTTCTTCAGTGAGTTACCTGTTGATATCTTTTGGGACCGTTTTTCGCTAAAGTTTCAGTTTCCTCATCTTAAATGGGGGTGGCGGGGGGTGATGTGCCACTCATGTGAGAGTGCTGTGAAGACGTAATGAGTCAACGCACTTAAAGAACTTCTCAGGGCACCCCCTATTGTCAGTTACATCGTGGGTGCAAACCACTAAGTGCCTCTTCTCTGCAGTGCTCTGGGGTGCTCCGTCCAGTGGGCTGAGCTGGGGACTGGAAAGGGCCAAGTTGAGATGAGAGCAAGGCCACGGCCAAGGGTCGGCTGAAGGCAGGAGCCAGCAACATGAGACCTGGACAGGCAGTGGGAGTCGTTAGCGGCTAGGACTTGGGGGACAGAAACATCGGAGCCGCATTGGTTGGAGCAGTTGTGGGGAGGTCAAGAAAAACGGGGGTGCTCCTGAGCAGAGACCATGGGGATGGCGTGAATCAAACATCTCCCACGTTCCAAGTAATTGCGTTATTTTGCCTCAACAACATCCCAGCGATGTGGGCCGATTATTTACCCTCGTCCCAAGGCTCAGGGTGGCTAGGTGACTTGGCCAGGGTCCCCCAGCCTGTGCGTGGCAGGGTAGAAGCAGCACCCCAAGATTATCTGACTCCCCGCGCCCCCCTCCCGCTGTCCCATCATCACCAAGGGTTCTGATGGGTCCCGAGGCCACCTGGTCCTCAGGTAGAGTCACCTCTGACCATGAGTCAGGCTGTGGGGCCCGGCTCTACCCACGTCTACATCTCTCGGCTAGAATTTTAGGAAGAAAATGGAAATCTCTGGAAGCGGTTGTGCAGCCTTCTGCTTTCCTATGTCAGGCGGGAGATGCATTTGTTACAACACTAATTAGAGCCGAAATTAACTGAAATGCGGAGTTTTGGTAGAGAGTGAATTGACTGCAGGTGTCAGTAATTAGTGAGGAATGAGTCATTTGATGTTTGTAGACTCAGCCTTCTCAACTTTCTCTTCAAAAATAAACTTTGTGGGCTTATTGTTCCGAACGGCTCCTGCGAGCACATGTATCTGTCTCAGTGTTGGAACTCAGTATAAATATTTTAAACAAATCAATAATGTTGTCCTTACATGGCAGCACACAAATGAAATTTTCTGTACAAAAATGAAACGAGAATAAAATGTGCTTTAGTGAGACTGGCAGAAACCTGCAAGACAGCCATATAGAAATTCCTTTTTCACACTCTTTCTCTCTCTCTTCTTTTTATCTCCCACTTTCTTTTGGTTTCTTGGGGTATAAATAATTCACCTGCAATATCCTGTCCTGAGCTGGGCTGGAACACTTAAATAAATGGGATACCGGTGGCTAAATGCAGTCTTGGAAATGGCCTTAGAAATCCCACTTAAATGAGACATGTACTTGGTCCAGGATTTCACTGCTCTGCAGCGAGGAAAAGGAAGCTTGCATGGAGACAGGGGTAGCTGGGCATTTCAAAAGCAGATTCTATTCCTTTATCAAACCAGGTAAGTCAGCCAAGTCTGAGATATGGGAGCATCTGTGTTTTCAGTAGGTAGAAATGGGAAACTGGAAATTATTTTTCCTTGTGCACATCAGTTGCTGTATTAGCTGTGTGTGTGTGTGGTGTGTGTGTATGTGTGTGTGTTAAGGCTTTGAACCAGTGCCTACGTCATACACAGTCTAAGAAGGTACACCTCCCTGACCATGGGAAATTTGCTCCAGTTTTCTCACTTTTGGCTGGGAGAGGGGCCTGGCTCCTCCCACCACTTGTCTGGGTTCCAGAACCTTCTCTGCTCATGGCTGCCCTGTCGGTAAATAACCCACCTACGTGCTGGAGGAGATCTTGGGCGGACCATGGTGAGAGGCTGGAGCGGCCTCTCCGGCAGCCGTGACAGGATGGGGGGCCTTGTTTTTTCCCACCCAGATGGATGACTCTGGAGCTCAGACATGGCTTCCAGGGGTGTAGGAAGCTGGTCCAACCAATTCCCTTCACCCATCACAGCGTCCTTAACAATAACTGGCATGACAGCCTGATGTGCAGCAAATATGTTTAAATCCCCGAATTCATGATACTTAAAAAAGAAAGAAAAGCCCCTCATTGAGTACCCTTGGAGGATGCTAGAGAACAGCTCATGATTTGAAAATTGGTCAATGAAGGGGGAAAAATCAAGTATTTATCCTGTGTTTCCTGTAGCAACTGTACCTCAGGCCAGGTGATGAGGGGAAGGTCCTCCCTATAGAAATATTCCAGCTCATGAATGAAGAGGACAGTAGAATTCAATTATCATTTTGCAGCCCCTGATAAATTAATGGGTCAGGCAGTGATCATTAATGGCCACTAACATCCCCCGAAAAGACACAAAGCAAGCACTATCTGCCCCGACAGAAGGACACGGCACCACGTGAGACGTATTCTGGTCAAAATTTTAAGCCTGAGTCTGACCCAGCCTCTAGATCTAACTACAGAAAAGACAGGAGACAGAGAAACATGTTACATGACACCAAGGACAAGCAGCCATCAAAACCAGCCCACAGCCAACTCTACAGGACAATCACCCAATTTCCTCATTAAATAAATTGCAAGGAAAAGGAAGGATAGAGATTCAAGGAGACACAAGAGACAGATCAACCCATCACAAGGTACAGGCCTTATTTAGATACCAATTCAAATTTAAATTAAAGAAGACATGAGAAAAAATATCTAGGAGACAATTAGGGAACTTGAACACAGACTGGATATTTTATTATAGTTAGGAGTTATTGTTAATGTTTTAAGCTGTGTTGATGGTATTGTGCTCATGTTTTTAAAAGAAGAGTGGTGAAATATATACAGACTAAATGACAGATCGCCTGGGGCCTATTATGCAAGGAGAAGAAAAACCAGGAAATAGCAAGTGTTGGAGACGGTGTGGAGGACTTGGAACACACACGCTGCTGGGAGAATGTAAAATGAAGCAGCTGCCGTGGAAAGCAGTTTGGCGGTTCCTCAAGTTAAACGTGGGATCACCACCCCTATGTTTATACCCCAAGGAATTGAAAACATGGACCGAACCGATACTTGCACAGCACGGTTCACAGCAGCCTGATTCACAAGAGCCAAAGGTGGAAACAGCCCGTATCCATCAAAGGATAAAGGGATAAACAAACACATCCATGCCGTGTAATATCATCCAGCCACGTAAAGGAATGAAGTTCTGATTTATGCTACAATATGGATGAACCTTGAAAACATGCCAGTGAAATAAGCCAGATACAAAGGACAACTATCGGATGGTTCCACTCCTACGAAAGGTCTAGAATAAGCAAACTCATGGAGCAGAAAGTAGATTCGAGGTTCCCAGGAGCTGGGGGAGGGGCACCGGGGCTTTAGTGCTTATGGGGCCGGGGCTGCTACCCGGGGGATGAGGCGGCTGGTGGTGATGGTAGCAGGACATTGTGAATGTCGGTAACGTCGCTGAATCGTACACTTAAATAGTCAAAATGCCAAATTTTCTGATATATAAATAACTATATAAATAACCATAATTAAAAAAAAAAGGGCCAGACTCCCCTCAACTCACCTGGAGCAGCTTGGGGGACAGGTGAAGCAGGGGTGGCTGCGAGTGGAGACAGTCGAGCTGGCTGAGGGTTCCGTGGGGGCCGGGGGTTGTTTCCCCTGCCTTTGCGGAGGATTTAAATTTCCCACGGTGAGGCGGGCGCTGGCTGCTGCCATCCCCCGGGGCGCACTCCCGAGGCATATGGTGCCGCGGCCGAGCGCTGAGGGTTCCCGTCTGCAAAATGGGGTGCGAGAGCCGCTCTCTCCCAGGCCTGTTGGAAGCTTCCCTGGGGCTGTGCGTGTCTGGCGTTCAGCCTGGGGGTTGATACACGTTAGCTGCTCTTATTCCTGGAATATTTCTTTCCAAAGATCCTGAAAAGGGAAGCACAAAGAAGATCAGATCAGCGGAGCTCAGACACCAGCCCCGGGATCCCCAAGACAGAGGCATTTTGATTGATAGAAATAGACAAGGGGGTGGGTGAGGAGCGAGAGAGGGAAAGAGCAGCTAAAATGGAACAAATCTGGAAAAAACAATCATCCTCTTAACAAAAGAATTGTGGTTCCTTCTGGAAACACACGCTCAGCCGAAGTGTTCAAATAATCCCAGTAACCAGGGGCGGACATTGGAGGAGATTCTGCAGCTCGGGGACACCGGACTTCAGAAATGCATGGAGTGGCCCTGGGAGGAAGATTTAGCATTTTCTAGGACAGGGGTCGGCAAACTTTTTCTGGAGAGGACTAGATAGTAAGTATTTTGGGGTCTGTGGGCCAAAAAGTCGACTCTGTGCCTATAGCGTGAGAGCTGCTGCAGATGGTGTATGTGAGCGTGCCTGTGTGCCAGTGAAACTTCATTTCTAAAGTTTGCGCAGTTATGCAGCCCTGCTGTAGATCAGCGCCGGCCAACAGAACTTTCTGGGACGTGGGTCCCTTCCACCTCTGTGCTGCCCATCAGGGGTGACCAGTAGCCACATGTGGTCACTGAGTGCTCCAGATGTGGCCAGTGAGACGTGCATGACTGCTAGTAAGTTTAATTTGTATGTAGTTTAAATTCATTTAAGTTGTAAGAGCCCCCTTGGCAAGTGGCTACTGTATTCGACAGCACGTTTCCAGGGAGCCCAGCCCGGCACGTCAGGAAAAGACAGAGAGCAGGAGTGACTTGCCCGAGGCAGCTCCTGACCTTTGGGTGGACGGTGTGGAGAGGTCTGACGCCAAGGAGCCCAGGTGATGAGGCAGGGTCCGGGCTAACCACCCTTCGCAGGCGTGACCAGAATTCTGTTCCTCTCTTTTCTCAGTTCATACAGTGGGACCATCCCCCAGCCCCCTGCGTCTCTCCTTGGCCCATCCATTCGCCGGCGTTGCCAAGAAAATCACACCAGGCAACGTAAGTAAAGGCCCTTTAAAAACGTTAGAGCACCCTGGGAGTTTAAAGCAGGCTATGCATTAATTTATCCAACCCAAGGTAGGAGGATGGAATTATTGGGTAGAAAAGACTAGAAGGGAGCTAGGTC
Organism: Choloepus didactylus; assembly: GCF_015220235.1. NCBI lineage: Eukaryota > Metazoa > Chordata > Mammalia > Pilosa > Megalonychidae > Choloepus > Choloepus didactylus. Next base: position 24,780,088 of record NC_051327.1, on the reverse strand, counting down.
ATTCATCACCCGAGTGAAATTATTACGGGTTAGTTCTCTTTTTCCAGCGAATTTCCTGAGGAGAATTGAGGGCTGCATTCCAGCTAACAAATTCATCCCTTAGCTTGACTCTGAACCAAATTCTAGGATGTCCTCAAAGCCAGCCCCCCAGGAGCTCGCCGTGCTCTGGAGCCCTCCCCGCTTCAGCTCTGCAGATGGTCCTGCCCCCCACCTCCCGGTAGCCTTGCCGCCCACCCCCCGGCACCCCCTGCAGCTGGGCCCCGGCCAAGGGAGACGGAAGGTTTGTTCATTAAATCAGAGACCACTTAGTCCTGCTAAGGGCCGCAATTCCCAGACCTTGTTCTTTCCTTCCAGAGAAGGATGTGGGGGGAAGCCACGGGAGGCGAAGCAGGAAAGCGAGGCTGAGCGTCAGGTCCTGATCTGATTCCCTTTCCGAAAGAAGAGAGGCAGAGAGAGGGAGAGATGAACTGGGGGGAAATTAAAAAAAAAAAACAAACCCTAACTAAACAGGACCGTACAATCTCAGCAAGCCCCCCAGGCCACCTTCTTTACCAGTCAGCGGTCAGGCCTCAGGAATATTTTCCAAGGCCCGGAGCACAATCCTTTTCCCAAGACAGAGATGATTCTGAGGGGAGAAGGGGGAGGAGGGAACTTGTTAAATGGAAGTAACTAAGCCCGTGGAGAAGAATCTGTGCAGTCTATTCTCTGTTTCTGTGTGCAAAATGTTTTGATTTTTAAAAGGAAGGGAGCTCTGAATCCCACCATTTTGCCCGGCCCAAGTGTGTCGTCAAAATAGGAATATATAACGTTAGAAGGAGCCAAATGAGAGTCAGGGTCACAGCTCTTGGTCTGGAAATGCTTTTTTGCGGGAACCGCAAAGCCAGTAAGAGTGGAGACCGGCCTCAATGGGCTATTTGATTTCTGACTGGTCGATGGGAGGTAATGAAGCTCGCCCTGGGGGCAAAGGAGCTGTATCTGGTCACTTGCAAGGAAAGAAGTTATAAATAGTGTTGTAGGGGTGGGGGCTCTGCTGGGCCAGAGCCTTTCTGGAATTTTCCTTCCCAGGCCAATAGGAAGCCAGGCCCACGGAGGGGAAGTGTCCATTCCCAGGGCTCTGGGGGCATCTGAGACCTGATGGACGACCCTCCCTGGCGGGCTGGCATCCTGGGCTCCGGCCATGAACCTGCTGTCTCCCGCTCGCAATCTGGAGCCCAGGATCAAGGGAGCATTTCATTCTGTCCCGTGTTCACGCCGCCCTTCATTTTTCCTCTGGACATCTGGCGAACCCCATCTCTGTCCAAATCTGGGGTCTCACCCTTCGTTTTACCCTGCAAGAAGCCCGGCTACTAAAAGCGCCTTCCTCCAGGTGCCAGGCAAGGCTGTGCCCCTCCTTTGGATTGGCAGAACTGGAGATTTCTCCTACTCTCTCTGCTCCCCTCCAGGGCAACCTTTACGTAGCCCGGGGTTGAGCCTCTCCGGCTGGAGCGTGCACACCTGCCCCTCACCTGGGCTCTTGCTCAAACGCAGGTTCAGATGCGGGCTCGGGAGCCGGGTTCTGAGACGCGCCATCAGACGCGATCTCTAGGAGCTCGGACCACGTCTCAGACGTCAGGTCCAAGGCTCTTAGGGTGCCACTGGCAAGGGCACCAGGGAGTCCAGCGAGCTGGGAAAGAGACAGAAGTGCCCTCTCACCCCAGACACTCGCCACTGGGCCTGATACGGAACGTGTGCCCACTCTTCACGCTGCTCATCCCGACCGGCTCTGAGAGCTACACGAGCCAGTTTAAGGCGAGGGCAGAGCTGCACCCACAGGATGTTGTGGAGTAGCAGCAGGACCGATTAGAAGCTCCACCACCTTCCCGGCATCCCGAAGCCTCCTCGGGCATCCCCAGAGCCCAGGGAGCACCCGGGGCAGTGGAAAGGAAGCTCATCACGCACCTTGCAGGGACCTCTCTGACTTCTTTTTTTCCAGAATATTCCCAGCTAATGCAGAAAAAGAAATAACTTGCCTTCTCTTCTTTCTTGGGCGCACACACACACGCCTTTCTTGCGGGAGAAGGGATGTGGGTCTTTATTTGCCGTGGGCAGGGGGAGGGCGCTGCAGCCTGTGTTTTCATGCCCAGGTCTGCTCAGGGCCCCACCTGCCCTCCCGCCCCGACCAGGAAGAGACGGCAGGTGAGTAAGACGGACAGAGGGTTTGTCCTGCTGTCTATGCCCAGTGCCTCTCCCGGCACCTGCGCTCCACCAGCTACTTTTGACAAGGCCAGCAGTTCCCCAGGACCAGCTATCCCCTGAGCATCAGGCCGCGGCAGCTGGGCCCCCGGGGACGGATATCCTGCTGCCCAAACCCCGCGAGCTTGCCAGGAACGCCGCTCCGGAACAATCAGATCCACACTGCCAGGCCGTTCCCAAACGAGGGGTTAAACTCCCACGGTGGTTGGCGGAAATCAAAGGCTCGCACACTCTCATCATCTCCTAACTAGCACATCAGGCTAATAGCTGTCACTGCTGCTTTAGATCCGGGCGTGCTTCATCATGCTGCGTCAAGGCTGACATGAGTGTTTTTCTCCCCCTGAATCTGCAACTTGACAGGCTAATGGCGGTTTGGTTCCACAAGTTTCCTTAAATGTTTTGCATACTCTTTGCTGCATGTTGCCTCCAAGGATTTTATTAATTACTGTGTTTAAGGGGAAGCCTCCCTCCCCCCTATTCCCCTCCCGTGGAAAACTCGGCGGAGGGGCTGGAACGCCTGGATATCGTGCACATCTCAGCTACGCAGCCCCTGACGCATCCGTCTAGGACAGAGAAGAAGGGGGAGCCAGCAAGAAACAGCTGCAGGGAGCGAGGGGGTGCCCCGTGCCCAGAGACCCCCACTCCCCCTGCCCTCCTCCGGCCTCTCTTCTTTGGCCGGCTGCTGGGGCTGCACCTGGGAGACAGGGAAGGTGCCGGTGGGTGGGGACTGAGAAGGCACATCAGGCCCCTTGTCTTCCAGCCAAACCCTGAGTAACCACCAGAGCTCCGATGCAGGGGAGGGCCTGAGGAGCCCCTCTGACCCCAAAGTCCTTAGGCCGTGGCCAGTGTCCCTTTGCTCCCACACTGCATTCTGCCAAGATCCCGCTGGCCGTGGGGTCAGTATGATCTAGGAAGCCCTCGACCTGGAAGGGGTGGCCTCCCCAGAAAGCACCCCCAAAAACCTCACTCCTGGAGATTGTTCACACAGGCAGGGAGCCCTGAAATCCCAGAAAATGATGGGGGCAGACGAGGATGGCAGGCTCCACGAGAGAAGCTGTGGGTGTCCCCAAGGCCTGTCTGGCTCCCATCACTCCCGGCCTGGGCAGCTCTGGGCTGCCTGTCGTGCTGTCTGCCTGGCCCTGGCCGGCTCCGGTGGTGCTGGCACACTCCTCGGGGAGCTGGCAGAAGCCCCTGCACGTATGGCCAAGGCCTGGCACTCAAGTGAGATCTGGGTGGAAAGTCCAGCTCCAGCCCTCACCAGCCGAGGGAGCGGAGCAAACCGCCAAACCTCCCCTCAGCACCGCTTCCTCATGGCTGAGGAGGGGGCAGTGCCCACGCGGGGGTCTGTCGTGGGTTGACGTGAGGTCATAGGGAATGCTCAGCAAGCTACTAGGCCTGGGGGACAGGTTTGGGCCCCAGCAGCTTCTAGTCCCCTGGGTCCAGGAGCCCTTTTCCTGACGTGCTGTGTATTAGCTTGGTCTTGGAGCTGCGACACTTCAATTTTATTTCAGGATCTTTTATCTTGCTGGCTGGGGGTGGGAGAAAGGCAGGGAACTGGGAGACCCCACATGTAAATGTATGTACAATTTGAAATGCAATTTAGATTGTTGAGCCAAGAGCCCTGGAACTTGCTCTCTCGCTCTCTTTCTGACTCTGGGTGAGAATCTGGCAGTGGCTGCAAGCCAGAGGGTCCCGGGAAGGGGCAAAGCTGCAGGCTCAGGCAGGGGGATCTGCATCCTCTCCCCCCGGCCATCAGGGCAGCAGCCTTTGTGTCTGAACACGCCACCTTCTCTTGCTGCCCCTCTTCTCCGTCTCTCTGTGCTCTTACCCCCACCCCACATCCTCCGCCGCTGCTTCCCAACAGAACCAGCTTGCAAAGATTCCTGGCTTCCTGTGTACCTCTTTCCACGTGCTAATTAAATGTTTCAGATGGTTCTTATCCATGGTTAAGTAAAGATAAAATTTAATGATTTAATTAGCCAGCTCTAGGAAAAAAAAATTGTAATGAAGAAAGGCATTTGGAGCTGTCCTGGGCTCTCAGGGTTTCTGTGCGATGTTACGCTTGCTTCATGGGAGGTTGGGGCCTGGAATGTTCTTGGCCGGGCTGCTGGGAAGCAGAGCCCCCCCACACCAACCTCGCCAGCCAGCCTGGCTCTCATCCCTGTGGAAGCGGCCACCTCCCAGGGGCCTTACAGAAAGGGGAGGCAAGTCAGCTCGTTGGGCCTGTTAACTCCAAAATCAGGTAGAAAAGCCCGATGCGATTTTCTGAAGGATTCTCTAGAAACTGGCCCAGTTTTCACTCCTCCTGGTGTCTTTCTTTCCATTTTCCTTTTGGTGTGCAGCCTTTTTCTTTTCAACGCGGTTAACTGACTTACCTCCAGCCACCTGAATGTTCAGCGTTTACTGGAAAACTCTCTTTGCATCCGGGATGGGATTTGAATGGAAAAATGAATGGTCCTGTTTGAAGACTTTTGGTGTCTCATCCTGAAGCTCCCATCCTTCAGAGTGGTTTTATTTTTTTTTTTGTTTGTTTTTTGGTTTTTAATGCAGAGGAGCAGCAGTGAGCCCCCGTGGTGGATGGAGGTGCCACCTGACCTGCCCCCGACTTCCACCCGACGGGGGCTGTGCCTGCCCTGGCACCCCACACTGTCGCCCTCAGCGGCCGCCCCCCAGGCACGTCCCACAGACTCCCCTGGGGCCCTGGACAAGGCAGAGTGTGCAGTGATGCTCGTTTAGCAGAAAGCACTGCCTCCTGAAAAGCCAGCGGGTGCGTCTCCCTGGCACCAGTGATGCACCGTCCAGCGGCTTCCAGCTGTCTCGGGGAGCAGGGACCCCGCGTGTCCCCTCCTGGCACTTGTCCTCCCGCCTTCCTGCAGTTGACGACGCCTGCAGGCCCAGGGGCACCTTCCGGACCTGAGGTCCCGTGTCCACTTCCTGGGCAAGAGAAGGGCAGGGACCACGTACTCACTGGAATTTCCTTCGGACTCTGGCACAGGACTTTGTACAGAAGGTTCCCAAAAATTGTTGAAGGAATGTATAACCGATGCTGTTTTACCTCCCCACGCAGCCACATTCCTTTCTTGCAGAGATCACAACCACGGGATAAGTGGTTTCTTCCAAAGAGCCTTTTCTTGTCATGAATATGTTAACAAATGCTGTCAAGTAAGTCACGGTCCAGAGGGTTTGCTGTTGGCAGGGGAGTTAGACAAGGCTGTGACTGTTCCACAAATCCGGGCCTCCTCTGCCAGGAGATCTGGCACCCGAGGTCACCAAGGCCCCCATGGGCTCTACCACCAGTTGCCAGGGCTCATGGATGAATAACGCCTCCGCAGAGCAGCTCTACATTCCTTCCTGCAAAGGAAGCAGCAGAGATTCCGGGGGGCAGTCAGCACTGGCCAGGAGAGCTGGGGAGAGCTGGAGGAGAGAGCAGGTGTCAAAGTCAAGCACAGGGTAGTGGGGATTCGGGCAGGACAAGCCAGCGGCTGGAGACTGGAGAAAGATTTGAAGGACATGGAAACACTGATACACAGGAAGTCGGTGGACTGAAAAACCAAGAGTGTTGCTGAAAGTTCTCAGGAAATCAATATTTGAACAGTGTGCAGAAAAGCAATTGGCATGGGTGTCGTGGAAGATGCAGATAAGTCAAAACATGTGCCACGGGGAAGACAGCAATCCTTGGGAAGGGGTGTAGCAGTTAGCTATTGCTATAAAGTTGCTGCGTAACAAACCACCCCAAAACTCGGCGGCTTAAAACAGCCACTGTATATTCTCACAGGTCTGTGGGTCAGCAGAGGGAAGGTCAGCCTGCACGGGCTTGGCTGGGCTGGCTCTGACCCACGCATCTCCCATCGTCCTGCTGAGACGGTGGCAGAGGGATGTGTGTGTTCTGCTAGTGACGATGGCAGAAGGAGCAGAGAGCACACGAAAGTGTTCAGCGCTCTTGTGCCCAGGCTGCCAGACCTGCAGACCACACACCGTCCTCGTTCCTTTGGGCAAAGCAAGTGAGATGGGCGGACCCAAAGTCAAGGAGTGAGAAAAATGCTCCTCCCCGAAATGGGAAGAACTGTAGTCACATGGCCCAGGGCAGGGGTGCAGAGAGGGCCGACTCGTCACCCAGTCTACAGATATTTAGTGTGGACCCAGGGGCTGGGTCCTGGGGAATGTGCAGACAATCCCTCATCCAATTATCCATCCAATTATTTATTTTCCCATAAGTCTGTGAGTGACCAACACTTACGGAATGACTGGGAAATGACTGGGAAATACATTTTAAGTCCTTTTAAAATCTGAGCAGGACATTTTCCAGTGACCACTGGATTGTTTTTAATTTTTTCCAAAGATGGAAAAAATGCTTTCCAAAGTTAAAAAAAAAAAAAAAACCTGAGCAAGAATTTTGATCTAATCCAATAGTGAACTTCTCTCAGTGTCTGAAAAGGACTCTAATTTCTAAAAACATAAAAATCACTGTGTGTGGAAATTGGGGACAGAGGAAATCAATCTATTTTCAGATTTAAAACTTCAAGCTTTTTCAGATGAGGTTTATAAGGCTTTTGAATTTATCAAACGCACATATTACTGTGAGATTCTCCACGTAAATTATCCCATCCCCTATTGTGCATTTTCTTAAAAATGTGTAGCTTCTGTTTTGTGCCTGCGTTGGTTTGGATGTATTATGTCCCCCAAAATGCCATGTTCTTCAATGCAGTCTTGTGGGGGCAGATGTATTAGTGTTGATTAGGTTGGAATCTTTGGATTAGGTTGTTTCCATGGAGATGTGACCCACCCAACTGTGGGTAATACCTTTGATTAGATTATTTCCATGGAGGTGTGGCCCCGCCCATTCAGGGTGGGTCTTGGTTAGTTTACCGGAGCCCTGTAAGAGCTCAGACAGAAGGAGCTCAGTGCTGCAGCCAAGAGAGACACTTTGAAGAAAGCACAGGAGCTGAGAGTGAATCTGGAACACAACCTGGGGTCAGCAGATGCCAGCCACGTGCCTTCCCAGCTAACAGAGGTTTTCCGGATGCCATTGGCCTTCCTTTGGTGAAGGTATACTTGTTGATGCCTTAGCTTGGACACTTTTATGGCCTTAAGACTGTAACTGTGTAACCAAATAACACCCCTTTATAATAGCCAGTCCACTTTTGGTATTTTGCATAACGGGCAGCATTAGCAAACTGGAACAGTGCCCTCTCGCTGATGTCTCTCTGACTTTGCAGTTGTGTGTCCATACCTGTAATTACTCCAGTCTGACGGGACAGACCTTTCAAACCCGGTGCCCAGGTGGCCATGGGGACACACTCTCTTTGCCCAGGTCCATGCAGGGTATGACACATGGGTACCAGAATCCCGACATGCCTGACAAAATGCAACCCAAATAACTCCCCAGGCCCCACATGGCTCCATTCAGTACAGGGTCACAGTGACAGAAACAACCCATTAAATAATGCTAATTAAAAATAAATGCCGCCACACCGTACGGTTCACTCCGGTGGGCGGAACCCGCCAGGACACGTTGAGGTACGCGGTCCACACTGCCTCGGCCCCACGGGATCCCAGAGTGTACAGACTCAGAGTCAGCAAGAAGCACCACGCCAGCAACCAAGAAAAGCCGCAGCCACCGCGGCAGGAGCCCCCGGCCCCGGGCGGCGGCCCCATGGCGCGCGCTCTCCACGGTTCCCTAGGGCCCCTCCTAGGCGTCCTCCTTGCGCTCGGCAGGACCCGGCCTCAACCAGGAAAGTAGGTAAAAAGCCAGGAACTGCGTGGACTGGACACCACAGAGCAATCTGTCTTTGGGCATACTTCATACAACACTCATGAAAACGTGGAACTGCTGAGATCAGCGAAATCTGTAAGTTTTTGCGGCCAGGGGACCCGCGCCCCTCCCTGCCAGGCTCAGTCCCGGGGGAGGAGGGGCTGTCAGCTCCAGGAAGGAGAAGGGAGAATTGCAGTGGCTGCTCTTATCGGAAACTCATTCTACTGATTCAAACTCCAACCATAGATAGACTGAGACCAGACACCAGAGACTCTGAGAGCAGCCAGCCCAGCAGAGAGGAGACAAGCATAGAAAAAAAACAACACGAAAAACTCCAAAATAAAAGCAGAGGATTTTTGGAGTTCTGGTGAACACAGAAAGGGGAAGGGCGGAGATCAGGCCTTGAGGCGCATATGCAAATCCCGAAGCAAGGCTGATCTCTCTGCCCTGTGAACCTTTCCTTAATGGCCCTGGTTGCTTTGTCTATTAGCATTTCAATAACCCATTAGATCTCTGAGGAGGGCCGTTTTTGTTTTTTTTTTTTTTTTAAATCCTTTTTGCTTTTTCTAAAACAATTACTCTAAGAAGCTCAATACAGAAAGCTTCAAAGAATTGAAATTTGGGCACGTCAAGTCAAGAGCAGAACTAAGAGAGCTCTGAGACAAAAGGCAATAATCCAGTGGCTGAGAAAATTCACTAAACAACACAACTTCCCAAGAAAAGGGGGGTGTCCGCTCACAGCCACCATCCTGGTGGACAGGAAACACTCCTGCCCATCGCCAGCCCCATAGCCCAGAGCTGCCCCAGACAACCCAGTGTGACGGAAGTGCTTCAAATAACAGGCACACACCACAAAACTGGGCGTGGACATTAGCCTTCCCTGCAACCTCAGCTGAATGTCCCAGAGCTGGGAAGGGGGAGCAGTGTGAATTAACAGAGCCCCATTCAGCCATCATTTGAGCAGACTGGGAGCCTCCCTACACAGCCCAGCAGCCCAGAACTGCCCTGGGGGGACGGCACTCACCTGTGACATAGCACAGTCATCCCTCAACAGAGGACCCGGGGTGCACAGCCTGGAAGAGGGGCCCACTTGCAAGTCTCAGGAGCCATACGCCAATACCAAAGACTTGTGGGTCAGTGGCAGAGACAAACTGTGGCAGGACTGAACTGAAGGATTAGACTATTGCAGTAGCTTTAAAACTCTAGGATCATCAGGGAGATTTGATTGTTAGGGCCACCCCCCCTCCCCGACTGCCCAGAAACACGCCCCACATACAGGGCAGGCAACACCAACTACACACGCAAGCTTGGTACACCAATTGGGCCCCACAAGACTCACTCCCCCACTCACCAAAAAGGCTAAGCAGGGGAGATCTGGCTTGTGGAGAACAGGTGGCTCGTGGACGCCACCTGCTGGTTAGTTAGAGAAAGTGTACTCCACGAAGCTGTAGATCTGATAAATTAGAGATAAGGACTTCAACTGGTCTACAAACCCTAAAAGAACCCTATCAAGTTCAGCAAATGCCACGAGGCCAAAAACAACAGAAAATTATAAAGCATATGAAAAAACCAGACGATATGGATAACCCAAGCCCAAGCACCCAAATCAAAAGACCAGAAGAGACACACCTAGAGCAGCTACTCAAAGAACTAAAGATGAACAATGAGACCATAGTACGGGATATGAAGGAAATCAAGAAGACCCTAGAAGAGCATAAAGAAGACATTGCAAGACTAAATAAAAAAATGGATGATCTTATGGAAATTAAAGAAACTGTTCACCAAATTAAAAATATTCTGGACACTCATAGTACAAGACTAGAGGAAGTTGAACAACGAATCAGTGACCTGGAAGATGACAGAATGGAAAATGAAAGCATAAAAGAAAGAATGGGGAAAAAAATTGAAAAACTCGAAATGGACCTCAGGGATATGATGGATAATATGAAACGTCCGAATATAAGACTCATTGGTGTCCCAGAAGGGGAAGAAAAGGGTAAAGGTCTAGGAAGAGTATTCAAAGAAATTGTTGGGGAAAACTTCCCAAATCTTCTAAACAACATAAATACACAAATCATAAATGCTCAGCGAACTCCAAATAGAATAAATCCAAAAAAACCCACTCCGAGACATATACTGATCACACTGTCAAACATAGAAGAGAAGGAGCAAGTTCTGAAAGCAGCAAGAGAAAAGCAATTCACCACATACAAAGGAAACAGCATAAGACTAAGTAGTGACTACTCAGCAGCCACCATGGAGGCGAGAAGGCAGTGGCACGATATATTTAAAATTCTGAGTGAGAGAAATTTCCAGCCAAGAATACTTTATCCAGCAAAGCTCTCCTTCAAATTTGGGGGAGAGCTTAAATTTTTCACAGACAAAGAAATGCTGAGAGAATTTGCTAACAAGAGACCTGCCCTACTGGAGATACTAAAGGGAGCCCTACAGACAGAGAAACAAAGACAGGACAGAGAGACTTGGAGAAAGGTTCAGTACTAAAGAGATTCGGTATGGGTACAATAAAGGATATTAATAGAGAGAGGGAAAAATATGGCAAACATAATCCAAAGGATAAGATGGCCGATTCAAGAAATGCCTTCACGGTTTTAACGTTGAATGTAAATGGATTAAACTCCCCAATTAAAAGATATAGATTCGCAGAATGGATCAAAAAAAATGAACCATCAATATGTTGCATACAAGAGACTCATCTTAGACACAGGGACACAAAGAAAACTGAAAGTGAAAGGATGGAAAAAAATATTTCATGCAAGCTACAGCCAAAAGAAAGCAGGTGTAGCAATATTAATCTCAGATAAAATAGACTTCAAATGCAGGGATGTTTTGAGAGACAAAGAAGGCCACTACATACTAATAAAAGGGGCAATTCAGCAAGAAGAAATAACAATCGTAAATGTCTATGCACCCAATCAAGGTGCCACAAAATACATGAGAGAAACATTGGCAAAACTAAAGGAAGCAATTGATGTTTCCACAATAATTGTGGGAGACTTCAACACATCACTCTCTCCTATAGATAGATCAACCAGACAGAAGACCAATAAGGAAATTGAAAACCTAAACAATCTGATAAATGAATTAGATTTAACAGACATATACAGGACATTACATCCCAAATCACCAGGATACACATACTTTTCTAGTGCTCACGGAACTTTCTCCAGAATAGATCATATGCTGGGACATAAAACAAGCCTCAATAAATTTAAAAAGATTGAAATTATTCAAAGCACATTCTCTGACCACAATGGAATACAATTAGAAGTCAATAACCATCAGAGACTTAGAAAATTCACAAATACCTGGAGGTTAAACAACACACTCCTAAACAATCAGTGGGTTAAAGAAGAAATAGCAAGAGAAATTGCTAAATATATAGAGACGAATGAAAATGAGAACACAACATACCAAAACCTATGGGATGCAGCAAAAGCAGTGCTAAGGGGGAAATTTATAGCACTAAACGCATATATTAAAAAGGAAGAAAGAGCCAAAATCAAAGAACTAATGGATCAACTGAAGAAGCTAGAAAATGAACAGCAAACCAATCCTAAACCAAGTACAAGAAAAGAAATAACAAGGATTAAAGCAGAAATAAATGACATAGAGAACAAAAAAACAATAGACAGGATAAATATCACCAAAGTTGGTTCTTTGAGAAGATCAACAAGATTGACAAGCCCCTAGCTAGACTGACAAAATCAAAAAGAGAGAAGACCCATATAAACAAAATAATGAATGAAAAAGGTGACATAACTGCAGATCCTGAAGAAATTAAAAAAATTATAAGAGGATATTATGAACAACTGTATGGCAACAAACTGGATAATGTAGAAGAAATGGACAATTTCCTGGAAACATATGAACAACCTAGACTGACCAGAGAAGAAATAGAAGACCTCAACCAACCCATCACAAGCAAAGAGATCCAATCAGTCATCAAAAATCTTCCCACAAATAAAGGCCCAGGGCCAGATGGCTTCACAGGGGAATTCTACCAAACTTTCCAGAAAGAACTGACACCAATCTTACTCAAACTCTTTCAAAACATTGAAAAAAATGGAACACTACCTAACTCATTTTATGAAGCTAACATCAATCTAATACCAAAACCAGGCAAAGATGCTACAAAAAAGGAAAACTACTGGCCAATCTCCCTAATGAATATAGATGCAAAAATCCTCAACAAAATACTTGCAAATCGAATCCAAAGACACATTAAAAAAATCATACACCATGACCAAGTGGGGTTCATTCCAGGCATGCAAGGATGGTTCAACATAAGAAAAACAATCAATGTATTACAACACATTAAAAACTCGAAAGGGAAAAATCAATTGATCATCTCAATAGATGCTGAAAAAGCATTTGACAAAATCCAACATCCCTTTTTGATAAAAACACTTCAAAAGGTAGGAATTGAAGGAAACTTCCTCAACATGATAAAGAGCATATATGAAAAACCCACAGCCAGCATAGTACTCAATGGTGAGAGACTGAAAGCCTTCCCTCTAAGATCAGGAACAAGACAAGGATGCCCGCTGTCACCACTGTTATTCAACATTGTGCTGGAAGTGCTAGCCAGGGCAATCCGGCAAGACAAAGAAATAAAAGGCATCCAAATTGGAAAAGAAGAAGTAAAACTGTCATTGTTTGCAGATGATATGATCTTATATCTAGAAAACCCTGAGAAATCAACGATACACCTACTAGAGCTAATAAACAAATTTAGCAAAGTAGCGGGATACAAGATTAATGCACATAAGTCAGTAATGTTTCTATATGCTAGAAATGAACAAACTGAAGAGACACTCAAGAAAAAGATACCATTTTCAATAGCAACTAAAAAAATCAAGTACCTAGGAATAAACTTAACCAAAGATGTAAAAGACCTATACAAAGAAAACTACATAACTCTACTAAAAGAAATAGAAGGGGACCTTAAAAGATGGAAAAATATTCCATGTTCATGGATAGGAAGGCTAAATGTCATTAAGATGTCAATTCTACCCAAACTCATCTACAGATTCAATGCAATCCCAATCAAAATTCCAACAACCTACTTTGCAGACTTGGAAAAGCTAGTTATCAAATTTATTTGGAAAGGGAAGATGCCTCGAATTGCTAAAGACACTCTAAAAAAGAAAAACGAAGTGGGAGGACTTACACTCCCTGACTTTGAAGCTTATTATAAAGCCACAGTTGCCAAAACAGCATGGTACTGGCACAAAGATAGACATATAGATCAATGGAATCGAATTGAGAATTCAGAGATAGACCCTCAGATCTATGGCCGACTGATCTTTGATAAGGCCCCCAAAGTCACCGAACTGAGCCATAATGGTCTTTTCAACAAATGGGGCTGGGAGAGTTGGATATCCATATCCAAAAGAATGAAAGAGGACCCCTACCTCACCCCCTACACAAAAATTAACTCAAAATGGACCAAAGATCTCAATATAAAAGAAAGTACCATAAAACTCCTAGAAGATAATGTAGGAAAACATCTTCAAGACCTTGTATTAGGAGGCCACTTCCTAGACTTTACACCCAAAGCACAAGCAACAAAAGAGAAAATAGATAAATGGGAACTCCTCAAGCTTAGAAGTTTCTGCACCTCAAAGGAATTTCTCAAAAAGGTAAAGAGGCAGCCAACTCAATGGGAAAAAATTTTTGGAAACCATGTATCTGACAAAAGACTGATATCTTGCATATACAAAGAAATCCTACAACTCAATGACAATAGTACAGACAGCCCAATTATAAAATGGGCAAAAGATATGAAAAGACAGTTCTCTGAAGAGGAAATACAAATGGCCAAGAAACACATGAAAAAATGTTCAGCTTCACTAGCTATTAGAGAGATGCAAATTAAGACCACAATGAGATACCATCTAACACCGGTTAGAATGGCTGCCATTAAACAAACAGGAAACTACAAATGCTGGAGGGGATGTGGAGAAATTGGAACTCTTATTCATTGTTGGTGGGACTGTATAATGGTTCAGCCACTCTGGAAGTCAGTCTGGCAGTTCCTTAGAAAACTAGATATAGAGCTACCATTCGATCCAGCGATTGCACTTCTCGGTATATACCCGGAAGATCGGAAAGCAGTGACACGAACAGATATCTGCACGCCAATGTTCATAGCAGCATTATTCACAATTGCCAAGAGATGGAAACAACCCAAATGTCCTTCAACAGATGAGTGGATAAATAAAATGTGGTATATACACACGATGGAATACTACGCGGCAGTAAGAAGGAACGATCTGGTGAAACATATGACAACATGGATGAACCTTGAAGACATAATGCTGAGCGAAATAAGCCAGGCACAAAAAGAGAAATATTATATGCTACCACTAATGTGAACTTTGAAAAATGTAAAACAAATGGTTTATAATGTAGAATGTAGGGGAACTAGCAGTAGAGAGCAATTAAGGAAGGGGGAACAATAATCCAAGAAGAACAGATAAGCTATTTAACGTTCTGGGGATGCCCAGAAATGACTATGGTCTGTTAATTTCTGATGGATGTAGTAGGAACAAGTTCACTGAAATGTTGCTATATTATGTAACTTTCTTGGGGTAAAGTAGGAACATGTTGGAAGTTAAGCAGTTATCTTAGGTTAGTTGTCTTTTTCTTACTCCCTTGCTATGGTCTCTTTGAAATGTTCTTTTATTGTATGTTTGTTTTCTTTTTAACTTTTTTTTTCATACAGTTAATTTGAAAAAAGAAGGGAAAGTTAAAAAAAAGAAAAAAGACAAACAAGGAAAAAAAAATAAAAAGATGTAGTGCCCCCTTGAGGAGCCTGTGGAGAATGCAGGGGTATTCGCCTACCCCACCTCCATGGTTGCTAACATGACCACAGACATAGGGGACTGGTGGTTTGATGGGTTGAGCCCTCTACCATAAGTTTTACCCTTGGGAAGACGGTTGCTGCAAAGGAGAGGCTAGGCCTCCCTGTATTTGTGCCTAAGAGTCTCCTCCTGAATGCCTCTTTGTTGCTCAGATGTGGCCCTCTCTCTCTGGCTAAGCCA
Organism: Choloepus didactylus; assembly: GCF_015220235.1. NCBI lineage: Eukaryota > Metazoa > Chordata > Mammalia > Pilosa > Megalonychidae > Choloepus > Choloepus didactylus. The sequence goes on along the minus strand of NC_051327.1, from coordinate 24,765,037 downwards.
ACTTGAAAGGTGAAATCACTGCCCTCCCCCCTACGTGGGATCAGACACCCAGGGAAGTGAATCTCCCTGGCAACGTGGAATATGACTCCCGGGGAGGAATGTAGACCCGGCATCGTGGGATGGAGAACATCTTCTTGACCAAAAGGGGGATGTGAAAGGAAATGAAATAAGCTTCAGTGGCAGAGAGATTCCAAAACGAGCCGAGAGATCACTCTGGTGGGCACTCTTACGCACACTTTAGACAACCTTTTTTAGGTTCTAAAGAATTGGGGTAGCTGGTGGTGGATGCCTGAAACTATTAAACTACAACCCAGAACCCATGAATCTCGAAGACAGTTGTATAAAAATGTAGCTTATGAGGGGTGACAGTGGGATTGGGAATGCCATAAGGACCAAACTCCACTTTGTCTAGTTTATGGATGGATGTGTAGAAAAGTAGGGGAAGCAAACAAACAGACAAAGGTACCTAGTGTTCTTTTTTACTTCAATTGCTCTTTTTCACTCTAATTATTATTCTTGTTATTTTTGTGTGTGTGCTAATGAAGGTGTCAGGGATTGATTTAGGTGATGAATGTACAACTATGTAATGGTACTGTAAACAATCGAAAGTACAATTTGTTTTGTATGACTGCGTGGTATGTGAATAAATCTCAATAAAAAAAAAAAAAAAACTTAACATGAGGAAGAAAAGGAACTAGGATATGTGAAAGAATCACAAAAATGGAAGAAGCAGTGGGTTCTCAGAAAATCCAGTATTGGTTACATTTTCAAATACCTAGGCATTCATATGTCTTCAAGTGTTGACGATAGACTCTTGT